>NC_045784.1:23654797-23967293 GCF_008692025.1 Phocoena sinus | reverse complement strand
ATGTCGTGACAGAGAGCAGATGAATATATACTGCTCCGTGTGAAAGCGAATCAATTCTCCTCCTTCTTGATGGAGTTAAAATGAATGTATCTGCTGTATCAGTAGCCACATGCAAAGTCCAGGGGCCATGTTGATCTGTACTGGTAAATATAGCATATTAGACAATATAACCAATAAAACTTTGATTAGGATTACTATTTCTTGAAGTTTACAGTAGTCTGATATCTGTCATATTATTGATACATCCATTTTTTTGCATGGAACAGGCTGATGAACCTGCTTCCTTTAATTATCTGAGCACGACTCTAATCTCTTCTTGTCCACTTGGGATGTGGTATTACTTTTGAATTGCAATTTTTTCTGGATGAGACCATTTCAGGCACTTAGACTTGACCTTTACTACCATCATGACTCTTAAAGTGAGTGTTCTGATAAGTACTGTGTTCACCTAATTTATTCACTCGGGGACTGGTGAAATAACCACAAAGCTGTTACATAGACCCACTGGATCCTCTGTGAAATGGTCTTGGGCCAGAATGCCATCTATGATCTGGCCTCTGTAGCCTCCACTCTAACAAGGGCGTCATAATGTTGTTTTTGAACTGTGTTATTGGTATAAGCTCATACCCTGTATCCAACAGCCTTTGTTAGTTCTGAGCATTCTCCTTTCCTCAGTGTACGTAAGGGTAAATGGCCATAGATGTCTCCTTATGCAGTACCTAGGAAAATAGCTACTGTATAATACTTACTGTGATATGTCCTCCCCTTCAAACACTGGGCTCTGGGTCTAAAATATGTCTCAGTTTTGGTAACTGGGCAATGGATTAGGATTTTGCATTGCAGCAGCTGACCGGCCTTTTGCTCTCCTGATTTTGCCTTTTTGGGGGCAATCATTTAAGTGTTACTTTAGACGTTATACATTTTTTTAACCTTAAATGCTTCACAGTGTCTTTCCTAAGAACAGGTGTCTTATTTTACCCAACTGTAGTACGTTTATCAAACCACAAAATTTAATATTGATTCATTACTATTACCTAATCTGGAGTTCATATTCAAATTTCATCAACCTTTATAGCTCATTTTTTTTTCTTTCCTAGTTCAAGATTCAAGATTTAAATCAGGGATCACATATTACATTTCATTTTCATGTCTCAGTTCCTCAGTGTTTTGTTTTTGTTTCTTTCATGGCCTTGAAATTTTTGACGAGTACAGGCCAGTTATTTTGTAGCACGATCCTCATTTTAGATTTGCCAAACTTTTCTTATGATTAGATTGATATTATTCATCAATGTGACGGCAGAAACATCACAGAAGTGCTTTTGTGTCCTTCTCAGTACTTCATATCAAGAAGTACATGATTTCTGCTCATCCTGTCATTGGTGGTGATGTGAACATTGCTCATTTGGTTAAAGTGGTATCTGCAAGGTTTCCCACTGCTAAGATAACATTTTCCCCTTTGCGATTAGTAAATAATGTACGCAGATTCTTTGAGACTATGTGAATATACTTTTCCTCATCAAACTTTTACCCACTATTATTAATATCTGTGTTTGATTCTTGCTTGAATCAATTATTGCTAAAATAATGATTTTCTAATTTGGTCATTCCTTCTACATTTACTAGTTGGCATTCTACTGTGAGGAAGAGCTTTCCCTCTCCTGTATTTTTTTCAATTATTATTCATACCATTAAGGACTCAGATTATTGTTTCATTCAGTGGTTTATATTCAGCTATTATTATTATTTTATTATTAATTTTGCTGCTTTAAAATTGTCCCAGATTTGGCCAGAGCAAGCCCTTTTGAACTCATTTATGTGTTCTTCAGACATATCTTTGTCATTCATTGTGGACTTCCTCCTTTCTATTACAACAAAATGTTCCTGGCTCATCTTGAACATTCCCTGACCCAGAGCTAGACTTGCCATTTTCCCAAGAAGTCCAAATTCTTCTAGTAGATAATGCTATTTAAAAACCAATATTTGGTCTCTAAATGTGCTCATTGTTACTTTGAGTGTCATTGCTTTTAGTTCCTCTCAGCTATCTATGTCTATATATATATATATATATATATATATACACACATATATATTTATATATATAGGTATATCTACATTTGTATCCACATCTATATTCACATCAGTTTTCACATACCTATACCTATACCAACATCTATATCATTATCTATATCTTTATCCATGTATTTAAACCATCAGTTCAAACTGTAATTCCATTTTCAGTTCAGTATTACATGGTTCACCCTAGTCTTCTCCTTTACATATTTGTAACTCCCTTTTCCAGCAGTGATAAACATGGCTCTTATTATCTACAATATATTTACTGATTTGCTCGATTCTGGAACGTGCAGGATATAGTTTCAGAATTATACCATTGCAAAAATCAAGCCTACTAACTAGAATTCAATTATTGTTTGAAATTTAATAGTCAAAATACTATACTAAAAAGTTATGTAATTAATCTGAAACATGGCTTCATTTACTTCTATTTTGATTCTATTTTAGAGATTTCTCCACATCCTTGTTTATTTTATTTTGTTTAATTCATTTCTTTTCATTTTATATTTCCAGTACCTAAAATCTTGACATGATTCTGAGAGTTAAAGCTATACAAAAGGCATACTCAGATAAATTTTACTCACCTTCCATTTCTCCAACTCTTCCATCACTTTCTCATCCCCTGCAGGTAATCAAATCTCAGTAGTTTCTGCTTTACTTTTTTCTTTTTCTTTTTCCAAAAATAAGGAGATACCTGTATACATGTCTATATTCCTATTTTCTCTTCCTAGTGCACAAAAGGGAGCATGCGGTACATATTGTTTTGTATTTGTTTTTTCCCCCGACAATGTATCCTGGAAATCACTATATCAGTTTAAGTATACCTTCCAATAAAAAACTCCACTGTGTGTATGTACCATAAATTATTTATTTAATCTTCTCTATATAGACACATCATTTCCACTGTTGTTGAATAAGAAACAAATGCGATAATGAAAAGACTTGTGCTTTTTTTCTTTTTCCTTTGCTTTTCTCTATCTCCTCCTTCTCCTCCTCCTGGCATTTTTGCAGTGTACCCTCTGGATAAATTTAGGAAAGTGGTACTTCTGAGTCAAAGGGTAAATACATAAGTACATTTGTTAAATTTCACCACATTCCCTCCCATAAAGGTTGTACTATTCTGCATTCCTACTAGCAGTATATGAGAGTGCCTGTTTTCCACAGTCTTGCCAACAGAGGGTGCGGTCGAGCTCTCAAATTTTTGACAATGTGATATGCAAGAAATTGCCAGTGTGTGGTTTTAAATTACATTTTCCTCATTATATGCAAAATTTAGCATATTTTTAGAAGTTTAAGAACTTTTATGTCTCTTTAAAGTTGTTTTGAAATATAAAATTGTTCATGTTTTCTTTCCTGTTTTGTCTATAATTTTTGTTTTGGTGGTTGTTGTTAGACTTCATCATTTAGATTTGTTTATTATAATATTAATAATTTATCTCTAACATATGCTGCAAATATTTTCTTTCAAATAGTAATTTTCCATTAACTTTGCCCATATTTCTTTCTTTCTTGCTATGAAATTTTTATTTAATTTTAAGCAATAGAATTTATCCTATCTTTTATTTAGTCTGGACTTTAAGTCATAGCTGAGAAAGTTGGTTTTTCAGGAGTTTGGACAGGCTACTAGCGAATCCTTTTCTCAAAGAGTCCTTGCTGGAGAATGGAAGGGAAACAACCATTTTGTAGATGACATATGTTGTTGCTGATCTGCTGACTCACTTCATTGGCAGGAAGCAGCATATAGAGCTGCAATCGCTCTACCTTCCTTGAATTTTCCACATTTCCCCTAGAGGGGTGGGATAGGGAGGGTGGGAGGGAGAAGCAAGAGGGAGGGGATTTGGAGATATATGTGTACGTATAGCTGATTCACTTTGTTATACAGCAGAAACTAGCACAACAATGTAAAACAATTATACTCCAATAAAGATGTTAAAAAAAAGAATGCATTTTGCATATTTTATTGAGTTTTCTCCAAGATACTGTGTTTTTCTAGCAGCTTTATAACTATCTGCAACCAATCATGGAATAGAACAATGTACCTAAGCATCCTCTACGAAGTTTCTAAGCCATATGATATTACAACGTAGAATACTGCAATATGTTAGAATTGTAAGTAACAGAAGTTGCACATAAAAATTGTTTTATTTTTGAAATAGTGTCTATATATTTTCACATTATTTAGTTAGCATTATACTTTTAATAAACATCTCGATGTAATTATTTAGTTCTTTTGTGCCATAAAAAGTGACGATCCTTTTTTCTTCTAAGTCATGAAAAGGCAATGCTTTTAAAAAAGACTCTAAGTATAAAATATTTAATAAATGAGCAGTTAATAACCGTGTGGACTAGTCACTAGATGGCAGACAACTGGATATTTGGGGGATATGAAAATATCAGTAGATGGTTTGCAATAGAAGCAAGTAGAAACTTGTAAAAAGGCATAATACTAATAAGAGGGGTAAAATAATGGAAGGTTCTTTTCCAACATGCTTTTATTTTCCCAGGTGTATCATGATCCTGAGTAAGCAAATTAGTGAATCAAGTCAATTGCTATATAAAAATGTTAAATCATGTGACTCAATTCACAGCTTTCAGAACTCCATGAAAGAAAATGTTTAACCTATGTTAGGCAAAGCATCATGTGGTACAGATATAAAACAGGATTTATTGGGAGAAAACTGAAAAGCAGAGAAATGTAGAACACACACGTTTCCCTGAACTCTCCCTATCCCACAGTGTAGGCTGGGCATAGGTCTGCACACATCATGTTGTACTAGACAGGAGGAACCTTCCTCCCAAATCTCTAAATAGTTATGTATTTATAATGCAGAGCAGGAAATCTATGTAACTAAGACACAGAGGAACTCTCTGGTCAGGGAAGTGGTCTTGTTAGAAATGGGAATTTTCTGAAGCCCTGTAACTGGTATTAGTCTGTCATTCTGATGAGCTAACTCAGACTACTGAGCCACTCTTCTAAGCTATTAAAGGAAGGAAAGAGATCAGCCACCAGAACCCTCCATATTTGTTGCTCCTTATGTATTTAATCAGTGTAGTTTGAAATTTCCATAAGATCCATGGATTACAAATAAAATGGTGTACCCATAATTGTAGTGTATAACTTTTTTTTTTTTTTTTGCTTTTTTTTTCCACATCTGTCAAGGATTTTTGTCTTCCTTCTAGAAGGAGAATGTATTTTTCCCCTTTGGGAAATACATTTTATGTAGTTTTCATAAGACTAATTCTGCCCCGACTTTTTCCTTCCGGGCAACAATGACTGGGCCAGTGCCGCAACATCAGGCATGTCCAATCAGTCTCCCCCTAGACAATTTCTCCCACAGCTATCATGGATAAAGATCCTCTTTTTGATGGCGATGTTAAGCTGTAGATTATGAATCCAGGGCTTCCAGGAGCAATTCCTTCCTTCTAACAGAAAGAATCAGCATAACAAGATAGCAGTGGCAAGAGTGGAGGGAAAGAGGAGAAATAAGTGATGACGTTGTTTAAGCTTTGTATTCAGTTAGGACCAAACCCAAGTCCATTTTCCTTTTGTATAGATAAATAAATTTCCATATTGAATTTAATTAATTTCAGTTGAATTACCCTCATACCTGAATGAGCCATAACTGGAATAATAGTGAAAAAATATCTGCTACTTCCATTTTTGCCAGCAGAATTAATTATTCCAGTTCTCATAGAGAGTAGGAGACCTATGTTTCCAACTTAGAGGTAATTGATGTACTTTTAGTATACTAATATTATGACTGACAACTGATATTGTGGAAGACAAAAAATGTACTTTCTAAGAGAGGATGATTCACTACATTGCAACAGTTGAGGAGAATATTTTTTAAAAAACTGGAAGAATTCTAATGCAATAATACCGGAAATAGAAGCAGTAGTATCAACCACAGTATCTTCTACAGAAATTTCATATACCTTTTCATTTAAAAAATACTGTATAAAGTAAGAATTCAATCTTTTATGTCCCTAGAAAGGGAAAAGAATACTGGTAATGTATTCTGTTTACTTTTACAATATAGTCTAGCTGAAAATTCAAAACAATTTTCTTAGACAATTATGTTGCTCCTCTTTACTCCATAAATCTAAGATATATGTTGAGATATATATTGTCTATCTGTATTATAATTCCTCTAGTTTTTTTTTTAACATCTTTATTGGAGTATAATTGCTTTACAATGGTGTGTTAGTTTCTGCTTTATAACAAAGTGAATCAGTTATACATATGCATATATTCCCATATCTCTTCCCTCTTGCATCTCCCTCCCTCCCACCCTCCCTATCCCAATCCTCTAGGTGGTCACAGAGCACCGAGCTGATCTTCCTGTGCTATGCGGCTGCTTCCCACTAGCTGTCTGTTTTACGTTTGGTAGTGTATGTATGTCCATGCCTCTCTCTCACTTTGTCACAGCTTACGCTACCCCCTCCCCATATCCTCAAGTCCATTCTCTAGTAGGTCTGTGTCTTTATTCCCCTAGGTTCTTCATGACATTTTTTTTCTTAGATTCCATATATATGTGTTAGCAAACGGTATTTGTCTTTCTCTTTCTGATTTACTTCACTCTGTATGACAGACTCTAGGTCCATCCTCCTCACTACAAATAACTCAATTTCATTTCTTTTTATGGCTGAATAATATTCCATTGTATATATGTGCCACATCTTCTTTATCCATTCATCCGATGATGGACACTTAGGTTGCTTCCATGTCCTGGCTATTGTAAATAGAGCTGCAATGACTCTGGTACATGACTCTTTTTGAATTATGGTTTTCTCAGGGTATATGCCCAGGCGTGGGATTGCTCAGTTATATGGTAGTTCAATTTGTAGTTTTTTAAGGAACTTCCATACTGTTCTCCATAGTGGCTGTAGCAATTCATATTCCCACCAGCAGTGCAAGAGTGTTCCCTTTTTCCACACCCTCTTCAGCATTTATTGTTTCTAGATTTTTTGATGATGGCCATTCTGACGGGTGTGAGATGATATCTCATTGTAGTTTTGATTTGCATTTCTCTAATGATTAATGATGTTGAGCATTCTTTCATGGGTTTGTTGGCAATCTGTATATCTTCTTTAGAGAAATATCTATTTAGGTCTTCTGCCCATTTTTGGATTAGGTTGTTTGTTTTTTTGTTATTGAACTGCATGAGCTGCTTGTAAATTTTGGAGATTAATCCTTTGTCAGTTGCTTCATTTGCAAATATTTTCTCCCATTCTGAGGGTTGTCTTTTGGTCTTGTTTATGGTTTCCTTTGCTGTGCAAAAGCTTTGAAGTTTCATTAGGTCCCATTTGTTTATTTTTGTATTTAATATGTCCCATTTTTCCATTTCTCTAGGAGGTGGGTCAAAAAGGATCTTGCTGTGATTTATGTCATAGAGTGTTCTGCGTATGTTTTCCTCTAAGAGTTTGATAGTTTCTGGCCTTACATTGAGGTCTTTAATCCATTTTGAGCTTATTTTTGTGTATGGTGTTAGGGAGTGATCTAATCTCATACCTTTACATGTACCTCTCAAGTTTTCCCAGCACCACTTATTGAAAAGGCTGTCCTTTCTCCACTGTACATTCCTGCCTCCTTTATCAAAGATAAGGTGACCATATGTGTGTGGGTTTAAAAATATAAAAAGAATACTGTTAGACATGTGGGATATGAAGAAAAATGAAAGTTTCTAGTGCCATTTATTTTATTATTTATTTCTAAGTTCGTGAACTCTAAGAGGTTTTAATGACATTGTAGATCTTTGAATATTGCAGACTTATGCGAATTAGGATCTTAGATTTTAATATTCTATTCTGATCTATTTTTTTCAGTGATTCTATTCAGAGTTAATTAGAAAAAGCTTAAAAGTGGTAATGAACAAAAGTTTTATTTTTATTAGAATTACACTGAAGAGTTAGCATTTAGTGCAGATTTCTTTCATTGCAAAGTCAGGGATTAGTGAATCTATTTCTTAGTCACTTTTTCAAATTAAAATTATATATTAATTGGATTGTGATCTACTATGAAATATTTTATTTCTGGGTTTAATCACAAGGAAGAGAAAAATTTCAAAAATAGGTATCTTTTTGATAAATATTTCGATTTTGATTATATCTTTGATAAAATATATTGGCACATCAAAAGTTCGAAAATGTTCACATGGCACAGCCATTTTTTAACATTTAATATCATGTGGTAAACAATGTTTTTAAAATTATGTTGATTCATTATGTTCAACTGTGTTCTAGAGTTTTAAAAGTGTTCATTGGGGGAAAAAAATTGGCCTTTTAGAGGTAAACCAACTGAGAATAATAAATCTTCCAAAAAAAAAAACTGCAATGACTACAATAGAGGTAAGTTGGATATCTGTTTGTTCTTTCATGTCCAGCATCTTTTCCCTTTTTAGGATAACAGTACTTCAGTTTCCTTTTTGGGGACACTGTCTTTCTTCTCTCACACAGCAACTTTCCCCACCATTGATACCTCCAACATCATGCGGTCCAGCAAACCACATAGCCCAAAAAGCACAGATGCTTGCACTATAGCTTAGACTTGCTGCAGAAAACTTCTTTTGCTCTGGGCCCCACTCAAAGCTGGCAGATTTTTGTGTCACCTAGTATATGGGCTAAAGCAGTGCTAGGTATGGAATATGTTTCCTACAGAGCCTGAAGAAGGGAAGCACTGCACTTCTCTTTTACTTTGGGGGATATGTCTTGGCACTGGATCTATAAAAATCATTTAGCTATTATGGGCCTCTGAATCTTCCTCAGATTTATATCCCATCCCCTGGATTCTACATATCTTACCAAGGTGCCCACTGTTATAGTCACTTCTTTGTTATCCTGCCTGATCAACATATCATTGATGTAATGAATCAATGTGATATTCTGTGGGATATCCAGACAGTGTAGAGCTCTTTAGACTTTATTATAATAGAGAGAGCACTAGAGCTAACATAGCCCTAAGGCAAAACTGCTAATGAATTCATTTGTCTGTTCCACATGAGTTCAAACAGTTACTGATCTTCTTTTCTGATTAAAATAGAAAGAACACATTTTCCAAATCAGTGGTCACATACCATGTACCTGAGGCCATATTAATCTACTCTAACAATAATACCATGTCCAACACAGAAGTTGCAATCAAGGCTTCTACTTGTCGAAATCTGCAATAGTCTACAGTCGTCCTCTTGGATCCATTCAGTTTCTGCAGGGTCCAGACTGGTGAGTTAAACAGAAATAAAATAGGGGCCACCATCCTTGTAGCCTTTAGATCTTTAAAGGTAGCACTACTTTTCAGCATCCCCTCCAGATACACTGGTGTTTTTGATGTACTCTCTTGGCCAGAAAGGAGAGACATTTTCAGAAGCTTCTATCTGGTTTTTCCTACTATGATAGCACTTTCCTCAAAAATGTGCTAAACTCAAACCATCAAAGGATGGAAAAATCCCATAAAAAGAAAGATATCATTACAAATAAATAATTGCAGCACTGTACACTGATCTTCCCATTAACTCTAAGCATCAAGGTGTATACCTTATTAAAATAAACATTATATATAATGTTTATACATGTATACATACACATATATACGTGTGTTTATATATAATTTCATTTGCAGAACCTGAACTGGAGACTAAACCCATTATAACATTTGCTATGACACCAACTTTACACAAACAATATTGAGCACTCATTCAAGTAATTTCACATCCCACATTCAGGCATATAAGTGTAGGTTCTTACGTATATTTTTCAAATATTTCATCTTAAGAGTGAATATTTATTGTGCATGTGTTTTTTTTCTTATCTGATAATTACAGAACACTTGGAGTAGTCTCATGAAACCTAGAGTCATTCAATGGAGACTTTTTGGATGGTGTGGTATGTGTGACTTGAGACAGTTTTGGAATGCCTGGTCTATGTTGTCCACCCAAACACTTTAATATATATGGCTTAACAATATTGCAAGCCTGATTTCATTTTAATGCTGCATTAGCTGGGTGAGCATGATTTATTTTGGCAGAGTGTAAATTCAACTATTGAATCTTTAACAGTAAATAATGAACAGGGTTTGTAATCGAGAACAATAAAGCACTGTGTTGATAGAGGCAGAATTGAAATGATGACAAAATATAGCAATCTACTATCAGACAACATAATTAAAGTTTAGCTGTGGGGTGCCTGAATTCTATTATTTTAAGGTGATTTGGGTGTGTGAGTGTGTAAGCTAGAAATGATTATTCTCTACTGGACAGCAGTGATTTGGCTTCTTATTATAAAAGAGTAGCTATATAAATTTTGTTTAAAAGCATTAGACATATGTATTAAGCTTTAGCACTAAAACCAAGAGTCATTTGGGAAGGAATCCAGTGACCTGAGAATGGAAATGTTGATGATGGACCATAAGCATTTGAGGGGCCTGCCAGGAGACATACGGGGAAGACTGTGTTTTGCTTCACCTAAGCTTGTCCTGGACACATAGGAATTCATTTGGGTTATTTTATACCAGCTGTTTTCTAGCTGGCAAATGGGTTGTCATATAGCTGGAATCTGCAGAATAGTCCATTGTCACCAGGGGACCTGAAGGATATAAAACTGCTATGAGAATGACAATGCTAATTCCAGTGGTATTTCCCACAGCTATGCCTGCCTATCAGGAACATGGGGAGATCTGTAAAATCCTCCCTGGGGTCAGGTACTATCCTGTTTTTCGTAAGCATTTGTTTCTTCTCCATTAAACAAATTTACATTCTATAATTTGTGGCATTTTTTCACACCATTCTGAGAGTTTCAGCACAATATTTAGCCACTATTAATTTTTAGTTTCTCCATGGATAAAATAGAGATAAGAACCATGTGAAGAAAACAGGAAGTAATGGATGAGAGGCTTGACCATAGTTCTTCTGGCACATGGTAGAAGCACAATACCTGTTGAATATTCAGTGTCATTACTTCTTCTGATTAACAACTGTAACAATACAGGTATAGTAGTAACTTTGGGGATGTCAGCTCAGTTTAAGAGAATCCCCTTCCTCTACAGAGCATTGCCCCAACCCCTATATCTAGTTGTATGGGCAGCTGAAACATTGGTAACAGTGCATGATATCTTTCTGTGTACTATTGATTGGACCAGTATTGGACACGGGGCCTGACCTGAGTTAATCAGATTCTCCTAGGAATGTGAAATTCCCATGCAGTTAGGTTCTGTAAACGCCGGAACTGAGAGACTCATAAATCTTAGAGGAGGAGACTTCTTCAGTCTTATTTGCAAAAAGTCACAAAGAAAATGATGTTCAGGATAATATGAATGAAGCAGATGGAGAAGCAGAAAGAATGGAATGGAAGAGGGTCACCCATATGCCTATAACTTTTTAAATTCCCTGTTCTGATTTTCCCTTAGGGGCTGTCTCCCTCTGATTTGGGGATAAACCCCAGTATCCATCCTGTAAAGATACATTGTTGCATTTTTTTAAAATTTATTTTTGGCTGCGTTGGGTCTTCGTTGCTGTGCATGGGCTTTCTTTTTAGTTGCAGTGAGTGGAGGCTACTCTTCATTGCCGTGCGTGGGCCTCTCATTGTGGTGGCCTCTCTTGTCTTGGAACACCGGATCTAGGTGTGCGGGCTCTAGAGCGCAGGCTCAGTAGTTGTGGCGCACGGGCCTAGCTGCTCTGCAGCATATGGGATCTTCCTGAACCAGGGCTCGAACCCATGTCCCCTGCATTGGGGGGCAGATTCCTAACCACTGCGCCACCAGGGAAGCCCCTGTTGCATAATTTAACTGGAGTTATTCCCCATTATGTGCGTTCAAAAGAAATTTAAAGACAGAGAAAGACAAATACTGTATCTTTTCACTTATATGTGGAATCTAAAAAACAAAGCAAACAAATATAACAAAACAGAAACAGACTCACGGATTCAGAGAGCAAACTAGTGGTTGCCAAAGGAGATGGGGATTGGGGGATGGGAAAAATAGGGGAAGGTGATTCAGAGGTACAAATTTCCAGTTATAAAACAAATGTCACAAGGATGTAAAGTACAGCACAGGGAATATAGTCAATAATATTAAAATAACTTTGTGTAGTGCGTAATCTATAAACGTATCAAATCACTATGTTGTACACCTGAAACTCAGTCAGTTATACTTCAATAAAAAATAAAGTAATGAGTAAATTAAAATTTTAAAAATAAAGCAAAAAGTGAAACAGTGTCTACCAGATTGTATCATTTACAGCATTAATATTTTAAATTACTTCTATTTTACTTTATTACAATATGATATTAAGATCTATATGATCAGTATGTAAAAGACTTAAAACATTTTAGTAACATTACCTGTTTAATTGGTTATATTTTATATCTAAGAAATTAGCAACTGCAGAAAAAATTGATTGTTTAACTCTGAGACCAAAATAAAGTCTTTCACTTGAAATATAAGTACAAAGTAAAATAGAATTGCTTCAAAATTATGTTAGCACTCTTGTTAAGAGACATATAGTTTTTCATATATTTACTAATGGTGAAATATATAAGGTTTAAATTAAATCATTTTCTGTAACATACAACATATAAGCTATTTTTTCCTTAAAACAAAGAACTTCTTAGCCATATTAATTTGAGATAAATTATTTCTTCAATTCTAACACATTTGTCTGAATTGTATCCATATTCTATCCATTATCTTGGTAAAGTTACTGAAGTATTTAAATGGTGATTAACACAAGTCAAAGAGGAAACAAAAACTAAAAATAATTCAGTTAAAGCAATAAAGAAATAGGGCTCGAAAAAAAATACCAAAAATAATACAGTGAAAGAAATACTGGAATGGCTCTTCAAAAGAAAATTAAATTCAGTATAGCAAAGAAAATCATGATTATTTGTGAAAATACCTGCAGAAGACGACTTCCACTGAGTTAACACCATGGTTCACATGCAGCAAGAGTGCTGGATCTTGCCTTGCCTCTGTCATGGTAGGTTAGTATTCAAAGTGAAAACACTGTGAAGCCCAGTTGGAGATTAAATAATTCTCTGTTAAGTAATCATAGATCTTGTTGAAGAGACTCAGCCTATCTTAGAAGACTCTATGAAAAATAATGACAACCACTGAGACCACTGAAGCTCTTTTCTAGAAAATAACAGAACAAATCTCAGAGGAAGTTGTGTATTCCATATAGGAAAGGATTCATGAAAAAAATTACTTCGCAGTAAGTCATTCTTCATTAATTCTTGTATCACTCAGGTCTCACAACACTGTATTTTCAGAATTATTGAAGTTTACTTTTATCCAGTACATAAAAACCAAATCCACATTATTTGTTTGCTATTCTGATGTAAGCTGTTCTGAACTGTTTAATTCTTCCTTTTTGCCTTTATAAACAGCATAGTAAGCAGGAGTATTTTGTCATAATTTAAAATACTTTCAGTTGTATTGATTTCACATTGCTCTGTATTTCAAGTTCCTAATGTCTTTTTTCCAGTTTTATTGAGGTATAATTGACCTATAACATTGTATAAGTTTAAGGTGTACCACATAATGATTTGATATATGTATATATTGCAAATTTATTACCACAGTAACTTTAGTTAACATTTGTCATCTTCCATAATTACAAATTTTCTTTCTTGTAATGATAGCTTTTAAGATCTACTCTCTCGAAACTTTCCAGTATACAATACATATTGTTAACCATAGTCATCATGCTGCGCATCATGTCCCCAGAACTTATTTAGCTTATAACTGGAAGTTTGTACCTTTTGACCACCTTCACCCAATTCCCCCACCCTCCACTCTCCCATCTGGCAATCACTAGTTGTTCTCTAGTTATATGAATTTCTCTTTTTTTTTTTGGATTCCATATATAGCTGATATCATACAGTATTTCTCTTTCTGTATTTGACTTATTTCACTAAGCATAATGCCCACAAGGCCCATCCATGTTGTCGCAAGCGGCAGGATTTCCTTCTTTTTCTGTGGCTGAATAACATTCCATTTTATATTTACCACATTTTCTTTATGCATTCATCAATGGACACTTAGGTTGTTTCCATGTTTTGGTTACTGTAAGTAATGCTGCAATGAACAACTTAATAGCAAAAAACAAACAAACAAAAAAAACAAATAATCCAATTAAAAATTGGTAAAGGACTTGAATAGACATTTTGCCAAAGAAGATATTCAGATGGCCAATAGGGACATGAGAAGGTACTCAATATCACTAATCATCAGAGGAATGCAAGTCAAAACTACAATAAGGTATCACATCTCCCACCTGTTAGAATGGCTGTTATTATAAAGACAAGGAATAACAAGTGCTGGTGAGGATGTGGAGAAAAGGGAACTCTTGTGCACTGTTGGTGGGAATGTAAATAGGTACAGCCACTATAGAAAACAGTATGGAGGTTCCTCAAAAAATGAAAAATAGAACTACCAAATGATCCAGCAACTCTACTTCTGGGTATACATCCTAATCTCTTTTGTAATATATTTCTGGTCTCCATCTTAGATTTAATATTGCCAAATGACATCATTTTTTATACCTGTGTTCTTGCTGCTCAAAGTCCCTTCATTTTCTAATTGGATGTTTCTAATATACTATAGTTTGGGGAATCAGAAAACCAAATTACTGTAATTAGAATGTTGGGTATGATATGAGTAAGTGGACCCTCTTTCAGCATCCAAGAGGTTTTCTAGGGTTAAAGTGCATGAAAGCAGGTAAAAGGGCTATATCTTGACTTCTCAGAAAATTTTTAAATTTAATATTCTTATTGTTGCTTAATTAGGAGTAGTTTTCAAAGGAAAAAAATCACTAGAGAAATGATGTGCTAGTGGAGAAAATAATTTACCAAAATCTAGAGAAAAAATTCACACAACAACATTTGAACTTGGAAAAATATGTTACTGGGAATTGGAAATAGTGTATAGTTATTTGTCAACATCTTAAAGAATATCTTCTATACCATAATAATGCATGTAATAAATATGACCTCATTAAAGTTTTAGCACAACTAATGCTTTTGTATCTCTTCAAAAATAAGAGCATACTATGTCTTTGTCACTTTGTTTATATCAAGCACATGCCTGCTTTTCTTCATCTGTTGCACAGAGAATTTTCCTCAAGGATCTCAGAAGGTAGTGCCAAATTAAGTCAGTGTCCATCAATCTTAATTCTACCAAATCTAAAGATATTAGTAAAAGGTTTGGAAAATGCACCTTTGGAAAAGGTTTGGAGGCCCCTGGGACTTCATCCAGTTTCAAGAGTTTGAGATAGATGTGTAACATTCTCTGAACTTAAGTCTCTTCTGTCATCTCACTGCTTGTTTTCCTCAGAGCACTACTCCTCTAGTCTCTCATTCTTCAGTCTTGTTTGGCTCCATCAATGGTGAGAATTCAGGTTATGTCTCTCTTATTTAAAATGAGGTACAAGATTATTCAGTAAGTATTCATTGTGAAACGTGCCTGCAAGAACCTAGTCCATTAGAACCCCTTGCTAATGCCCCATAGCAAGTGTCTTACTGTCCTAGTTATCTTGATCCGAATATACAAGGGCAGTGCTTTTGCCATTTTGGTAGATGTACAAGGATGAATTTAACCCACATATTCCAGCACCAGTGAAGATCTTCCCATAAAGAAGGATATGGTTCAGTGTTTCCAAAATCTACAGGACTCCAAATCCCCAAATTTCAAAATACTAGTATAATATATAACATAACAAAATACTATTACACTATATAAAATTTTATATATATGACTTTAAGAAGAAAAATAAATAATTTTCTATCTCACGAAGCATTCACAAAGACTTCTTTAATTTAGTGGCCTCCATACAGCTAAAATTTTTCATCTAGGGCCAAATGGTCTCCTCTTTCAGTTACAAAGTATCTTTTGCGTATTGGATGTATCCTATGAAACATAATATTCCAAGTCTGATGAACTCCAGTCATAATAATTTCCTTGCAAGAGGGGATGGTAAGAGTGAATAATGTGGTTTTAGTTCATTTCAATGATTATGATACACTTATGTGCAATGAGATTTTGCAAAGTATGTACAAAATCCCAGACGAGAGCACCCCCAGATAGAACTCAAATAGAATCAGGTCCAGCTTCACAGCCATCTGACTCTAGACACCTTGACCCAATATGTATGTCTAATCTAAATTTTCTTAATGGAAGCTGTGTATGAGTTTCCCAAATGCTTCACAAAAAAATTCTCCTAAAACTACTGGTTAAGCATTCTTTCTTCTTCCTAAATTTCCACACTCATCGAAGTTGCTAAGACAAACAACACAACCTCTTTACCTTAGAATCTACTCTTCAATGCTCTCCACTGAATTTGTTCACCATCAGACTGCTTTTTATTTATTCCTCCATTATCCGCTATCTCGCAGAGGCATGTCCAGAATTTATGCCTCTGTTCACCAAGCATGTAATACCATGTGGAATGAATATTTGTGGAGGGACGCAAGGGAAGGTTCCTACACTCACTTTATCAGTTTCTCTTATAATTAATATCATGAAAAAATTGGTGAATAGAATTCTCCACTTCGTTGTACAAGTTAGAGACAAAGATTTTTGTTAAACGATTTTTCTTGTGTTTCTCAAATTATATCACATAGCATTTTTAATTCATTCATTCACAGTATTTTTACAGAGCTTCTGCAATGTGCATACCTTAATGCTAGTCACTGAAGAAGATAGATATAATAAAGTGAAAGATGTGATTGTGGTCTGCATCTTTCAGGCACATATTGCTGAGGTGAAGAAATAATGCTGTCTTGAGTAAGGGCAACTGAAACTGGTAGTTCAGAGTATGAACGTGACATAAAATCAAGAAACAGTTTGCTATTATAGTGTACACTTAGGAAGTTTTCTATTTAGCTGGCACCTTAATGCCCTAAACTGTGCAAATTATTATTATGCATTGAATTTCATTTCCAAATATAGAATGGAGGAACAGTCTACTATGCATGGAAGTTAAAGACACAAGGTTATGTTTTTTCTACCTTAAGAAAGAGCAGCCCCCAAAACCAGTATCTTCATAGTTGATGTTATTGTGAGAGTGTGAAAAGTTGAGGGTAGAAAAAACTTCTTGGCTTTATGTGAATGTGAAGAGCAGTATGTTGTTTGAATCTCTGCCGGAAGGGTTCAGTGAAAGTGCTGTCAAATAGAAGATATCAGAGAATATCATAAAATATCACTGTGTATAGTTATTAAAAATTTAGCCAATTAATGAGAAATTGGAAAATATCAACTTTCCATAGCTTTGTGGAAAGGTGTAAATGCCAATCAACACCTGCTTAGTTGTTTTTGTGTTATTGTGTGAAAAAAATTCGAGATAAATCTCCCAACATGCAAGAAATATAACAAATAAATTCCAAATGGTCACAGAGTGCCTTTAAACTCTTACAGCCTTTAAAGCTATCTAACCCTCTAAGCCCTCAGCTGGTAACAGCACACATTTCGTATCCACTCATGACAAAATAAAAATGTGTACCTATGGCTATCAATGTTGATTGATATATAGTTGAAATGGTTGTTTTCCAGCGCACTGTACTTCATAAATACGCTTTATACATGTTGTAAGTCTGTGATATCACTTCTTGTTTTATGATTTCTGCTTCTGGCTCTATGAAAACTTCTTGGTTAAATCTCCACTAAATGATGTACGACTGGTGTCTTTTTGCTTGAATTAAAGCCTCCAAATATATTTTGTGTGATTTTATATCATGTTGAACTTAATAATGCAGGCGATGAATAATTCACTTTGATTGCATAAAAAGCATCTAAAGGTGAATAAGTGAATAACTAGAATGATGCATTTTAAATATGGTCCCTGGGCACTTTAAATTCCTAGGCTGCCTTTTAGGCCAAAAATAAAGTGTAAAATCGTACACTAAGGTTTGAAAGGTTATCATCCAGATCTCAAAAATAAGGACAAAAGTGTGAAAGCAAAGCAGTTAAACAGGAGGTAACCACTCCAAAAAAAATGTACAGAATAATAAATGTAAGGTAATAAAAAGTGCTAAAATTCACTAATGAGAACATAAAAATTAAAACAAAAAGGCTGTATTTCCCTTAAACCAAGAAGAAGGACTGCTGCCCTGGGCCCTACAGAGTCTCAAGTATCACAAAACAAAACATTTCTTAGAGGACACCTAAGTGTCACTGTCACTTGTAATCTGGTTAGTACAAAAAAATACATTAAAGTGTAATTACATTTTCAAAAGTATATCTAAAAGTTTACCTGTTTTAAATAATTTTGAGTTTCATTAAATATAAAGTGTGGGTTGTCTTTTACCTTGATAGATAATTTTGAATACATTAGGAGAAAAAATATTTTAAATCATAAGAAAATAATTTTAATTGTTTTATTCTTACATTTCCTAGCATTCATATTTTCAGTGTAAATATTTCAAATTATTTACACTTTGAATGCAATTACATCTTTTCATTTGGTCATTTAATATAACACAGATTATGTAAAAATTCAGTTATAACACAACTAGTAATTTTGCTGATATAAAGGCAAGACTATCTATTTTATAGAATAGATGTAAAAATAACTGATGAATTATTGTGTTTTTATTACTCATCTAAACATTGCTAAACTTTCTACATGTAACAGTAATAATAACATTTTTATTATCTTTGTTATTTTGTGATTCTTAGTCATACGAAGCCCAGAGCTTAACACAAATTTTTTTGTATTTATATTTTTTAGATTTATTGAGGTAACACTGGTTTATAACATTATATAAGTTTCATGTGTACAACATATATTTCTACTTCTGTGTATACTACATCGTGCTCACCACCGAAAATTTAGTTTCCATCTATCACCATACAGTTGATATTGTGCCATGTGTGACAATGTGGGTGGACCTTGAGGATATTATGCTAAGTGAAATAAGTCAGACACATACTGTATGATTTCCCTCATATGTTTTGTATCTTTTTGAAGTTAAGAGAACAGCATAGGTTAGCAGTTCTTTTAGCTTGAATATTTAAAAATATTAGGACATATGGCATTAGTCCTCTATTTATACTCTTGCTCAGGGCTTCACAAATGATAGGGGTGGGGCTGCAAAATGACAATATTTGTTTCCAGGAAAATGGCAAGATTATGGCATGCTTTACAAAGAAACTGACAGTATCTTCCTGTTTGGCACTTGGAAATACATAATATGTATTTAAATATAATTAATCTGCAGAAAACTTTTCAAAACAGTTAAAGAACCTGAGAGGACATATGACAAATATTCACAATTATACTGTCAATTTTTACTTATGAAATTACTATCGTCTTTTATTTTCTGTATATTCCTTTATTATTTTCTGTATTTTCTGGATATTCTACAATAATCATTAAGGGTTTTATTAATATAATTAGAACATGATTCAAATATGCTTCTGTTGTATTACCAATATTTACATAAATCCAAGTATTTCAGTTTCTGTGACCCTAATGGTCTTTATTTATTTGAATAGTGCATTTCCTTAAGCAAGAGAGTTAAAACAAAAACAATACTTTAAACAGTGGTTATAAAAAATGTTTTGTTCTCCTTCCATTCATATTAACTGATCATAAAGAGTATTTGAGCAAATTGAATGGAAAAACAACCTTAACTTTATGTTTTCCTTTTCTTCTTTCCACTCCTCTCTCTCCTTCTTCAATGTGTACTAGGATGTCTTCAACAAATTGGCCACAAACCCTTTCTTGACTTTCTTAGAATAAAATAAATACATATATATATATATATATACATACATATATGTGTGTATAGATATATATATGTGTATATATATATATATATATCACATCTTTTTTGTGTTAATAGGAGTCTGATAAAGTAAAAGTACATGGAGAAATAAGGTGATTGACTTTGATTTTATAAATTTCTGTGACACTTGGAATCATGTTAGATGCTACAGATATATTTTCAAAGATGTTTCTTTAGCTTTAAGATTAGAAAATGTAAAGTTCACATTTCTTAGAAGCTTTCATTCTTAACCAAAAAGCTTTCAACATCACTCAAAACAAAATATCAACATATGTAACCAACAGTGCAGAATTCAACTGAATATTTGTCATGCCTATGTAACCACAGGGCTTTTGTGATCAAATGTCTTGGTATTTTTATCCATGCCTTTCTTGGGTTATTTCTACACATGATTAAAAATAAATTGTTAAAACTAAGAAATAATAAAACTGGTTTTCTAATGATGGTGGTGATGATGATGCTTTTACTGATATTTAGCATGGTAGTATGGAGGAGGAAATTGGAGGTGGTGCGGTAAAAGTAGTGTACGTTTTTGGGTGGGATGATCGACTGTTAGTAACCAGAAGCCCAGTCAAGGCAGATAAGCACAGAATATATGAGTAAGGAGTTGGTGTTTATTTGGCATAGCTTCATGGATTATTAGAACTGGAAAGAAAAGTAGTCACCCATCCTAACCATTTCATTTTATTTATACTGCTGTTTTTTTTTTACCATAACATAAAAGAAATGTATCCGTAATACAGAAAATAAAGAAAATGATGGGGCTCTAAAAAGGAAAGGAAAATTACACATAATTATATAATCTAAACTTATTTTTGTTAATATTTCAATCTAGATTTTTTTCTGTCTGTATGTTATGAGTGTTTTTTTAAAAGTAGGGCCACAATGTGTGTATTTATATCTACATCTATCTGTCTATATGTATATAATTGTGTATGTGTTTTTTGGAAACCGGAGCTTTAATTAAATTCTTGTTGTGGACATTCTTATAATGGACATTTTTACTATTCAACATTTCAGTTGTATGGGTGCACTTGGCCTAATATAAATGCTTGCAGCCAAAGGTGATGATTACTGAATAAAGAGCTCTACACAATTTACTATATGAAGTTAATAGGTCCTTGATACTGAAACCAGAAAAGAACAACATAAAAAATTATTGGTGGGGCTTCCCTGGTGGCGCAGTGGTTGAGAGTCCGCCTGCCGATGCAGGGGACATGGGTTCGTGCCCCGGTCCGGGAAGATCCCACATGCCGCAGAGCGGCTGGGCCCGTGAGTCATAGCTGCTGAGCCTGCGCGTCTGGAGCCTGTTCTCCGCAACGAGAGAGGCCACAACAGTGGGAGGCCCACGTACAGCAAAAAAAAAAAAAAACAATTATTGGTGAAGCTCCCTTTTATGATATGTATGCACACAAAAACATTAGTAACTAAAACTGATAACACTGTAAAAATCATGACCTAATAGGATTTATCTCAGAAAGGCAAAGAGAGTTCCATATTTAAAAACCTATCACTGTGATTCACTATATTAATGCATGAAGCAGAAAGACCAAATAATCGTTTTTATTCTTTTTTTTTTTTAGAGGTACCAAAGCCTTGGGTCAAGACCAAATAATCTTTTAATAGAAGAAAAGGAAACTTGATAACATTTCACATGTATGTTAAAAAGGAAACTTTTGATAACGTTTCACATGTATGTTAATGCACTTAGTAAACTAGAAACAAAGAAATTTCCTTAGACTGACAAAAAGGCATTCAAAAGATTAGAAAGGCAGTTAAGAGATTAGAGGCATTCTCACTAAACACATGGATAAGTTCAGATTGGTTCCATTACTGCTGGAATCCATCATTATTCTGGATGTCATATGTTAGATAATAACAGGACAAATAAAAATCATTGTCTCCGTGTGTCAGATATTTGCCTATAAAAATTAAAGAAAACCAGTGGAGACATTATTAGAACGAACCAATTGCTTCAGCAGGTATGCTGTATTCAAGATCAACTTTAAAAAATCAATACCATTACTTTATATCAAAAATAACCAAGTAGGATTTGTGGTAAGAAAATAAAACCCTTTACAAAAGTAATACATTTAAAAAATCCCCAGGAATTTTAACCTAAAATCTGTAACACTTTTTATATAGAAAATATGTAACATGTTTGAAGTGCATAAAAGAAGGTCTCAATAAATGGAAAACTAGGTTTCCTGGATACAAAAGCACACTCTTTTTAAAATGTCAGTTCTCTCTTAATTTCTTCAAAATTCTATGTATGCCCAATGATAAACCCAGCAGAGTACTTAACGAACAGAGTAAGTTTATATTGGGGAGTAAAATTACGTGTTTAGCTATTTTTTTAGTAAAATAAGAACAAATAGAGGAATTCAACCTACAGATAGAAAAGTATTTATAAAGTGATACAAATTAAAATAATGTTTTGTTTCATAGACCATTTAAGGAGAATTATGGGTCAGGAAACATACCTATGCATATGTGGACACTTGGTATATGAGAGAGGTGGCATCATAAACATTGCAGAAAGCAAACACTATTCAGTAAAGATGCTGGAAAATCTGGCTTTCCATTTGGGAATAAAAAGACATACATTCCAGGTGGATTAAAAAGATGTACATTCTAGGTAGAAAAAAGTTTTAAATAAGTATTTAAAACATGAAAAAAATTAAAAATAAAACAGATGAAAAAATACAAGAACTCTTTTATAACCTCATATTAGGAAGGACTTTTATTTATAGACCAACACATACAACCAAATATATTTGAAAAAACAGACAAAATGTAGGTTATTATTGTAAAGATAAAAACTCGGACCTCTCTTCCAAACAGCAAATTCATATATGAGTTCCCCTATCACACCTCTGCTCAAAACTCTCCAGTATTTCCTGTCTCTCACACAATAAAAGCTAGAGTAAAATGACCTTCTGGCCCTTTATTATATGGCTCCCTGGTACCTCTCTCACTTCATCTCCTACTATCATTCCCTTCACAGTATCCATTGCAGCCACACTGGCATTAGATACATTCTCATCAGTGTCATTGCATTTCATGTCCTCTCTCTCCTCCTCTCACTGCCCTCTGCCCAGATACAATTCATTATATATATAATTATATATATAATTATATATATAATTCATTTTTCCTCATTCTTTCAGATATTTAACTTTTGTTACATTTGTCCTTCATTAATTGCCTTTCTTGGCAACTCTATTTAAAATCCCTCTAGGTTATTGTGGATAATGCTGCAATGAACACGGGTATGCCGGTGTCTCTTCAAGATACTGATTCCTTTGGATAGATACCCAAGAGTGAGATTGCTGGATCATATGGTAATTCCATTTTAGATTTTTTGAGGAACCACTAAACTGTTCTCTATAATGACTGTATCATTTTACATTCCCACCACCAGTGTTTAAGGGATCCCTTTTCTCCACATCCTCGCCAACATTTGTTAGCTCTTGTCTTTTTGATTATAGCTATACTAACACATTTTTGACTGGAGACGTATTATGGCCACAGGTGTTAGTTTCTGCAAAAATCCCCCAGTCAATAATGTGCTAACAGGGCTGGGAGGAGGGGGAAATGGGGTGATGTAGATCAAACGGTACAAATTATCAGTTATAGGAAGTACAAGCTCTAAAGATTAATGCACAGGATGGTGACTATAGTTTAAAATACCATATTAGACACTTAGAAGTCACTCGCAGTAGATCTTAAGCATTCCCATGGCACAGAAATAGTTAACTGTGTTAATTATGTGAGGTGATGGATGTGTTAATTATCTTGATCTTTGTAATCATTCTACAGTGTATATGCATATCAAATCATCACATTTTATACCTTAAATATATACAATTATATTTGTCAGTTATTCCTCAATAAAGTTACAAAGTAAATAATTAAATCCCTCCAAATCTCCTTATCACTTGCTGTATCCTTTCTATAGCAATTATCGCAATGACTTTTTATATCTTTTATTTTTTTGTATTTTTATTTTCTCTATCCAAACCTCCCCCAGACTGCTGCTAGAGTATAAGCTTCATGAGAGCAGATGTTTTATGATGTTTATTTCCATGTCTCTAGCACCAAAGACAGAGCCTGACAGTGACTCAGTACATTTTAAATGAATGAATAAACAAGTATCACTGGGGATATCAGGAGAGAAGTGGGCAGGACATGATGGATAGAACGATTTCTATAAATTGATTGTCTTATTACATTCAAAAATAGACAAAGTGAATATAAGAAATTGTAATTAGTGGTTAATTTTGTATGGTAAGAAAACGGACTTTTTGTACTTTCTTATACTTTTACAATTTATAAAAATGAAAAATGACTCAAAAAATGAGATAAAAATCATTAGTGGATACCAAGGATATGCACACACTTGAGATTCTTAATCCATATTGACACTCAGCAAATGCAGCAACCTTTACTTCCATCTGGTGCCAGCATTTCTTGCAGACCTATCTTTAAACCAGACCTACATATTTTTCCTCTTCTGTTGTCTAGTCATAAGGAATTTTCCATGACACCATTCTCCATATTGGTTAAGAGTAAGGTAGCAGGATGCTAACGCACATATATGGAATCTAAAAAGACGGTACTATGCGGCTGCTTCCCGCTAGCTATCTACCTTACGTTTGATAGTGTATATATGTCCATAGCACAGGGATATCAGCTCAGTGCTTTGTGACCGCCTGGAGGGGTGGGATAGGGAGGGTGGGAGGGAGGGAGACGCAAGAGGGAAGAGATATGGGAACATATGTATATGTATAACTGATTCACTTTGTTATAAAGCAGAAACTAACACACCATTGTAAAGCAATTATACCCCAATAAAGATGTTAAAAAAATAAAAATAAAAAGACAGTACTGATGAACTTAGTGGCAGGGCAGGAATAAAGACGCAGACATAGAGAACGGACTTGAGGACATGGAGGGCGGGGAGGGGAAGCTGGGACGAAGTGAGAGAGTAGCATTGACATATATACACTACCAAATGTAAAATGGTTGGCTAGTAGGAAGCTGCTGCATAGCACAGGGAGATCAGCTAGGTGCTTTGTGACAACCTAGAGGGGTGGGATAGGGAGGGTGGGAGGGAGGCTCAAGAAGGAGGGGATAGGGGGATATATGTATACATATAGCTGATTCACTTTGTTGTACAGCAGAAACTAACACAGCATTGTAAAGCAATTATACTCCAATAAAGATATTTAAAAAAAAAAAGAGTAAGGTAGCAAAAAGGCAGGAGTGAGCAGTAGAAAAAAAATAAACCTCTCTCCTCTTGCACTGCAATTTCTTCCTGGTGGCTTCTATTAGCCAAACTCCACCAGGGTGCAGGTAGCCCAGGTGATGAAGTTTGCAGGCATCAGCTTGACAGAGAGGGATGGAAATTTGTTGTGGCCGGGGGAGAGGGGGAGGGATGAGTGTGAATAACCATCACAAATTGAATCTGTTGAAATTTGGTGTTATATTGACTCAACTCTTAAAACTCTATCAATACAAAGTTAGTACATATCTTAAATAGATAATATTATAATAATAAATATTATATATTATAATATGTATAATATATTATATATAATATATACATAATAATAATATATAATAGTATATACATAATATATAACAATGTCATTTCTATATCTGTAGTTTGCATACATTTTCCTTTATTCAAAAATAACTGGCATGTGTGAGGAAGGGTGTGATTTTTGAGAGTAAGGGGAGTGGAGAAAGAAAGGTTGTTTCACTGATTTCAATCAACTGCTGTCAAAGATACTTAGAAAATAATAAACAAATACCATGTTAAGTTTCCAGAGCACTCTAACCTGGATAGTTATCAGGTTAGAATCAGTGACTCATTAGGTTTCCCAAAGAACAATGAACTTTCCATGATTGATGTTTCTCCCATGAGACAACATACTTCTTCATCATTTAGTTAAGTACCTGGTCGAAAATACTTAGAACTTTTGGATTTCCATACACTCTAGAAGTGATTTTTAGAGCCCTGTAGTTTTTTCTGATGACAAATTATTTCCTGTAATTCTCACAATGCTAAATAAAATTAAATTAATTTTCCTGCAGGATAGTCTGAACAAATAAAACTCTGTACTCTTTCCTTTTCTGAACGTTTATCTTGATTTATACTTTCTAGAAAGATTCTTTATGTTATAAACTCTTCCTTTTGAAGATAGTGTCATAACATGTTCCAGAGATACTTGCTTTAAATCTACTCATTGTCTTGATCTGATATCTATAGTGTGACATTTTTGTTTCATGCAAATTAATCTCTCATGCTATAGTTTATGAAATGCTGAGATGATCATATTTATTTTATAAAACTCAAACAAATTTTCAAGCAACTTTCATTTGGTAACTATTGCCTTGACCTAACAGGAAAAGCCAGTTTCTAAAAAGAAGGAACTATAGATTATTTTATCTAATATTGCACATTAGAAAATAAATAACTTATTTTTATCAAGTACATTCTTCAGTATTCACACAATGTCTTCTTATCCATTTATTTTACCGTATTTGAAACTTTATTCTGAAATATATGTGTGTGTATATATATGTGTATATATATATAGAGAGAGAGAGAGAGAGAGAATGAAGAAGTAGAAATCAGTGATTCATCATAAAGTCGATACTTTGTAAATGCTGACATAGATCAAAAATACAACATTGCAGCGGTATAGAAGTCTTTTTTTTTTTTTTTTTTTTTTTTTGCGGTACGCGGGCCTCTCACTGTTGTGGCCTCTCCCGTTGCGGAGTACAGGCTCCAGACGCACAGGCTCAGCGGCCATGGCTCACGGGCCCAGCTGCTCCGCGGCATGTGGGATCTTCCCGGACCGGGGCACGAACCCGTGTCCCCTGAATTTGGCAGGCGGACTCTCAACCACTGCGCCACCAGGGAAGCCCTAGAAGTCTCTCTTTTGCCACCTTCTTGTTACAACCATCCTGTGTCACAAAAACAGCTATGCTCATGTCATTTATACTAATCATCTGCTTACTTTCCTGCATAGTTTTACCACATAAGTAACCATTCTTAAATAGTTAAGTTTAATTTTGTTTTCTTTTTATAAAGATGTTATTGTAAGGGATCTTTGGTTTTACATTATATTTTTGAGATGTGTCTATGTTACTGCATGCAACTCTATCCATTTTCATTGCTGTATAGTTTTCTTTATAATAGTATATAAAAAAATTTTTTCACATGACTCGATTTGAAATTTGGGTTAGCTATAGTTTGCGTTTTATAAATAATGTTGTTAAGAGTCTTCTTTTGCATGTCTCAGTGCACAGGAGGAACAAATTTAAGCACTGAGCAGTCGAAACCTCTAATTTAACAGATCTAGACACTAATTACTTATGTAGTTAAATAAGAAAGTCAAGGTTATTTTTTGAAATTTGCTATGTTTTAGAAGGAAATATTTTAACATCCAAGGTATACTGTTGTTTTTAGCCATTTTTGCCTTCCCTATTTCCCACATCTGCCAAATTTTCCTACTCCTTTAGTCCTCTGCAGGGAGAATATTTTTTTTTACTTTCCTTTGATTATATTTTGCAGAATTACTACAGTCATTGATAATATAATTGATAATTTGCATTAAATAATATTTATATTTTGAAGAAAATTAAGTACTTTTTATTTTCTTTACATGCAGGTAGATATCCTTCATTCCCAGCTTTGAGAAAGAGCCACATAAACATCCCATAATGCATGAGTGATATGCAATAATGTCAGAGGAGAGAACATTACTTTCTGACCTTCACACAAATTCTCCTATGCCCCACTGCTAGAGGGCTGAGAGCCCTTTAAACTTTGTGACCTACTAAGCATGGCTCTAAATGTCATTCTTATTCATAGCAACATTTAATGCTTTCCTGGATTTTGCTAAACTATTTACCACAATGATATATTGCAGAATTGAATTCCACAGCTTGATTGTGTGCTGCATAAAGAATTGCGCTGTTCATCAGTCTAAAGTGGAATGTGATTCCTTCTCATTGAGAGTCAGCTTGTTTCTATGGTATGAGAATGGGAAGAGAAAACACCTTATGTTTTCAGTAAAACATTCATTACTTTTATAGCTGTTTTTCCTTTTCATAGTTTACTTCTATTAGTAAGTAAATCATACTATAATACCTTCCAGACATAATTTTTATATTTATTTTGGCCTTTTTACCCAGCATTAACATTTGGCCTGATTTTAATTGGTCACATTTTACATAATCTTTGATATAAATTGACTACTGAGTGAAACTGTTGCTCAAAAGAAATCTAGAAGCACTGCAAGGAAAAGACATCAGCATTATACAGTTAGGAATAAATCAGAATTGAAAATTTAGAATTTTTAAGTTCTGTTTATATGAATGTTTCATATTATCTTTTCTCTTCCTATATCTGATAGAAAATTAGAACATATTTTCTTCTACCTGTTTAATTACATTAAACATTTTATCTCATTTAAAACAAATATATATTCATCAACATTGAAATACATTCTTAGATAATATTTATCTTTTACATATGTGAAAATCAATGCAAATATGTTTATGTTAACTAAATCCAAATGGCCTCACCTTGAGTATTCTTTGCAAAGACATTTAGAGGTAGCACCTCTGCCCATGAAACTGTTTCAGGAGCACTTTTCTAATACCAACAGAAAAGGAATATAATTAATTTAGCTACCCACCAAAATTGTTTGCAACGCTGTTATTCTTTGAATACTGAATTTAGGACCAGTGGCTTATGCACATCCTAAAATACTTCTTATATATAAAGCCAAAAGAAAACAATTTTTTAAAGTATTGAAAATAGGAGACAAAATATAATTGATGAATAGTGTCCACAGTAATATTGATACTCAAAAGAACAAAATGGCTGTAAGAATTTTGTGAAAATAAATAAACTTAAATAATTAATTTTTGCACATAAGTTTAGATGATATTAAGAGCTTATTACTTTGTACATGTGTTTCTTGTGGGATTCTTCTCATATATTAATATAGACATGCTTGCCTTAATCTTTCTTATCATAGACTATTCTATGACAGTTAAATCTAGAAGGCTGCTAGGTGAACTTTTTATAGCAAACATATTGCTTTTCATCCATTAAACAATGTAATTGCTTAAACAAATAAAATGTGTGTATATTAATAATCATATCAAATCTTTAACCCCTCCAGACTACAATGATATAGTAATTTAACAAGAATTGTTTTGTTCTTCTACAAGCCTGTCAGATTTAGTTTTAATTATCTTCTTACCACCTCTAGGCCTTTTCATATTCACACAGTATGTAAATTAATGTAGTCTCTCATTTTGAAAGAGTTAAGGGATAATACTATCCTAGAATATTTGTCTTACCTTTATTAACCAGATATCTGCCTTCCTGTAGAATGTAATTCAAAAAGAAAATATAGAAACTTATTAATAATTCAAGAGTAAGATGAGTAGGAAAAAAATCCTTGCTCTCAACAAAACAAACACTAACAATCCTTAGAGTCATCAAAGTATAACTGAGGGAAAATTAGTTTAAAAGAAGTTTTTTTACAGACTTCCAAAGTGAAAGTAATTCTGCCTTCATTTAAATAGATTTCTTTGTTCAACAAACATTTTTTAAGGACCTACTGTATGTTAGGCACTGAACTAAAAAGGCAAAGCTCCTATCTTTGTCTGATTACATCTTACATGCTAAGGGAGAGACAAAGAAAATAAATAATTAAACGTATATAATATATCAGGTAGTAGTAAGTGTTGTATAGAAAATGAAATGAGGTAATGGATGTAGTGAATGAGGGAGAAATTCTAGGGAAATAGTAAAAGCCTTCTCTTCCTACATGAAAGTTGAGCAGCAATATGTAGCAAGGGAGTGAAACATGGATATCTGTGGGAAGAACATCAGAGATTGTTAAAGCTGATTCCAAGGTTTAGAGTCTGATCAATTAAAATGATGGAATTACCACTAACTGATTTAAGAAAGACTGAACAAGAAGAGCATTGGCAAAAATCAGGAGTTTGGATTTAGGCACATTAACTTTTAAAGTGCCTATTAGACACCCCAAGGGAAATATCACTTAGACAGCTTGATATGAGACTAGAATTCTAGTGAGACATCTATATTAGATCATAAATTTGGTAGCTATCAACATATAGATGGTATTTGAAGCCATAAGTCTTGATGTGATCATGAGGGACTGGGTAAAGGAGCAGAGAGGAGGTCCGAAGGCCAAGCCCTGGAGCTTTCCAGTTGGTGGAATCTAGAAGAGGAGGAGGATATAGCAAGAGAAACTGAAAAAGAGCACTTATGTGATCAGAAGAAAACCAAGAAAGCGTGTTGTCCTGGAAGCCAAGTGAAGAAAATGTTTGAACTAAGAGAGAGTGAACAGTTGTGTCAGATGCTCTTAACTAGTCAGTACAATAAAGATTGTGAATTGACCATTGGAACTGGCAAAGTAGAAGCCATGACAGAATGTCACTAAAGCTATTTTGTTTTGTTAGTCGTTCGGGTAAAAGATTGATTAGAGTGGATTCGAGAAAGGACAAGAGGAAATGAGACAGGGTATAAATAGCTTTTTTTGAGTATCTTAATGTAGAGAGGGGCAGAGAAATGGAGAAGAAGCTGTAGGAGGATATGAAGTTGGAGTTTTGTTTAGAGTAGGAGATAGTACAGCCTATTCATGTGCTGATGAGAAGTATCCATGAGAGAGGGAAACTCAAGAAAGAGGAAAAAGAGTTATGTCTTTGAGTAGGCAAGAGAGAATGGGATCTGGTTCACAAGTGTAAGGGTTAGCCTGGGATAGCATCAGTAACCATTCTTTGAGAGCAGTAGGAGGGAAGGGAAAGGATATAGATCCAGATGAAAGTAGAGTGGTTAGATGGGTAAATGTGGAATCTTTTATCGGTTATATTTTATTTCATCAGGAAATAAGAAAGGTCATGATCTGAAAGTAAAAAAGAAAAGGAAATATTCATACCTTGTGAAGAGAGTAGAAATAGTTATCTAAGAAAGAAGAACAAATGTATTAGGGAAATACGGTATAATTCCCTTTGGACTCATGCATTTATAATGAGATCCTGTTAGCACCTTTACGTGTTTTTGTATTCAGGTTTAGCTACTTAGGTGCAGATGTGAAATAGGCAGAGAATTATATTTAGCTATGGTTGGGGTTTTGTCAGGCAAGGAAACTGAAAGTGTATGTGAGGGCAGCTAGGCTGGGTAAGGCTGACGGTCATGATTGAAGGGTTAAGAAATAGGGAAAACATGAAGGTCATTTGATTGATGGTCTCATGGAGTTGTATAATTCTGGAGGTCAGGTTATAAGATGGAGGGAATGGGAAAGAAAAGAGGCAGTGATCAACATGGATGCATGGAAATGAGATTATTCAGTGAGTACAGATATGTTATATCAACTATGAGAGAGAGAGAGAGCACAAGAGTGCAGATTGACTTCTTTTTTTAAACATCTTTATTGGAGTATAATTGCTTTACAATGGTGTGTTAGTTTCTGCTTTATAACAAAGTGAATCAGCTATACATATACATATATCCCCATATTCTTGACTTAGTATTTGAGCCAGGAGACGGCTGGGTCATGGTTCAGCATTGGATTCACTGGTACAAAGACCTCTGGTTTCAGGTACCACAAAGCTCCATAAGACTGTGCAAATTCTTTCTGCTTTTCAGTCAAGCCTTTTTTGTCATTTTCTAAGAAAATGTGTAGGGGAGAATTGTTAGGCTGAGTGAATTATCATTGTATTTGTGAGTCTTTTAGAATTCATTTTGTTTTGTCTGCTAACACCTTGATCAATAGCTTGTTAGCCAAACCCAGCATTTGCCCTCAAGTAGCATCCTTGGCTCATTGTTACCTGAAGAGGGGCTCCTTTCTCTGGAAATGACCTCGTTTAAGCTTTGGTGCCTCTACTCTGATAGTCCTTTAGAAATGTACGAGTTCTATTTTATCTAGATTTATGTTGATGAACTATGGGAGCAAAGATATTCTTCATCATTTTACATCCTATACAGAATGGAATTCACTATCCATGTTTTCAACTCCTTGATGCATGTTCCACTATAATCAGAATATTTTAAGATGAGCTTAATCAATGCCTGGTTGAAGAAAACCAAAGAAATCTTTTCCTTAATCTTCTAAATGATCATGATCACATTTCCCCTGGACCTCCATCCATAGTGTTCATTATATTTGGAGGTACCTACCACATTCTGCCTTACTGTTACCACTCTTGTATTATTCCATGTAGAGAATTCTCACAATTTGGTCTTCAATGATCCATTTTCTGTATCTAGAACTGCTCATCACCTCATCTCTTAGTGTACCTGATACAATGTTTTGGCCATGATAATCAGATTTCATCATCATGTTTTTCATCTGAATGTGTTCATGTTTATTTATAGTTCTGCAATCTGGCATCTACAGCTGGAAAAATCCTTCCATATTCAAGAACCATGCAGTCATATTTCATCTCTTTACCTTGTCACGCCACTTTATGATGTCTAACTTTCATAAGTTTAAACTGCAATGAGAGATTTTGGTTTGGTTTCATATTGAGCTTCTAGTCAAATAAAACACTTGGGTCATCTTCATGTGGAAAAGAAAGCAGTTTACTCTAGCCATCCCCCTTTCTGTTCTGGGGTGATAAGCAAGATGAACAAAAAGTCAAGATTTTATCCCCATTGTAATTTACTTTGTTTTACAAATCATAATTACAGTCTGTGGTGTCCTATTAATTATTATGAATTTTCATCTATTACATATTTACCCACAGTTTTAAAAATGGAAAATTTTTAAAGCATATTTTATACACTTTATTTTGAGACTTCAATCTTTCTCCCTCACTTGTCTATCCCTTTAGCACAAGTAAACAAAGAAAATGTTTTAAAATACTATCTTTGTTCATCATGTTTGTACATCTCATAAAAGTGTGATTGATTAGAAAGTTTATAGGTCTGCTCTGGTCCTTTTAAAAATTGAAGACTATTAATATCCCTTCATAAAATATTGTATAAGCAAGCACAATCATTAAGCACATGTGTTCTACACTCACAGACCAGGAACTAAGTGGACATAACTGCTTGCCGTGTAATCATTGTCATAGAAGTCAGAAGTCAGTTATACAATAAGAAGTAAATACATAGTCTAGTTTATCATTGTAATCTGGTATGGCATATCATTTTAGTCATAATTGTGAGTGCTTTGCATCTGACTTTGAAATAGGCCTAAATATTTAAATTAAAAATACCTGCTCACTTACAACTTTGGATCAAGTGACCAAATGGAAATACAAATTAAATTTTAGGTTTGGTGAGCAAAGCAAATAAACTTGACCATTTAGAAATTGTTAGCAACTACTAATAGTAACTGGTAATTAGACTTTCTCATTTTCTTTAGAGAGATTTTGAATATCTCATAAAGTTGCAAGATACATTTCAAATTTTTCCACATATATATATAACTCAATTGTGTAAATATACCATGATTTATTTATCTTCTCTCATGTTGATGGACTTACAGGTTATTTTGAATTTTTTCATTATTATAAACAATGCTGAAATAAGACATTCTTGGATATGATGGTTTGTGGTTCATAGCCTTTGAATTACCTCTTCATAACTTCTCCCTCTTTTCTATTGGAAATTTGATCTTTTACTTATTGATTAATAGAAGTCAGCAATTTATAGGTTCTAATTTTTATTCAGTGATATATTTTGAAGAATGTTTTTTCTAGTCTGAGCCTTGTCCTATAATGTTGTTAATGTCATCATCATTTCTTCATATTAAAAATTTTTAATGTGGTTAAATTAATGTCTCTCATTGTATGTTCTTAGAATTTTGTGTCACTTTTTAAAGAAATCATTTTCTACCTTAAGATAAGCCATTCTCCTGAGGTTCAGAAGTTTTAAGATTTTGCTGCTTCTTGTACTTAAGCCTTTAATCTACGTGAAATTAAGTTTTATGTGTAGCATGAAATGCATCTCACATGCTGTAAGACAGTGATATAATTTTCATTGTCCCATGTGAATAACCAATTGCCTTGGCAACACTTATTCAATAATTTTTCCATTTATGATCTGCATGTCCATATATGTCTACCCCTGTGTCAATTATATAGTGTTATAAATGCTTTGGGTTTCTTAATTTTCTTGCTATCTTATATGGGTATTCACATACTCATAGTTTTTAATCCATAAATTTATACTGACTCCTCTTGATCTTTGCACTTCCATAAGGATTTTGCAGTTAGCTTGATAATTGAAAAAGGATGTTAGAATTTTTTTTGGAATTGCATTGAATTTAACAAATATTTTGAAGAGAAATGTAATCTTTCATATACTCAATATTCTCATCAATGAACATGGTATATCTCTCCATTTATTCTTATGTAACTTTTGTCTTTCAATAGTCCTTTGTAAATTTTTTAAAAGTTCTCATATATCTTTACTTTTGAGATTTATTCCTAGGCACCTTATTTTTTGTTGTTGCCATTTAAATAGTGTTTTCTATTACATTTTCAGCCTGCTTATTCTTGGCCTATATTGAGTGTTAGTATATTGATTTGCATCTAGCAAAATTGCTGAACATTCTTACTAGGTATACTAGTTTGTTTTAAATTGTATATGTAATCAGTAATATCACTTTAAAATAAGAACAATTTTGTGTCTTCATTTCTCTTTTTTAATACTTCCCACTTTTTTCTTCTACTATTGAATTCTCTAGGAGGTCCAGCACAATGTGTAAAAGTAATGATATAATCCTATAACTATAATCCGTGTGTATTTGACCAAGTTTAATAGGAATATTTCTTAAATTTTATAATTAATTTTGATCATTATGTAGGCTTTTGGTGCATAATTTTTCTTGATTTATGGATATTTTATTCTATTCCTGGATTATATGGATTTTTATCTTTAATGAATATGGAATCATTTCTTCTGGATTTATTTTGATAATCATATTTTTCTTATTTCATTTGCTGATATAGAGAATTACATTATTAGATTTTCTGATATTACTATTTCTCCCTAACACTATAATGGCAATTTTATGAATTCAGAGGGGCACAAGGAAGAGAAGAAACTCATTAAAGGCTTCATTATCAGGCAGGTCATTGCTGTGGGCAAACTACACCCGACCCCACTGAGGAATTCAGAGAGATCAGCATAGAACAAGCCTCAAAGTTATCCCAACCAAGGAGCAAGGGAGTTATCCCAACCAAGGGGCAAGGGCCTTGTAGTATTTAGCCTCAATTTCCATCTGTCATTGGCTGAGGGTAGCTCCCATTGCTATTAAGTCCCTGGCATATGATCCACATGACCCACACACAGGCCTCAAGTGGATAGTTGTAGGTGTTTTCTCTGAGCAGGATCATTGCTTTTCAGCTGCAGGGAATGATGGTCACTTTAAATCAGGGTTTCTCAACCTTAGAAGTATTGACACTTTGTGCTGGATAATTCTTTGTTGTAGAGTGCTGTCCTGTGCCCTGTAGGATGTGTAGCAGCAGCATCCCTAACTTTTCTTACTTCAGTGCATTGAAGGCAGTTAACAGCAATCAACCAATTTCATGAGATGTATGATTACCACAGTCTTCATAGCTTTCAAATGCAAGTACTAGAGCTGCTACATAATCAAATATATACTCTTTGCCCTATACCTTCTCAAATCTCCACATATAAGATTTTTTGCATTATGAGACTAAAGCACTCCAAGGATTATCACTACTCCACTTACTACTAGCAGTATGGTCCTTGTTACTATCTAACCAGTAATTGATCCAATTTCAGAATTCATTCTTAGAATCTGCTTCTTAAAACCACTGTCATGTCCAACTATCTTAGTTTGGGTTTCCCCAGCTTTAGATTCTGAGATAAGAATTTGAGTGAAGAAATGAAATTGAGCTATTTGTAATGAGATGGATAGACCTAGAGTCTGTCATACAGAGTGAAGTAAGTCAGAAAGAAAAAGACAAATACCGTATGCTAACACATATATATGGAATTTAAGGGAAAAAAATGTCATGAAGAACCTAGGGGTAAGATAGGAATAAAGACGCAGACCTACTGGAGAACGGACTTGAGGGTATGGGGAGGGGGAGGGGTGAGTTTTGACAGGGCGAGAGAGAGTCATGGACATATACACACTAACAAACGTAGTAAGGTAGATAGCTGGGGGGAAGCAGCCGCAAGGCACAGGGATATTAGCTCGGTGCTTTGTGACAGCCTGGAAGGGTGGGATGGGGAGAGTGGGAGGGAGGGAGACGCAAGAGGGAAGGCATATGGGAACATATGTATATGTATAGCTGATTCACTTTGTTATAAAGCAGAAACTAACACACCATTGTAAAGCAATTATACCCCAATAAAGATGTTTAAAAAAAAAAAAAAGAATTTGAGTGAAAGTAGTTTCTGTGGAAGGTGATCCCAGAACCTGGAAACCCTGGTAGAGGAATGAAAAAGTGAGACAGGGAAGACAATGAACCAGTAAATTATTTATTATGGAGCAGCTAACTCATGAATTATCTTGTGCTCAATCCATCTGGGTAACTAGGCCCCACAGTTAACTGCTCAAGGTTAAAGGTGGCTGTGGTATTTATCCTTTAACTACCGCTGTCCTAGGCTAATGGGAGACAACTCTCTGGCACTCCAGGCCTGCCCCGTTCACAGGCTGAGAGAAAGCCCTCAATGGAGAGCTGCTGATGCTTCATTCAGGAATGTACTGAAATGGTGAGTTCAAAATGGACATGGGCAAGGCACTGACAGCATCGGCTACTCTCCTCCGCTGTCATTGGACCTCTCTTTCTAATGCATAAATCTGATCATGTCATAGCTCTGATTAAAAAATGTTAAATGCTTTCCAAAGTCTTATAAGAAAAATAAATCCAAATACTAAAATAAAGTGAAGCATAGGAGACTCTTTAAAATCATTTCCAAAAACGTAATAAGATATATTCTAGATATGTCCTTTTTCTCTTTGCTATTCACTTTATTGTGTGACTTTTTATTTAGCTTTTATTTTCTATTTTTATTATCTAGCAAACTTAAGTTCTTTTCAATGGAGAGAGTTAGAGAAGAACTCCATATAACGAGACTAATACAAGATGTGCTATTTTCTGTCAGAGATTTTGTAGGTCCAGTAGACGCCCTACCCTCTTATCTAATGATTACAAGTGATCTGTGTGTATAATTCAGAAAGTTAGAATTTTTCAGGAGTATCAAATATACTATACTCAAATACAGATCTATACTCAAATAGAGATCTAATTTTTGATGTATCTTATATTATTTCTTTTCTATAAATTATTTCAATAAAACCATTCTCAGTTTGTATAAATGGGAATCATTGCTTTCAGTTCCTCAGAAGCTGGGGGTGGGGTGGGATGGGGAGTATATTCAATGAACTCCTCTCCCCACCCTCACTTACTTCCTCAAATCAGTTTATATGCCTTGGTGTGTGAGTTGCTCTTTTAGGTGGCTCAAAATAGTACTTCTCCTAATGCCTTTTTCTACTGGTAATGGGCACTACTGAAGTTGTTTTGGCGATGAGGTTGTTTCTCAGATTCTCCCATAGCACATAAAGTCCTGCTAGCGAGTTATATGATTAAGGATGCTGAGACCAGGCTTAATGAGTGGGGTGATGAGTAGACCTCATATTGTCAAGATTCATTCACTGCCTTGTTTTGTGGGGCTGAGTTTCAAACTACTTCTTACTTTCATCTGTGGTTTTGACCACTGTGAAAAATCAACACACTTAAGTCTCTTTGGGGAAGTTACTTTGTCAACCGACTAATGAGCTTCTTGTTATATATTCTTTTGCATATTACTTCAATTTTGGATTTCTGAATGGAAGTTTTCCAATAATATTGTACACTCGAATAACGTGAAAATATTCCAAATCATTTATATTTTCTTTCATGTCTACATTTTTAAAACTACAGCATTTCAATTTATATTGGGTAGGGTACAAATGAATTGAATTGAAAGTATAGGAGAGAAATATACCAAAAGTGATACTAAATGTTTAGGATGGAGAATGTATTGGAAACCACCCCATGGGCCTCCTAATTCTTTTCTTCAAAAGCCAACCCAAACATTCACTTTTATGATTTTCTCTTTATTGTTGCTCTATTACAAACCACAGCACCTTGCATTTTACCTCTTATATTTGCTCTAAAATAAAATCAATATACACAGTAAAAAGGAACTTCTTGTATGGTTCTTTTATTGACAATTTTCTAAGGATTTTACAAGTGTATACCATCTGTTTCTTTAAATATAACTATATATATCAGTATAAGAAAGCATGTGGAAGATAAGTTATTATTAAAAATCCTTCATAAATATTTTGGTAATAGTATATTGGAAAATGCTTTTGTTTTTTCTTTTGGAAAGACATTGTTAAAGACTTAATTCAGGGTTTTATGGTGTGGAAATAAATACATGTTTGTGTCTACGTAATCTAATTATGTTTTGGAAAGAAATTTGAAAATAAAAAAATACTTGAGATGTAACACTTTAAAAACATGAGGATATAAATGATCTTTTTAAAAGTGCAAAGAATATGTAATGGCAAGTTTGAATGTTATGGCCTGGAAAGAGCAATTAAAAGATGGGCAGGCCATCACTGTGTTAAGGTTAAATTGTTTGAAAACAAACTTCCCATGGTCTACAGAAATCTGTTTTGTTCCTGATTATTAAAATTCTCTCAGTCAGCAACGAAACATTTAAAACTTGATTTTTTTCAGCCCTCTCTCTTTAGCAGCAAGAGAAGAGCTAGAGTGTGGGAATAAAACTGCAAATAATACTAATACCCCCATCCTCATGGGACAGTGTGGAGGTGAACAGAGTTTTCCAGGCTGAGGGACAGCATATGCAAAGGCCTAAGGAGAAGGGAAAACATGGCTTATTTGAGCAACTGAAGCTATCATGACGATGTATGTTTGTGGATGAGCACTGAAAGAAAATGAGACTAAATAGTAAGCATACATGAGATCATGAGAGGCTTTGCATGCTGTATGAAGAGGTTTAAATTTTATCTTAAAGGTAACAGGAAACCAATAAATATGTACAGCTTTTATATATTAATTAAACTTCAATAAAGTAGTTTAAAAAAGAAGAATGGGGAATGTTGAAAGAACACAGTAGCCAACCTTAAAGAGCTCCTAATAGTTAAAGTTGGAATATTTTGTGCAAAACAAAGAAAAAGAAGGGCTTCCCTGGTGGCGCAGTGGTTGAGAGTCCACCCGCCGATGCAGGGGACATGGGTTCGTGCCCAGGTCCGGGAAGATCCCACATGCTGCGGAGCGGCTGGGCCCGTGAGCCATGGCCGCTGAGCCTGCGCGTCCGGAGCCTGTGCTCCCCAACGGGAGAGGCCACAACAGTGAGAGGCCTGCGTACTGAAAAAAGAAAAAAAAAAAAAGAAAAAGAAAAAAGATAGTATTGGATTTAAACCCATAGAATAAAATGAATATCCATAAGTCCATCCATATAGGTATAAATAAATCACCAAATAAATAGAGAAAAAGGAATTGTTCTTTATGAGAGTAGAATTCCAGCTGATACATGTAGAAAGAAAGAGGGAAATAGAAAATTCACTATTAAGCACACACTGTGGTAACAATTAATGTAGATAAGATCCACTGATGGATACTAAAAATAGTGAAAGTTTGACGAGAAGCACAATTTGTGTAGTCTCAGATTATCTCCTCAAAAACTATTAATTAACCACACAGAGAGATAGTAACTTTACAGTGGACATACCTGAAAATAACTACCTTAACCAAATAACCACGAGTAACATAACCAATAATAAGGCATGGTGACATAATGAAGCCCTTGAGATGACACACAAAGAAGGGCACAAGATTATATCTGTGGTGTTCTTGCCAAAAATGTGTGACCTCATTCAAATCATAAGAAAACATCAGGCAAACCCAAACTGAGGGCCATCTGCAAAGTAACCAGTACATATCAATAGTACCAAGATCATAAAGACAAAGACTCAGAAACTATCAGAGATTGGAGGAGACTAAGGACACACAACAACTAAATACAATGTGGAATAGGACATTGGATCCTGGAACAGAAAAATGGGAATTAGTGGAAAAATTGGTGAAATTTGAATAAGATTTATAGTTCAATGAATGGTATTGCACCAATATTAATGTATTGATTTAAATTATTGTTACGTAAAATGTTAACTTTAGGAGAAGCTGGATGAGGGATATGTGGGAATTCTCTTTACTGTTTTTACAAATTTTTTGTAAGTAAATAATTAGCTCAACATTAACAATTTAAAAAAATATAATTGACTCTTCATGGTAGGAAAGGAAGCAGAGATGACCATTGCCTGAAACATAGTGACCTCAATAAATAATTGTGAAATGTATGAATAAATAAAATAATGAAAGACAATTTCCCTAAATCCCAAAGTTCTACCTCAGGTGAGCAGTGACCCAAAATTCTGTAATAAAAGGGATCTGTTTCCTAATCATTTATTTCAGAACAGAAAATCTTAAGTCAAACATCAAATTTAAAAATGTATTAAATCTGAAGTTGTTAGTTCTCTTAGAACAAGCAAAGTACACAGAACAAATGGAACAGCAGCTTTTATGTTGGAGAAAGACAATACCATTTTATCAAGTAGGCCTCAAACAGAAAACAACAGCAAAAACCAGAATGAACAAATGGAGCAGTGATATGTTTAATCCCTGAGATAAGATAAACTAGAAAAAGTAATTTTAATACCTGTACTTAAATAGTTCATGGAAACACAGATATTGAGATCCAAAAATAAGTGCAAGTGCCAACCTAAAACACCCAGTAGAAAGGAAAGAAACTGAGAATTTTGACATCTATTGTGTTTTATTAGCACAGTGAGAAGAAGGAAAATGAGAACAATTAAAAAAAAAAACCCGAAAAGGACATATAAGACCTCGAGTTAAGGCTGCTTATGGAGGTCTGAAATTATGACTATATAGAACTGAGCTTCCCAGTGTATCTGCCACAAGCCTTATGTGGTTATTTTGCACTTGAAATCTAGCTAGTCCAAACTCAGTCATGTTGTAAGTGTAAAATGTATACTATATGTTGAAGATCTACTATGAAGGAAAGAATGCGAATTATCTTATGAAATTTTTATATTGATTACATGTGGAATGATAATATTCTAGAGATATTGGGTTAATAAAATTAGTAATTAATTTTACATAATTTTTTACTTTTTGAAATGTGACTAGGAAATTTTAAATTACTTTTGTGGTACACATTTTATTTATGCTTGCATTATATTTCTATTGGATAGCACTTATGCAGAAGATGAAAGAAGGTGAGTAGGGAAGCAGTATTTTCAGCAGCATTGAGCCTTATCTGTAAAACTCTAGCATTTCTTTCTAATATTAATATTTATTCTTACATTCATACTTGCTTTTAAATTTCCACTGGTACCACCTTTTCACTTCAAAACTGAAGTATTCATCAGCTATCTATTAAGCCCTTAATTTCAAGAGAGAATGTTCTGGAGGAATATGATAAAGCTATTGCTAAAACATCTGATTCTGTAGCCTGCCAATCCTTCAGGCCTGAGACTTGACTTCTAGAGACAGATCTCATGTGGCGTATTTAAATTCATCCCTTTCAGTGTCCAGCATAGAATTATGTTTCAGTGTCTCTTAAAAGATTCTGTCACTTTTGCTAGGCTAGCTGAGTTTCTGGGGGGGTACAGGACAACAGGAACTCAAGGGAAAAAATAACTTTATTCCTTTTTATCTTTATACCCTATCTACCTTTCTGTTCTCAAATCCTAATGAGACAGAGAACATACCCATCTCAAAGGCTCTCTTTTATTTTTCTCCATTAAAATCCAGACCACAGGCAGTCCTGATTAATCAACTCTCTTTTGTTGCTTTTCACTTGACACTGCCTGGTCCTTCCATGACAAGGGCCTTATAAGCAAAATAAATTTAAACTTAACAGTTCATACTTAACACATCTCATTTGAGTCCTATATTAGTTATTATTAAATTCTGTGGGCTCATTACTCTTGTACTCTGATCTAAATCATTGAGGATCCAAAAGAGCTTTTATTAATATGGATTATAACTATCTATAGTTACCATTTAGAAATTAAAATGGAGAAATTTTAAAAACACTTATCAATTGATATAAAATGACAATAATAAACCCCTTAAACTTTTACAACCCTTTCATGAAAAATGATATCTATATTTTTAAAACAAAAATTAGTGAGAAGAGTGTTTTTCAAAATCTCTAAGTCTGGCTTAATAGAAGACAATGGGCCTATCATATCTGCTTCTGCATTTAAGCTGCTGCAACGTTTAGTTTGGGCTGATGCATATGAATAAAATCTGGCTTCGTACAAGTATAAAGTTTGAAAGGGGAGGAGTATTTTAATAGTCTTTTCAAATAATTATATGTATACTTCTTCAACACTACACCCAAATGGGCAAGTGGCAGTTTCTTAAAGGTTAGATGTGATGTGAAATTTGAAACCATTATCCATGCTCTTTTTGTTCTTTGCTACATTATAATCTTGCATGCTAGATCTTTTGACTTCACAGTCTCCCTTTAAAGAGTATCGTGGATTCCACAGACCATACTTAGAGAACTGCTTTCCTGGACATCCTCAGTTCCTTTCTCCCTGAATGACACCCCTTTTATGCCTAGGTTTTCAATGTAAAGGACATTTCCCTAAGTATAGACATAGCATAGAAAGATCTTGGTCAAAAGCAGACATTTTTTTAATCTTATCGCTTCTCCCATAAAAATCTTCCTTCTCAAAGCAGTAGGTCTCCTGGTGACCCTTTTGAAAATTTATTTATGTTAGAGAATCATTTCTATGACATAGATCAAGGAGTGGAATGAGTAAGTGGTCAAGATTATAAATATTAGTGTGAGTGGTCAATGAATAATTACTAAATATGCAAATTTGATTTCACACATTTGTAGTTTTCACTAACTAATTCCCTATCTCTCTTTTTTTTTTTTTTTTGCGGTACGCGGGCCTCTCACTGTTGTGGCCTCTCCCGCTGGGGAGCACAGGCTCCGGACGCGCAGGCTCAGCAGCCATGGCTCACGGGCCCAGCCGCTCCACGGCATGTGGGATCTTCCCGGACCGGGGCACGAACCTGTGTCCCCTGCATCGGCAGGCGGACTCTCAACCACTGAGCCACTAGGGAAGCCCCCCTAATTCCCTATCTCTTGATTATAGATGTTAGCAAGTGAAAATATTGACTTAATTAGGTTTCCTGGTATGAAAATTAATGAGTTAAAAATTCAGGCATTCACAAGAAATTCAAGTACAAGAGGATTTTACTTACTGATGAATTTTAATAAAGTTAGATGACCATAACTTATTTATACATAAGTCCCTTCCCATACCTAGAATTGATTTATAGGTAGTCTTCTATCAAAATGAGTTCATTCATAAATGAACTCCTTTAATGACATCATGAATCTCTTAATTTATGAATTTACTCTTATCTATTGTGTATCTTTAATATTGACATACAAATCTTGCTTTTAATTATTTTACTGTTTTATAATTATGCAGTAATCCTAACATTTACAAGTTAACGTTCTTTAGCCACATTTTGTAGGGGATGGAGGAGTACAGATCCAACACTTTCTTCTGTCTGGCCGTGGTGCCAGGCATGACTCTTGTGAATTTTTTCTTTGATTTGGCAAAGATTTATGCATGGTCCACTCGGACCCTGCTATGGGCTGGCCATACCAAGAGATACATCTCCTTTGGGCTATCGTATTTGAGCCATTCTGTTAACTCCCTCAGCAGGCTTTTCTAATTGTAGTTGGCTTCCTTTGGCTTTTTTCCACAGGGAGAGAGTGTGCTGGTCTGGCTGACCTGACTCTCCAATCAAGTTGACAGTTGTGTTTCTTATTGTAAATTAATAGATTAGCATTCAGGTTTACTCTGAAATATCCTGGGAGTTGCTAAGCGTGGGCCAACATCCCTAAGTCTGATCAACACTAAAGCACTGAAAACACTGAGTTTCTAGACCTGAATCACAATAAATGCATTAAGGAATTTCCACTGGGTGAGAGCCCTTAGCAGCCAGTTCTCTCTGTTAATACACTTATATGTCAGAATGTCGTTTATTTCTTTTCACATATGTTTGAGATGATCTCCATAAGTGAGATATAATAGATGGCTTGAGTTCACTCTTATGTAGAAAAAAATCACTATTTCCTTATAATGGATAGTGTTTTTCTTTAGATAAAGCTGCTTTGAATAGGCTTAATGTATCTTCAGTATAACAAGGAAGCAGACTTAATTGCTATTCCCCAGGAAGGATTTCAAAAAAACTCATACTCAATGCATTATGATTTTTTAAAAGTTTTTTCTTTCTGTATTATTGCACTGTCTGACTTGAGATAAATTTTAAAATTTTGTCTTGAGAAACCTGCAGTAATTATTTGTGCTGAGACAAAATATAATCAGGTTTTCTAGAAGTGGGGATAATCCAAGAAGTAAATAGGAGATATATAGATATTTCCTTTTTCAAACCATCACCACTAAAGACTTAGTATTACTACTAGATAGCATTTTGCGGTGCACAAATGCTTGTAACAAATATAGCGCCAGATTTCTCTTAATACAGCCTGACAGACGAAGAGAGCAGATATTATTTCCATTCTAGAGGTAAGGAAACAGAGGCCCAGAGTAGTTCCATGACTTTTCCAAGTTCACATAGCTAGTAAGATCCAGGTGGAACTGTGTCTATGTTTATGAAGAAGCCACAGAACAACAATTTAGATACGTTATAAATTGCTGCTACGTAGTAATGAGTTAAAATAATGTATAATCAAATTACTCTTACCATACATACTTTGATTTATTAATGGAGAAGTATTAGGTGAATTGTCACTAGAATCTTGTTTTGCTGAATGTGTGGCAATTTTGTGTACTGTTTCATCTAGATCTCCCAGAATTCTTTCCAACGAAGTGCGGATGCTTTGTTGCTTCATCAGAATGGATACATTAAGGCGCAATGAAATGCTTTGGATGCATAGAGCATGCAACTTTCTGAACATTACTAGGAGATGGTAATAATACTACATAATATTACAGGTTCTTCCCCTCTCCCCCTACACACACCAATAGGAATTCAGATTAATTCCTTTTCACATGACCCCTATCAAACAGGGGAGAAAGTATGGTACATTTATAATGGCTTACACTGTGTTATCAAATAAGTTTCTGACTGGAAAGAATTTCTGCTTTGACAAGCATCAGTGGAAACCAGATCCTTCCCTTACAACATTGTGTGACTGATGAGTGGAAGAATTTCCCACAGCCCAGCTCCTGGTTTAAGACATTTCAAACCTTCTTTCTCCTCCCCTATCCACAAACTTTCAATCCTAAGCTCCTTAGAGCATGTTAATGTCAAAGTACTACTTCTGGTCCTGCATATCCCTGTCACAGCTGCACTGGGTCAGACAGAATGGGGAACTAGAGGAGTTTTCCTGAAAGCCATTGCTATATGCATGGCTAGAAATAACTTTTCTTGAACATGGCTAAAAATCACATAAATGTATCCCAAAGTAAATCTTTCCCAACTCACCTTCACCTTAGTCATATCCCCAAAGTTTTTTGGCCATACTATTGGAATTGACAGAAGGAAAATGTGACAGAAGACATGTCACAATGGAAACAAACAGTGACTACAAAAAATAATCTTAATTTGCAAATTTTACAAAGCACATGATTGTATGGACACATTGTTCAAGGCCCTTGAAAAAGTCACCAGCAAGTGCAGGGCCTTGAAGTTAGAGACTCCTCAGCCTCATGGAAAATCTACTTCTGCCAGGTGCCCATATCTGTCCTTCCTGCACTGTCAATGTGTAATATGAATATGACTATATTTTTTAGTCTATCTTATATTTCCCCTTGACCTAAAAGTTTCTTTATACCAATGTATTGGCTCTTTAAGTCCACAGAATCCAATAATTAATTAATCATAAGGTTTAATATACATGCATTCTGAAACATACATGTTTCACAAATCAGGTATGGCTGGATATCCTTAGGCTGGGAGGGCTCTCTCTAAGCTTCAGAGCCCTCCCAGCCTAAGGATATCCAGCCATACCAGATTTCTGAAACACAGTGATTAGTGTCTGTTCCAAATGTGTTTCCCTCAGTCCAATGTATCGCCTGCATGTTGCATTTTAAAAGTTCAGGAGTGAGTGAAAATCTATTCCACTACTTCAGAAAAGCCCAAAGGTTGCCTAACTTTCAACCAGCCTCCAGTCTCTGTCACCAACATTCAACTGAACTGTCCTTGCTGAATTTTCTGGTTTCCAGATGAGCAGGCCCTGAGCATACTTCTGCACAATCTCAGTCATCTGTTTATTCACCACGGGTCTAAGTGTAACACACTGTAAATGTCTTTGGCTTGACTTTCTGGACTAGCTTACTTTGGTGCCTCTGACTGTGAAAGATTGGCTTCAAGCATGTTCCTCAGGCAGGGCATCATTGCTCCCGTTATACCAGAAATACCTCTGAGTAGCCAGAGGCCATCATAAGAGGATGGATTAAAATACTGAGAAATTCATGTCAGTTGCCCCAGCCCCACTAACTGTTGGTGTGTGTGTAGATTTGTTTTTGTGTATATATGTGATTTCTTAAATATCTCTTATTTTCACACCTTAAGAGATGGGGAGAGAGTGCAGATGTCAACCATGCTTTTGGCAGAGAAGTGAAAATCTTGTACTGGTGACTGCTGATAGTGAAATTGTGTTGGTAGCTATATTGACATACCCTGAAATATTTTTTAAAAATAGTTGGATCCATAGGAACTAAATCTTTTGATTTCCTGACCTTAGACAAGTGAACCAATAGGAAATAAGCCCCTACTTCTGATGTAGTAGCAGTGAGAGGAGACAGGTCAGTGAAGAGCAATCCCAGTGGAGGAAGGTTATTTTAGGAGGATTGAGTCCTGTTCACTGACTAGAAATACTGCAGTGATACTGCAGATCAAGCTTTGAGACTTCCAAAAGTTTTCAGAGAATGTAACCCAAGTGGGAGCTCTAAGTCGACAAGCCATGGGAAAAGAGAATAACATGTACACAACACCCTCAATAAATAGATCTGTTGCAAGACCCTGACATTTAGGACTCAGTATTCATGGTCCTTATGGATAGACCAAGGAATAATGGGATATACTGCAGTTTTGCCCCTCTCCTTCCTGTACACATATAACCACATTCTCCATCACATTACTTTAACTTTATTCCTGTAACAAAACTAAATTAGCAATCATTCTTCCATGTCAAAGTAGAAGACACAACACTTACCTTTTGACTTAGAGCAGGTTGGAGTTGAGCTTATATTAATCCCATCATGATAGATAAGTTACATTTTATCTCCACGTGGTCTCTTGCAGCAGGGTGGTCGTACTTCTCACATGGAAGCTCAGGGCTCCAAGCTGAAAATAGCAGAAACAGCCATAAAGCGATAAAATTGCCTTTTTAGCATTTTGGTCTTTCCCAGTGTCCCAGGAGAAGCTAACTGTGGTGGCCAAGAAACGTAGAAATCTAAGCATTGGAGAAATACTTGTTTATATGATAACTATCGAACCCTCTACATTAACCTCAGAGGTCACAGCCACAACCACATCCTCTTAGCTGGAGTACTTAAAGATACTTACATGATAAGGGGATATTGAGAGACATACAGAAAAGGTGGCAATATGGAGAAAGGGAATTGTGTTTCTTTCCTGATCTGCTTATCTATTGTTTACGTAACAAATCATTACAAAACTAGTGACTTGCTAGAACAATTTATTATTATCTCTTAAAATATTATAGGTCAAAAACTAAGGTCTTGGCTTCTCGGGGCTTCAAGAGGATAGAAGTGGTAGCTGCTAGTCCTCCGAAAGGTTAGGACTGAATGTTTGTGTCCCCCCAAAATTGATATGTTGAAGCCACAATCCCCAAAGTAATGATATTTGTAAGTGGGACTTTGAGGAAGTAATTAGGGTTAGATTAGGTCATAAAGGTGGAGTTCTTATGATGAAATTAATGCCCTTAAAAAGAGGAAGAGACACAAGAATTTTCTCTGTCCCTGCCATGTGAGAATACAGTGAAAAGGTGGCTGTCTACAAGCCAGGAGGAGGGTCCTACCCAAGAACTGAATCTGCCAACACCTTGATTTTAGACTTCCCAGACTTTAGAACTGGGAAACAAATTGAGAAACAAAATGTTTGTTGTTTAAGCCACCCTGGGCATAATATTACTTCTTCCATATTCTGTTGGTCAAAGTAGTCACAGGCCAGCCCAGATTTAAGGGGAGGAAATATAGACTCAACTTCTCCTTGGAAGTACAACCAAAAAATTTGTGTTCATCTTTAATTTACCACACCTCTCTTTGGTAGAGATTGCTGAAGCCCTAAAGTTAGCCCTAGCACTTGGAGTCATGATGTCAGAATCCTTCACAAAGTCAGAATTCTTAAGGATTGCACTCTCACCAAAGACTTCAGAGCTCTAGCACTGATTATAAAAGCCTTAGGTATACCCTGATTAAACATGAACTGCACCAAACCCAAGCAGCTATACACAAAGGCATTGTTCTGTTCGTCCTGAGGGGAGTTGAACTTTGGTAGAGGAAAGTGTTTAATTATGCAGCTTTTTCCTGGGAACATTTGGAGGCAAAGTTTAAATCTTCCCATTTATAAAAATATGTGGGAGAAGCTATAAAGGATCCAGGGAGGATCAACTGAAAAAATTAAAGGATAGGAAATTACTTTTCTGAACAAAAATGAAGGAGTTCAGGCTATTGAGCCATAACAAAGGAAACTATCCAAGCTTAATAGATGTCTTGAAGTGTAAAAGAGGATATGCTCAGAAGGAAATTAAGCAGTTACTCTGCTTAGAAAATGCTACAGCAAGAGGAAATGACCCAACAAAATAGATGAAACAGGAGTAGGATCTTTCTTTCTATGAGAGAATCAAAGAGCTTGAAGGCAGATGTTTTAAAAAGTAAAAGAGGCTTTACTGGTTTTTGGAGTTAATGTATTATTATTGAACTCTACTGCTTTAAATTAATGGGAAAAATAAGTAGCAAGATGAAAGATGAGGGAGGAAAATCATACAAATGTGAAGTGGCCCCTGACATTAGGTTGCTGACAGTCTATTTGGGAAGACAACAAGTGTGTGTTAAATGAATAATTAAAGGTAAGAGAGAAAACTTATAGACATAGATGAGCCCCCACCTGGGAAGAGTGGCCCTGATTGGCCTGCCCCAGGCCCATATTTATTTTACCCCTATGGAATATTCATTCTGTCTTCCTTTTGGTTGCTTCAGAGGCTTCCCTTGCCTTTCACTGTAGGAAGAGTTATGGAAAGGGGAAAAGGGGAGAGACTTTCTCTTGAATTCTTTACAAATGCTCTCCATTAATTCACTGCACTGCAAAACACCCATGGGCGAAACAGGAACGGCAGGGGGGAGGGGTTGTCAGTCATTCTAGCAGTTACGGAAAGAATTGATGAAATAGAATTCATATTTTATGGCAAGAAGAGAAAAACTGAAACAAAATTTTTCTTTGCCTGCTTGGGCCTCCTCCCTCCCCTTTAGTATTATTTAGTTTGTATTGTGCATCCGCATTAACCAGACCTCCTTAGCAGGTAACCTTCCTTCTTAATCTTGTAAGGGGCCACAATGACCCACAGCCCAGTACTCACTTTGTACATGTAGATCTGGATTGTGTAAACCATCAATAATACATCATTTAGCATATAACCCTTTCTCTCAAAAACTTACATAACTGTGCTTTGACCTGTAATGGGCTGAACAGTCCTCAGAGCTTACTGAAAGATGACCTCCCAGGTTATAATCCTTAGGTTGGCTGGAATAAAATTTTCCATTTCTTTCTTAGATTGACTATTGATTAATTTTTTCATCAATAGAATCAATACAAAGAAATAGGGATAGAAAAAGCCAACACGTATCCCTCCTCCCAACCTAAATTGGTTGCATCTTCACAAACCAAGGAGCTTCAAACCTCTCCTCAATCAATAGCAATCTTTTCTCTTAGCACACGCTAGCACACATCCTGTTTCTCACTTTTTAGATCACAGAAGTGTCAACCTACTTTTCCGTTACTTCTATCTTAGCCCCTCCCCTATGGGATACCCTTGAACCACCACCCAAAAACTTGTGGTAGGGAAATCATAACATTTTTAGAGGTAGGGAAGAGAACAAAGCAGATTCTCTGTTTCTACTACCAAGCTTCTGGAGGTGCAGTAGGAGGTATGATGGAAGGGGAAGTTCTTTACCAGGTTTCCCACAGAAATAACAGAAGCTACACGTTATTTAGTGGTTTCTGTGTACAAAGAGCTTTATATATAATTAAGATTGTGAACCACAAGAAAATTGCCAATTTTGTAGGTTTCCAAAAGTTGAATCTTGACAATTTTCATTTGGTTCAACCTACAAATATTATATAATACTTTAATCCTTATACTAACTCTCAGAAGAGGATATTATTAACTTTTTGTACTTAACACATTTAAGAAAACTGAGGCCATGAGAGTTTAAATAACCTGATGCATATCACACAGATAGTAAGAAAAGGAGCCACCATATTATCAGAATTTTATTCCATTCCCAAACCCCATCTACTATCCCCATTATACCGTGTTCCGTTGATACCCATTGCTATTTTAAGTCAAGTATGTTTTATTTTGCATACTTTTGTAAGAGCTTCCTCCTATCTTAAGCATAATTTCTATACTATTTTTAAATTAGAAAATCTTACTAGAGTTAAACATTTATTTTATTTTATTTATTTTTAACATCTTTATTGGAGTATAATTGCTTTACAATTGTGTGTTAGCTTCTGCTTTATAACAAAGTGAATCAGCTATACATATACATATATCCCCATATCTCTTGCATCTCCCTCCCTCCCACCCTCTCTATCCCACCTCTAGGGGGTCACAAAGCACCGAGGTGATGTCCCTGTGCTATGTGGCTGCTTCCCACTAGCTATCTATTTTACATTTGGTAGTGTATATATGTCCATGCCTCTCTCTCACTTCGTGCCAGCTTACCCTTCCCCCTCCCCATGTCCTCAAGTCCATTCTCTAGTAAGTCCACGTATTTATTCCCGTCCTGCCCCTAGGTTCTTCATAACCATTTTTTCTCTTTATTTTTAGGTTCCATATATATGTGTTACCATATGGCATTTTTTTCTCTTTCTGACTTACTTCACTCTGTATGATAGACTCTAGGTCCATCCACCTCACTACAAATAACTCAATTTCGTTGCTTTTTATGGCTGAGTAATATTCCATTGTATATATGTGTCACATCTTCTTTATCCATTCATCTGTTGAGGGACACTTAGGTTGCTTCCATGTCCTGGCTATTGTAAATAGAGCTGCAGTGAACATTGTGGTACATGATTCTTTTTGAATTATGGTTTTCTCAGGGTATATGCCTAGTAGTGGGATTGCTGGGTCGTATGGTAGTTCAATTTTTAGTATTTTAAGGAACCTCCATACTGTTCTCCGTAGTGGCTGTATCAATTTACATTCCCACCAACAGTGCAAGAGGGTTCCCTTTCTCCACACCCTCTCCAGCATTTATAATTTGTAGATTTTTTGACGATGGCCATTCTGACTGGTGTGAGGTGATACCTCATTGTAGTTTTGATTTGCATTTCTCTAATGATTAATGACGTTGAGCATTCTTTCATGTGTTTGTTGGCAATCTATATATCTTTAGAGAAATGTCAATCTAGGTCTTCTGCCCATTTTTGGACTGGGTTGTTTGTTTTTTTGATATTGAGCTGCATGAGCTGCTTGTAAATTTTGGAGATTAATCCTTTGTTACTTGCTTGATTTGCAAGTATTTTCTCCCATTCTGAGGGTTGTCTTTTTGTCTTGTTTATGGTTTCCTTTGCTGTGCAAAAGCTTTTCAGTTTCATTCGGTCCCATTTGTTTATTTTTGTTTTTATTTCCATTTCTCTAGGAGGTGGGTCAAAAAGGATCTTGCTGTGATTTACATCATAGAGTGTTCTGCCTATGTTTTCCTCTAAGAGTTTTACAGTGTGTGGCCTTATATTTAGGTCTTTAATCCATTTTGAGTTTATTTTTGTGTATGGTGTTAGGGAGTGTTCTAATTTCATTCTTTTACATGTAGCTGTCCAGTTTTCCCACCACCGTTTATTGAAGAGGCTGTCTTTTCTCCATTATATATTCTTGCCTCCTTTATCAAAAATAAGGTGACCATATGTGCATGGGTTTATCTCTGGACTTTCTATCCTGTTCCATTGATCTATCTTTCTGTTTTTGTGCCAGTACCAGACCGTCTTGATTACTGTAGCATTGTAGTATAGTCTGAAGTCAGGGAGCTTTATTCCTCCAGCTCCGTTTTTCTTTCTCAAGATTGCTCTGGCTATTCGGGGTCTTTTGTGTTTCCATACAAATTGTAAAATTTTTTGTTCTAGTTCTGTGAAAAATGCCATTGGTAGTCTGATAGGGATTGCATTGAATCTGTGGATTGCTTTGGCTAGTATAGTCATTTTCACAATGTTGATTCTTCCAATCCAGGAACATGGTATATCTCTCTGTTTGCATCTGTTTGTATCATCTTTAATTTCTTTCATCAGTGTCTTATAGTTTTCTGCATACATGTATTTTGTCTCCTTAGGTAGGTTTATTGCTAGGTATTTTATTCTTTTGTTACAATGGTAAATGGGAGTGTTTACTTAATTTTTCTTTCAGATTTTTCATCATTAGTGTATAGGAATGCAAGAGACTTCTGTGCATTAATTTGGTATCCTGCTATTTTACCACATTCATTGATTAGCTCTAGTAGTTTTCTGATGGCATCTTTAGGATTCTCTATGTATAGTATCATGTCATCTGCAAACAGTGACAGCTTTACTTCTTCTTTTCCGATTTGGATTCCTTTTATTTCTTTTTCCTCTCTGAATGCTGTTGCTAAAACTTCAAAAACTATGTTGAATAACAGTGGTGAGAATGGGTAACCTTGTCTTGTCCCGGATCTTAGTGGAAATGGTTTCAGTTTATCACCATTGAGAACAATGTTGGCTCTGGGTTTGTCATATATGGCCTTTATTATGTTGAGGTATGTTCCCTCTGTGCCTACTTTCTGGAGGGTTTTTATCATAAATGGGTGTTGAATTTTGTCAAAAGCTTTTTCTGCATCTATTGAGATGATCATATGGTTTTTCTCCTTCAGTTTGTTAATATGGTGTATCACATTGATTGATTTGCATATATTAAAGAATCCTTGCATTGTTGGGATAAACCCCACTTGATCATGGTGTATGATCCTTTTAATATGCTGTTGGAGTCTGTTTGCTAGTATTTTGTTGAGCATTTTTTGCATCTATATTCATCAGTGATACTGGCCTGTAGTTTTCTTTCTTTCGGACATCTTTGTCTGGTTTTGGTGTCAGGGTGATGGTGGTCTCGTAGAATGAGTTTGGGAGTGTTCCTCACTCTGCTATATTTTGGAAGAGTTTGAGGAGGATAGGTGTTAGCTCTTCTCTAAATGTTTGATAGAATTAGCCAGTGAAGCCATCTGGTCCAGGGCTTTTGTTTGTTGGAAGATTTTTAATCACAGTCTCAATTTCAGTGTTTGTGATTGGTCTGTTCATATTTTCTGTTTCTTCCTGGTTCAGTCTCAGAAGGTTGTGCTTTTCTAAGAATTTGTCCATTTCTTCCAGGTTGTCCATTTTATTGGCATAGAGTTGCTTGTAGTAATCTCTCAATATCCTTAGTATTTCTGCAGTGTCAGTTGTTACTTCTCCTTTTTCATTTCTAATTCTATTGATTTGAGTCTTTTCCCTTTTTTCCTTGATGAGTCTGGCTAATGGTTTATCAATATTTTTTATCTTCTCAAAGAAATAGCTTTTAGATTTATTGATCTTTGCTATTGTTTCCTTCATTTCTTTTTCATTTATTTCTGATCTGATCTTTATGATTTCTTTCCTTCTGCTAACTTTGTGGGTTTTTTGTTCTTCTTTCTCTAATTGCTTTAAGTGTAAGGTTAGGTTATTTATTTGAGATGTTACTTGTTTCATAAGATAGGATTGTATTGCTATAAACTTCCCTCTTAGAATTGCTTTTGCTGCATCCCATAGGTTTTGGGTCGTTGTGTTTTCATTGTCATTTGTTTCTAAGTATTTTTTGATTTCCTCTTTGATTTCTTCAGTGATCTCTTGGTTATTTAGTAGTGTATTGTTCAGCCTCCATGTGTTTGTATTTCTTACAGGTTTTTTCCTGTAATGGATATCTAGTCTCATAGTGTTGTGTTTGGAAAAGATACTTGATACGATTTCAATTTTCTTAAATTTGCGAAGCTTGATTTGTGACCAAAGATATGATTTATCCTGGAGAATGTTCCATGAGCACTTGAGAAGAAAGTGTATTCTGTTTTTTTAGGATGGAATGTCCTATAAATATCAGTTAAATCCATCTTGTTTAATGTGTCCTTTAAAGCTTGTGTTTCCTTATTTATTTTCATTTTGGATGATCTGTCCATTGGTGAAAGTGGGGTGTTAAAGTCCCCTACTATGATTGTGTTACTCTCAGTTTCCCCTTTTATGGCTGTTAGCATTTGCCTTATGTATTGAGGTGCTCCTATGTTGGCTGCTTTAATATTTATAATTGTTATATCTTCTTCTTGGATTAATCCCTTGATCATTACATAGTGTCCTTCTTTGTCTCTTGTAATAGTCTTTGTTTTAAAGTCTATTTTGTCTGATATGATAATTGGTACTCCAGCTTTCTTTTGATTTCTATTTGCATGGAATATCTTTTTACATCCCCCCATTTTCAGTCTGTATGTGTCCCTAGGTCTGAAATGGGTCTCTTGTAGACAGCATATGTATGGGTCTTGTTTTTGTACCCATTCAGCTAGTCTATGTCTTTATGTCTTTTGGTGGGAGCGTTTAATCCTTTCATATTTAAGGTAATTATCAATATGTATGTTCCCATTACCATTTTCTTAATTGTTTTGGGTTTGGTATTGTAGGTCTTTTCCTTCTTTTGTGTCTCCTGCCTAGAGAAGTTCCTTTAGCATTTGTTGTAAAGCTGGTTTTGGTGATGCTTCATTCTCTTAGCTTTGGCTTGTCTGTAAACGTTTTAATTTCTCCATCGAATCTGAATGAGATCCTTTCTGGGTAGAGTAATCTTGGTTGTAGGTTTTTCCCTTTCATCACTTTAAATATGTCCTGCCACTCCCTTCTGGCTTGTAGAGTTTCTGCTGAAAGATCAGCAGTTAGCCTTATGGGGATTTCCTTGTGTGTTATTTTTCCCTTGCTGCTTTTAATATTTTTCTTTGTATTTAATTTTTGATAGTTTGATTAATAGGTGTCTTGTGTTTCTCCTTGGATTTATCCTGTATGGACTCTCTGTGCTTCCTGGACTTGATTAATTATTTCCTTTCCCATATTAAGGAAGTTTTCAACTATAATCTCTTCAAATATTTTCTCAGTCCCTCTCTTTTTCTCTTCTTCTTCTGGGACCCCTATAATTTGAATGTTGGTGCATTTAATGTTGTCCCAGAGGTCTCTGAGACTGTTCTCAGTTCTTTTCATTCTTTTTTCTTTATTCTGCTGTGCAGTAGCTATTTCCACTATTTTATCTTCCAGGTCACTTATCCATTCTTCTGCCTCAGTTATTCTGCTATTGATTCCTTCTAGAGAATTTTTAATTTCATGTATTGTGTTGTTCATCATTGTTTTCTCTTTAGTTCTTCTAGGTCCTTGTTAAACGTTTCTTGTATTTTCTCCATTCTATTTCCAAGAGTTTGGATAATCTTTACTATCATTACTCTGAATGTTTTTCAGGCAGACTGCCTATTTGCCCTTCATTTACTTCATCTGGTGGGTTTTTACTTTGCTCCTTCATCTGCTACGTGTTTCTCTGTCTTATTTTGCTTAACTTACTGTGTTTGGAGTCTCCTTTTTTCAGGCTGCAGGTTCGTAGTTCCTGTTGTTTTTGGTGTCTGCCGCCAGTGGCTAAGGTTGGTTCAGTGGGTTGTGTAGGCTTCCTGGTGGAGGGGACTGTTGCCTGTGTTCTCGTCGAGGAGGCTGGATCTTGTCTTTCTAGTGGGCAGGTCTGTGTCTGGTGGTGTGTTTTGGGGTGTCTGTGACCTTATGATTTTAGGCAGCCTTTCTGCTAGTGGGGGGGGTTGTGTTCCTGTCTTGCTAGTTGTTTGGCATGGAGTGTCCAGCACTATAGCTTGCTGGTTGTTAAATGGAGCTGGGTATTGGCGTTGAGATGGATATCTCTGAGAGATTTTTGCTGTTTGATAGTACATGGAGTTGGGAGGTCTCTGGTGGATTAATGTCCTGAACTCGGCTTTCCCACCTCAGAGGCTCAGGCCTGACACCCAGCCACAGCACCAATACCCTGTCATCCAGGTGGCTGAGAGTAAAAGGGAGAAGGAAAGAAAGAAAGGAAGAACAAACAAACAAACTAAATAAATAAATATGGTTATTAAAATAAAAAATAATTATTAAAAAATTTAAAAATTAAAAAGTAATTAAAGAAAAGAAAGAAAGAAGAGAGCAACCAAAACAAAAAACAAATCCACAAATGATAACAAGTTCTAAAAACTATACTAAAAAAAAAAGCAAAAAAAAAGGGACTGACAGAACCCTATGAGAAATGGTAAAAGCAAAGCTATAGAGACAAAATCACACAGAGAAGCATACACATACACACTCACAAAAAGAGAAAAAGGAAAAATATCTATATAACGTTGCTCCCAAAGTCCACTGCCTCAATTTGGGATGATTCGTTGTCTGTTCAGGTATTCCACAGATGCAGGGTACATGAAGTTGATTGTGGAGATTTAATCCGCTGCTCCTGAGGCTGCTGAGAGAGATTTCCCTCTCTCTTCTTTGTTCTCACAGCTCCCGGGGTTCAGCTTTGGATTTAGCCCCGCCTCTGCGTGTAGGTCGCCTGAGGACGTCTGTTCCCGCCCAGACAGGGCGGGGTTAAAGGAGCAGCTGATTCCGGGGCTCTGCCTCACTCGGGCCACGTGGAGGGAGCGGTACGGATTGCGAAGCAAGCCTTCGGCGTGACATTGCACCAGCCTGAGGCGCGCCGTGTGTTCTCCCGGGTAAGTTGTCTTTGGATCCCGGGACGCTGGCAGTGGTGGGCTGCACAGGCTCCCGGGAGGGGAGGTGTGGAAAGTGAGCTGTGCTTGCACACAGGCTTCTTGGTGGCGGCAGCAGCGGCCTTAGCATCTCATGCCCGTCTCTGGGGTCCGTGCTGATAGCCGCGGCTCGTGCCCGTCTCTGGAGCTCCTTTAAGCGGTGCTTTTAATTCCCGCTCCTCGCGCACCAGGAAACAAAGAGGCAAGAAAACGTCTCTTGTCTCTTCAACAGGTCTAGACTTTTTCCCGGACTCCCTCCCGGCTAGCTGTGGCGCACTAGACCCGTTCAGGCTGTGTGCACGCAGCCAACCCCAGTCCTCTCCGTGGGATCCGACCTCCGAAGCCCGAGCCTCAGCTCCCAGCCCTGCCCACCCCGGCGGGTGAGCAGACAAGCCTCTCGTGCTGGTGAGTGCCGGTCGGCACCGGATCCTCTGTGCGGGAATCTCTACGCTTTGCCCTCTGCAGCCCTTGCTGTGCTCTCCTCCGCGGCTCCGAAGCTCCCCCCCCCCTCCACCCGCAGTCTCCGCCTGCGAAGGGGCTTCCTAGTGTGTGGAAACCTTTCCTCCTTCACAGCTCCCTCCCACTGGTGCAGGCCCTGTCCCTATTCTTTGGTCTCTGTTGTTTCTTTTTTCTTTTGCCCTACCCAGGTACGTGGGGAGTTTCTGGCCTTTTGGGAGTTCTGAGGTCTTCTGCCAGCATTTAGTAGGTGTTCTGTAGGAGTTGTTCCACGTGTAGATGTATTTCTGGTGTATCTGTGGGGAGGAAGGTCATCTCGTCTTACTGTTCCGCCATCTTGAAGGTCTCCCCAAACATTTAGATTCTAAACAGTCTTTGTGAATGTAACCTCCTGACGTTAGACACTCCCTCATGCAAGGAAGTATATGGATCCCGACAAATGATCTCAAACAATAACGAAGTCAATGAGAAGGGAGATTTTAACCCTAAGGTTTGTAAGCTAGTGATGCTAGGATTGGGAAATTGGTGTTCATCAGGTACCTTTCAAGTGTGGGAGGATAGAAAAGGCTTGGATCAAAATTTTAAATGTTTTATTTGTATTATTAGTTTGTGACCATTATGAAATCTAGGCCACCTTGGGGAAAATAGGGTTGGTTTTATTTAAAAGTAGCATTGCTAAGTCTAATCAGTGTTATCTTGGGTCATGCCACTTTATCCATTGCCATAAGGCTACTAAGGAGAGTCATGTAGCTGGTGTCAATACAAGTTCAATTGGTTTCCGAAAAAAAAAAAAAATTAACTACCCTGTGCATACACTTTAGGTTCCAGAGTCTTGGTAAGTTGTGAGAGAGAAGGGAAAAGAATTAGGAACTGATTGCCGACTAGTTCCTGTACCTGATCCTTGCTCCACATGCCTCTTAATTGAATAAAAGTGTCATGAGGACAAAAAAATAGAAAATCTAGCTTCTAGCTGTTATAACTGAGTTTCAGTTTAAGTTATAGTTCTGACTAAAGAGAATAGTTTGTAGTGCCAGCACTCAGAAAGAATGACTTATTTAGATAATATAGTATTTTAAATTATTTATTTAAAGGCAAGACTTTGATTCATGTCATGCTTTAAGGCCAAGTTATGGTTCTCAAAAATTTTGCCATGGACAGAGGTAAACCAGATCGGCTAAAAGCTTTGAAGCTTGATTTGAAGAAAAGAGATTTATGGAAAGAAAATCTTCTATATCTGAAAAAAAAATGAGCAAGATTATGAAATTATTTTAGGGAGTTTAATGCTCTTTCTTATGACATAAGCCTTAGTTTCAAAGAACACCTAAGTTATATCTGGTTTCATATGTATATGCCTCACGTATATGATGGTTGTTCATTAAAATAAACATGTTTTGGTAAATAAAAGCAGGTTTTTTTCCCTCGTAACCAAATATATATTCCTGAGTTCTCTAGATGTCCTATTAATAGAAGAGATGTAAATCAGTAGTTTCTGCTGCCAAGGTTGTCATCTAGTGCTAGAACAAACAAACGCAGAGACATGATGACAGGGGAAAAGAATGCAGGACTGATAATTTGACAGTATCTCAACATCTCATATAATACAGATCCAATTTATTCCTATACTTATTTTTCTTAAGAGAGTAATTATTTCAGTTTAAGTTGAAGCCCACATCTTTTTTTAAAAAATTAATTTATTTATGGCTGCGTTGGGTCTTCGTTGCTGCGCGTGGGCTTTCTTTAGTTGCAGCGAGTGGGGGCTACTCTTCGTTGTGCCACGCGACCTTCTCATTGCAGTGGCTTCTGTTGTTGCAGAGCACGGGCTCTAGGCGCACGGGCTTCAGCAGTTGTGGCTTACGGGCTTAGTTGCTCCGCGGCATGTGAGATCTTCCCCGACCAGGGCTCGAACCTGTGTTCCCTGCATTGGCAGGCAGATTCTTAACCGCTGTGCCACCAGGGAAGCCCCTGTAGCCCACATTTTATCTCAACTCAGAGGCAGAAAAAAGAATAGGAAGTCATAAGATTTCACTTAACAAGAGTCACCTCTCTTCAGGATTTTGCCACGACTGAAAGGATTTAAAAGAAAGTATGTCACCAAATTAGTAGCAGTTGAGTTGTATGGACAACTGTGTTTCCACAGAGGAAAATTACCATTCTGTTCTTTAAGCAACTATTTTGTTCGGGCCTTTTAGGATGAGAAGTAATCCTCTTATTCTGGTAGCTGAGATGGGCCCATCGACCCATTTCTAGTCTGTCTCTTATTTACTGTGATAAATTCTATACAGGAGAAGAAAAATCAAACTCCCAGGTGTCTTGATATAGCATAGAAGCCCATGTTGTGTGTGTGTGTGTCAGTGTGTGTATGTGTGTGTGTGTGTGCATTTCAGTTGGGATAAGAACTTACCCACTCTTTCTCATGCTAAAAATTCACTTTCATTTGCCTTTCATTTCAACTCACTGGAATTCACAATTTTCAGGCAACATACAGACACATCAAAGTTAAAGTGTTGAAAACATAGACCAGTGTAAAATACTTAGAATGAGAGACAGATACTGGACCCTCTTTAGTTAAATAAATATACAAGCTATTAAAATACAGAAGCCATTAGAGCATATCAAATGAAATGTCTACTTGTTGAGAAAAAGATAAAATACATATTGTACGAGAAAATCGTTGCCTAGAAAGCAATATCTAAATGTGTATTAAAAGTATTTTTCCTTGTTATTCACCTCTACATAAGCATATTTGAAACTACTTTGTATTAAGTATAAATGGGTAGTGTACCTGCCACTTAAGGTAGGAATGCCAGTACAGTTTGCCTTTTATAAGTATCTCTGTAACAAAATGGCCTAAATTGATTTAGGTTCTTCAAAGTGCATATTGTATTACATTTTATTTCAGTCAATTCTACACCCAAGAGTGAATGTCCAAAACATGAAAGTTCAGTGCATTTGCAATATAACAATTGAATATCGAAAGAGTCATGTTCTAATATCAAAAGGTCAAATTATAGAAAAGCCTAGAAAAATGTGAGAAATGTGTCTGTGGTTCTCTCTTAAGGCTAGTGGAACTTTGGGTAAAATTTTACCTTTTATTTTGTAATAAACTCCTTTGGCATGAAATTAAGTGCCTGTTGCAGACAAGAGTTTTCAAATGAGAGAAAATCATTTTGACCAATATCTAACTTTAAGAAGAAAGAATGTTAAGCAATGAAAACTACCAGAGTAGTGTGTGTGTGTGTGTGTGTGTGTGTGTGTATACATATATAGAGAGAGTGACTGATTGATTTTTTTCATTCAAGACCAAGTAACTCAGGCTATGCAATTTTATATGTGTCATCAGAAGAAAACCAGTTTGTACTTCTATTTCTACAGAATGATAAATAGGCAGCAAAATATAAATATATGCAAATAAGTAAATAACTGAAAAGAGGAAATTAACCCCTGCATATGATATCTATCAACACTTCATATTCATCCCTTAATTATTTGATGTTTGAAGATTATTCAACATGAGCAAAAGCTACTTAATAGTATATAACAATTATTAGGAAGGCCTCTAAGTTGTATCCAAGTACAACATATGTGGTAGACATGGTGATGTGATACCCAGATCACTACGGAAGGAAAAGATTTGTTGCCCAGCTTTTGGGAGGGAAGTCAGCAGACAGCCTCCAGCTGTCCACTCCTTCTGGTTTTACCTCATCTGCAGAGATTGGCCTTACTTGAGGTACACCCTTCTGAGGGCAGCCCACATCTGGTGGCTGGGTCAGAGAAGGATATAAAGACCTGACCATTTTGGCCTCAAACAGGACACTATGATGAGCAAGTGTTGTTCCAGAACTCTCCACCAGGTTAGCCAGTTCTGTCGGGCCTGCATTTCACTTTGACTTCATCCTCTGACAATCCTCCTTCCTCTAGCTCCCTTTACAAATGTTGATTCCTAATAAAATAGCTTATACCACAAACTCTTTCTCACATCTGCTTCTGGAAAATTCAATCAGCAAGAGTTGGCACCAGGAGTGATTTGAGAAAGCAGGCAATAAGATGGTGTTTTGGAGCTAGATCACTCACCACCCAAACTTCTATGAAGACTCCTGGTGGCAAGTACAGCATGGTGAGCTCTTGTCACAAGGTGGCTATTAAATTGTTAAAACCTTCACTGCTGGTGAGTTAGTAGTGTGTACCAATGGAAGGGAATGCCCTAGAAGGTGCAACGTACCTGGTATGTGATAATTATGAAGAAAATATTAGATAAAAGGATAAAGAAGCACAAAAAATGTGCTCAACATCATTATTCATTAGGGAAATAAAAATCAACCCACAATGAAATACCACTTCATATCCAGTTAGGATGGCTATAATGGAAAATGCAGCCAATAGTAAGTACTGATAGGGATGTGGAGAAACTGGAACTCTCATATTTTGCTGATGGAATGAAAAATGGCCCAGTCTCATTAGAAAACAGTTCCTCAAAAATTTAGTCATAGAGTTACTATTGATATATGACCCTGAAATCCCATTCCTAGGTATATTCCTAAGGAAAGGAAACAATATGTCTACACAAAAACTTGTACAGAAATGTTCATAGCATCATTACTGATATAGCCAAAAGTGGAACCAATCTAAATGTCCATCAACTGATGAATGAATAAGTAAAGTGTGATGTGTTCATACAAGTAAATATTATTCAAGAATAAAAAGAAATGAAGTACTGATACATGGTACCACATGAATGAACCTTGAAAAACTATTATACTAAATGAAAGAGGCCAGTCACTTAAAACCACATACTGTATTATTTCATTTATATCAAATGTCTAGAATAGGCAAATTTATAGAGATACAAAGTTAGTTAATGGTTGTTAGGGCTGGGAGCAGCAGGGAAGGTGGTGGGATGATTGCTAATGGGCGTGGTTTTCTTTCAGGCGTACAAAAATATTATAAAGTTAAATCATGGTGATGGTTGTACAACACTGTGAATATACTAAACAATATTGAATGTAGACTTTATAAATGGATGAATGATATGGTATGTGAATTATATCTCAATGAAGTTGTTAAAAGATTAAACCCACTCTGATCTGGGAATGCAGGGGTTTCTCTCATGGACAGAAAAAAAGATAATGGGATTGGATGGCTATAGCTAAGTGCCACTGTCCCAGTACAAAATGATAACAAGCAGCTGAGGGAGAATAGCAGATAATTGAAAGCCAAGTGTGAAAGTCCACGAACATCTTTGGTAGCATAAAGAAGAGATGGCTAGAATATAGAGGCCTTGGAAAAACACACAAGTTCACAAGAAATAGGAGCTAAACCCTGCAAAGATGAACAGCCAATGACAGCCTTAAAATTTTAGAAGTCCTCTAGTTAGGGCATGCTGAGACATTCCCTCCAATGTAAAAGGCAAGCAGGTCTCTTCAGGTTCTAAAAGCAGCATATTCCACACTTTGGAATACTGCTCCCACCCAAATATTGTGTAGCGTGAAAGGCTGCCAGCTTTGAACAGGAAACAGAGAATAAGAGGGCTCTGCAGCAGTTCAGTACCGCAGTGCAAGCAGCCTTTCTGCTTAGGCCATAAGATTTGGCAGACGCTATCATGTTGGAAATATCGACAATTGGAAAAGATGTTGTGTGGAAATTGTGGCAAGCCCTAGTAACAGAATCACAATACAAGATCCTGGCAGTTCTGAAACAAAGCATTGCCATCAGCAACAAATAATTATATTCCTTTGGAAAAACAACTTCTGGTGGAGATGGAATGATTGCCCGTAGGACACCAAGTCACCATATGGCCAGAGCTCTTCAGCATGAGTTAGAACCTGTGAGAGTCACCAAATCATAAGGTTGGATAAATCCAGCAAAAATCCAATGTAAGATGGCAATGGTACATCCAATATCGAGCATGAAAAGGAGTAGTGGCCAGAAGTAAGCTGCATGACAGGTAACCCAGCCCCCCATCACTGTCAGCATCACTCTCAGCTCACTCCTATGGCTACACGGGAGAAGGCTATATCATCGTCTGAAGGAGGAGAAAAAAGCCCAAGAATGGTTTACACATTGTTTGGCTTAGCATGTGGGCACAAGTTGAAAAGTGGGTGGTAGTTGAATTACCACCTCACACAGTAATGACCTTGAGAGACTGGTAAAGAAAATCTTCCCAGTGAACAGAGCTTAAGGCAGTTCACCTAGTCATACCTTTTGTGTAAAAAGAGGAGTATCCCAAGTTCAAAGTATATACAGACTCATGGACAGTAGCAAATAGTCTGGCCAGCTTGTCAGGGGCCTGGAAGGTAAAAGAGTGGAAGGTTAGGAAAAAGAAGTTCTACGGTAGAGGCGTATGGAGGTACCTACAAGAATGGGCATGAAGTGTAAATAGAAGGGCTTTGTATCCCTGTAACACTCAAAAGTAATCATCTGCCGTGGTAGAGGCACTAAACAGCAAAGTAGACAGTGACCTACCCAGCCAGTTACGTTGGCCAGCCCTTGTCATCAGCCATCCTCTAATAAACATCTTGTCTCCAAACTCTGTGGCAGCAGCTGCTCCTGCAGAATTAAACTTGGGACAAATTTAATAGCAATAGCAATTTTTATTCAGATTCAGACACATGTGGTAGTAATGCACACCATTATATTCCTTTCAATTGGTGAAATACTCTCCTAGAACATGAAAATGTCACTATTACTTAGTCTAAGTTCACTTTTAAAGGCATTTTTAATAATTACGATATTACCAAAGGTAAAGATTCAGTTTTCACATTTTTACTGTCTTTGAGTTACCATGAAGGACATTAAAAATTGTTTGATAACAAGATAATCTAACCAAAAATACCTATAATATTTTGACCATTCAAGCTGAGGGAAGTAGCTTTGGTACAGAAAAAGTTACGTTTGACTTTTTTGACTGCTTCTATTCTTTTTTTACACCTTTGAATTGGATACTTAAACATATTTCAAAATCACTTGCACAATTCATACAGAAGGATTTACATTTCAATTTCTTGACTCATTTTTTTCTATACTACTAATTTGAATACTTGATAATATTTCGAAGCCATTTACCAAGTGAAAAATAACATTAAATTAATATATTTATGTGTTATTTAGGTCGGAGTATTTCCAGAGGTAAGACAAAGTTAATATTGGTGTTTAAATTCTCCATATTCCTTTTCTCACCAAAGTTCATCATGCAGTTCCTTTAAAGGATGCATTTGGCAGATGAAAAGCACAGATGACCTGTCCCAAAGCACATAGCTAATGGTTACATCTGGAGCTGATGTTATTTTCCTGGATGCATTAGCATTCAGCTGTGTGATAAATATCAACTGCCTGGAATTTCTAAGCTTTGTAAACTTGCTTGGGTGATTTTGCACTTCTAGCCTTCAACTGTTTGTTGTGTTCTTATGGCACTTCAGTCAGAATTCTTCCTCTAAGTGAAATTTTATGATAGAGAAGGGGATGTTTCATCATATCACAGCCTGCATTTTCAACTTTTCTGCATGAGTGAGAATGACAATTTGAAAATAAGCCACAAACAACTAGACCATTTTTCAGAATCAGGAATGGTGGTGGCATAATAACCAAACATTTGTATCAATAATCAGATATGAAGTTTGCAAAGTCAGTCATTTCCATTATTTATTAATATAAAAATAAAATAGCTTGCATTTATATTGCACTTAACAAAATGCTGTACATACATCATATCAATTGATCCTCAGAAACAACATGTGATCTTTGTGGGGTTTTAGTGCTTGTTTTATAGAAGGAAGTACTGGGACCCAGAGAAACTATAATTAAAACAGGGGAATTTAATATAAATAACTATTAAGCTATGATAAAAGAATAATTATAAGATGTAAGAGAACTCTATATGGTGCCCTGTGGCTGAGGAGACAGTACCCAAGGAGATACCAACTGGGAAGGGGACCTCCTTCCCCAGGGCAAGCATGCAGATTTCATTGGAGAAGGTGGAGTTGCAGCTCACTGGATGCCAGAAATTTTGCTGGTTTCTGTAGGCAGAACTGGGTCCATAGTCATTGGTCAAGCAAACAAGCAACATAAGGTGGGTGGGTGAATGGGTGTGCAGAAAAGATTATGGGCATCAGTGCTAAAGAAAGGCTGGGACCATATGATATTAGTGTTGGGAGGGCTGGGGGAGGTGATCAACAGGCAAAGCCAGAGCTGTAAGGTCGCCAAGGGACTGCATGTTCTTCACACCTGGCTGGGGCAGAATACCACCCGAGGTCCTCAAACTCACACCTCTGACTAGTGGCACAGCCGCAGGAATCAGCAGAAATTCCTTTCTCCTGCAATGTCACGACAGCGACCTCTAGTGAGAAAGCTTAACATCATGTTCACCACACAGGAGAAATGCTTAAAGAATTCTGTCCGTTATTGCAGAGTAGGTATTGAAGGGTGAATCTGGAGCTGATAAATAATAAATTAATACAATCATGACCTTGGGTGAGGCAGCTTTTTTGACAGAGGGTAGCTCTTGGAGAGGGACTTGAATGTCTCTATGACACTTCCAGACCCTGGGGAAATGAATGCCTCTGTTTTGAAGGGGAAATCTTAATGGCTCACCACAGTAACCATTACAACCATTAATCTATAAATCAGTGCTAAGAAGCTGTCTGAACTGTGATACAGATATATATCTACTTTAAGATAAGTTAACAGGCTTTTAATTTTAATTATTTCCCTCAGTGTTGTTTTCTCAAGCCTTCTTTTATTCACCAGAGTCGCCATTGAAATCTTTGTCCTGAATATGGAATGTATTAAAATTTAATAATAATACTGATAATTATCAAATATTGTTTGCGCTGGCAATCCCTAAATTTCGTAATAAGCTTTCACCAACATTTCCTTCCTTAAAGTTGTCCTTCTTACAGAAAGCTTAGTATAGCTACTGTGCTGCTAGAGACCATTATTTTCAACTGACTGGCATGAATGGCAGTTAGCCAAATACCATGAAGATATTTTCAAGACGCTTGTGATCAATAATCTTTTTTTTCATGAGCTGAAAAAGGAATCACTGCATATGCCTTGTGTATTATAAGTGCCCTGTTTCATCTATTTTTCAGATTAAGGAGAATTTTTTCCAAAAAAGCATTGTTATTTCAGAATTTGAAGGGGATAAAATAGAGGGGTATTTCTCTTATATACTAATTAATGCAATTTCCACTAAATGATGCTGCCTCCCACTGCTTCTATAATAAAAATAATTATCTGTGTTCACTCCTGCAACTTCTTCTGCAGTCACCCAGAGGATTAAGGATGCATTCCACACTGCAAACATGGAGTTACAGCCTTGCGTTTTGCTTCTGTTCTGGATCTCTTTTGGTGTAGGCACATATATAGTATATTTATTTCTCTCTTTTATTTGTATAAGTCCTCTTCTTTGGCTAAAACGCTTAATGCTTACACACCACTTTGAAGAAAGAGTCCAAATATCTAGGCATAATAATAAAGCCTATCTTTAGTTATGGTAACTTTTCCAGTTTTAGCTACTCAGGAAACACTTTTCATTTCAATGCCTGGTAGACCTGAATATTTTCACACTCCTTTAGACCTCTATACAAGTTATTGCTTCTGTTCTGAATGACTTCCTCCACCTGAAATATTCATACACATATTCACTGATCAGCTTCATTACTAGGTCCTTTATGAAGTCTGCCAATCTCCCATTACCTATTCCTTACTCCCCTCTGTTCCCATGGCATTTAAGAACCATCTCGGTTATAGCATTCCTCATGCCTTTTTGTATACTTGGTTGTCTCCGCTACTAATTTCTAATCTCTTTGAACACAGGGTGCAACATACTCTGTTGTTGTCCAAATTGCCTCTACCAAGCCAGGCACACAGCTGTGGTGCTGGTATTAACATTGATTACTCTTCACTGGAAGACTGCTCTTGGCTAACTGGAGCCATCACACCTGAAGACACTAGGAGGTTATAGTCCCCTTCCAGCAGCTCTAACAAATGACTTACTGATACTAGGTTGTAATAGCTTACCCCCACTACCCTGTCTGTAGACTGGCAAACCCCTGTGTTGAGATTCATACTCCTCATGGGATCAAGCTGAGGCTAAACTTCTCATGAAACCATGTCTTTGCCTAGGTTCTTCATCTGACATATTCTGCTTTCCTCTCTCCTTAAAATTTTTCTCCTGAGATCACTCCCTCAACAAGTCTTCTTGCTGAAGAATCTCCATTCCTAATATGCTGACACACAGGGATTTTCATCTGCAAATATTTGTAAACCTGGGCCTAACCTAGTGCTGTTAAGGCATAGCACACTGAAAGAAGTTGGCTTAGTGGAAGGAACTGAGTAATTAAATTAAGTATATTTGGTTACTCCTGTCTTTCCTGCTTCATTGCTATGCTGCCTGGCTTCTCTCTCTAAATTCCTGGTCCTGAGAAGAGGGTGATGCCTCAGTGGGCTCCTGGTAAATACTTAGTTTCAGTTGAAGTTACCAATCTTTGAGATCCCAAGCCATGTTTTTGCTTTTTGGGTTTTGAATGAATGATTTTCTTAACTCCTTTTCTATCAGTTAGGCCCAGAGCTATCTGAATTATGTGATCAATGAGTAAATGACACATAAGCAAACATTTTTAGGAAGTGCAGAAGAGTAAAGAAACCATCACATTGTAAATGGCTTACATCAAAAGTCAGCTTTGGTGGTCTTAAGGTTTTATCCAATCCACAGATATGTTTTATTGGATTCATACACCATTTAAAAATTTTTAGACCTATTGCCAACACAAAATTCCAAATTCAAGATTTTCACTCACACATAAATTGAAAGATCTCTGATTATTTGCCTTCAATCTTTATGAATAATCTTGTTCGCCATAGTCCTGGTTACTCATTATTGTCTTACATCCAACCCACTTCTTTTTTTAAAAAAAAAAAAATTATTTATTTATTTATTTTGGCTGCTCTGGGTCTTAGCTGTGGCACGCAGGATCTTCATTGCGGCCTGTGGACTTTTTAGTTGCAGCATGTAGACTCAGTTGTGGCATGCAGACTCTTAGTTGTGGCGTGTGAACTCTCATTTGCGGCACGCATGCGGGATCTAGTTCCCTGACCAGGGATCAAACCCGGCCCCCTGCATTGGGAGCTCGGGGTCTTACCCACTGGACCACCAGGGAAGTCCCCAACCTACTCCTTTTTTAAGGGATTTCTTTGACTGCTTTAAATACTTTGGTTTGGGACCCCCTAAGAGGTACTTGGGAGCATATATACAAGGACCGTTTTCAATCCATTTCTGAATCCCTAGCATTTAGCACAGTACCTGCCAATATAGGTGCTCTGTGTTTATTAAGTTTACTGTTTAAAAGGAAAGGGAAATAATCTTTTGGAAAAAAATGCTTTTCAACCCAAAGTAAGAGTCTTATAAAATACCCTTACTGCAGCAGAAAGAAGGCAGCAGTAAAAAGACAGGAGTAATAGAGAGATGTAACAGAGGAGAGGTGCTTGGTTTACAGTGGCAGTGGCAGTTCCAATATCATACAGATGAGCACAGCAGCAATTAGGAAGAGAAGTAGTAACAGTGACTGACCTAGTAGTACAGTTGATTAATTCTGTATTCAGGAAGAGAGATTTAAGGACTGAAATGAAAGCAACTGCAAGCAGAAGGACACTGACAAATTACCACAATTAACATTTCTGATAGCCTAAAGCAACTAGCACAGCATGATAAAATGTGGAGCATAGAAGTTACAACAGGTGAGAGATACAGACCTCAATAGAAGATTGAGATGTCAATCTAGATAAAGACTCTATAATGCCTTCTGGCTAAGACAGCACCAACATCCCATTAAGAAATAGAAAACACCCCCCCCAAAAATGAATTAGTTCAGGCTTTACACCAGATATGTATTGTATAATTTTCTGCACTTATTTATGACTAACTTTACTACTTAACTATATACATGTGTATACACACAGACAGACATATGCACACATACAATAAGGATTCTCTCAGCAAAACTTTTAACAATTTTACTTTCAAATAAATATTGAAAGGATGAGCTTCAGGCATTGTTAGGGAAATATAGTTAAAATACATGAACCCAAATGTATATAGCCTTCAATAACCTGGTGTTAAATAGGATAGACTAGAAAGTACATCACTGACAAAAATGCACACTACTGTTACACTGACTGTCTCCCCTTCTAGTTTTTGTTCCTTATATTATGTTCCCTCTGCTTATACTGCACTCTTTTTCTGTTGTCCAGCCATCATTTGCCATAGGTCACTCTTACTGCTTCTAAGTCATAGCCAAGGCAAAGTTGCTTATTTAAGCTATCTATCAAATTCTGCTGCTCTTCTTTCAGAGAGAGAACCATGAGCTTCTTTTTAATCACACAGATACCAAATAAAGTTATAAATTAAATATGCTTGTAATTAAGGAGGAAGTTCATCAGTAGGAAGAATAGGCATGGGTAGTGTAGAAGTAATTAGTGCAGTTTGCTAAGCATTTCTATACTTTCAGGTACATGTTAGGATTACGTTTCCCTGACACTGATTAAGTGTGGCATAGATTCATCTGGCCAATAAAATATGAAATGGAAATGAAATATGCCTCTTCTGTGGCAGATTTAAGAAGCAAATTCTCTTCTCTCTGTCAAGACTATCATGGAAGAAGTTGTTGAGAAGGTGCTTTAATCAGTCTGGGTTCCTGAGTGTTTACAATGAGCGGAGTCTTTTTTTTTTTTTTTTTTTTTTTTGCGGTACGCGGGCCTCTCACTGTTGTGGCCTCTCCCGTTGCGGAGCACAGGCTCCAGACGCGCAGGCTCAGCGGCCATGGCTCAAGGGCCCAGCCACTCCCCGGCATGTGGGATCTTCCCAGACCAGGGCACGAACCCGTGTCCCCTGCATCGGCAGGCGGACTTTCAACCACTGCGCCACCAGGGAAGCCCGTGAGCAGAGTCTTTAGTTCCCTGTGTCATATAGCATGAGTGAAAAATAAATTTTGTTGTCTTAAGTCACTGAGACTTGGGGTTTGTTTGTTATAACAGTATAACTTCACCCATTCTGCCTGACACAGCTAGTTAAGGTGCAAATAGCTGTGGTAGCAAAACTCTGCAGTGATGTACAGGCAATTAGAAAAAATTGTTTGATATCTCAGCTCAGAATTTGACAAACATGTAAGCTACAGGTGACAAACATGTAAACTAGGGAGAAATCTGCACACAAATAGTATTGGTCCAGACAACCTAGGGCAATGAACTTCAAACTGTGCTGGGGTGATTATCTCTAGGGATTTCTCTGCATCTCATCAGAGATCACCTGAGGGGGTTGAGGGTGGGAGGGAGTTATCTGTAGACTCTAATCAACCAAAGCATCTGTTTCTGAGATTATCTGAGATAATTTGTTTACAAATGGGGTTTCCAAATACTGCATTTGAGGAAGGGATCACATGGTGAAATAATATTGGGAAAACATTCTTTTTGGAATAATAGATAACGTAAAATGTGGTCAGTGATACATATCAAATTTCTCACCAGTTGTTAACTATACCATGCTCATTCATACCTCAGCATCTTTGCATGTGTGAAACACACTTCCTCTCCTTGCCAAGCTCTATCTCACAAACTGCTATGCACTCTTTAACATGCGCATAAAATGTTGCCTTCTCTGTAAAACCATCCCAGATGCACTTTTGGGAATGTGAGTGTGCAAGTACACACACATACAGACTAATCTATGCCATTCTTTCCAGTCTCTTATCCCATTATGGTGTTTGTAAATTGCTCTCCTTTACTAGATTATGAGAGGTTGACAGAGTCTAGAAAATATAAGTAGTTTGGAATGGCTAAAAGAATATTTAAACAATAAAACTTAGTTTAGTTTACTTAATTCATTTTGCTGTACGGTTTTTTGTGTTTTTGTTTTTAACATCTTTATTGGGGTATAATTGCTTTACGATGGTGTGTTAGTTTCTGCTTTATAACAAAGTGAATCAGCTATACATATACATATGTTCCCATATCTCTTCCCTCCTGCATCTCCCTCCCTCCCACCCTCCCTATCCCACCCCTCCAGGCTGTCACAAAGCACCAAGCCGATATCCCTGTGCCATGCGGCTGCTTCCCACTAGCTATCTACCTTACGTTTGTTAGTGTGTATATGTCCATGACTGTCTCTCGCCCTGTCACAGCTCACCCTTCCCCCTCCCCATATCCTCAAGTCCGTTCTCCAGTAGGTCTGTGTCTTTATTCCTGTCTTACCCCTAGGTTCTTCATGACATTTTTTTTTTCTTAAATTCCATATATATGTGTTAGCATACGGTATTTGTCTTTCTTGCTGTACGGTTTTAAGCAAATTGTCTAACTTCAACTAAAACTTCCAAGTCTTTGCCATATTCTGTCTTAAGCATTTAACATAAATTCCCATAGGCTGTAAAATTAAATGTTGTCCAAATGATTTACTACCACAATTTCATAGTTGAATAATTTTTTGCTATTTCTGTGCTTGAACTATAATTATAAAAGAGGATAAACAACCCAGAATAATAAAAACTAAAGCCTTTGCTTATATTATTTCAGATACTCCTTACCTTTCCCTACTGACAGAAAGACCTCTAACCAATTCTCTTTGCCTTTCTGTTTTGACTTTTATAAGTTTTTGCTCTTACTGTAAATTCTTTTCTTTGTACATTCAGCAAAAACACACTTAATTTTCAAAATTTACCAACTACACAAACTGTCACACTGGATTCCATTTACAGACACCTCTACAGGTGAATAAAATGTTTAAATTTTGTAAATAACAATATTTTTAAAAGGATGATTTATTCGGGAAAGGGTGCAACAAATAACAGTAATTTTAATATACACCTATCAAATGAGAAAGGCAAAAAAAAGTTTGTTTTTTTATTCCCAAGTACTTACAGGAAGGAAAGGCATGAGCAGACCGTCAACATTTTGTTTTCATTTCAAAACATAACAAAGGTATTACGGTCTGTATTCCTCCTTCCTCCTTAGAAGTGATTCCATCAGTGGGGTTTTTATATTCTGCTATATAAAGAAAAATTAAAAAGTGTTAAGGTGCTATATTTTAACTCTTAGTTTCAAAAAGTAAATACTTATTCCCAAAGAACACCAGAAACCTACCTCGCCTTCAAAATTGTCTTGGCCTAGGGCCAAACTTCAAGTACATTGGTCAAAGCAGAGAGTTTAAAAACACAACTAATTAATATATTGATTTATTGAGTTTGGTTTTTCTGAAAAAATAAATAGAATGTCAAATTAGTAAGAATTACAAAGCTGAATAAAAGTACATTTTTGGAGAAAGCAATGTTCTATTTGGGATGCTGTATTTATGGGGGAAGTGTTTTTCAGATTTTCAATAACTGTTTAAATTATGATGACATTGGACATTAGTAATTACATTTGTCCCTCAAGGCAATGTAATTATTGCTAATAACAACTTGCAGTGACTAAATTCTAAAAATTCAAAATACATTTTGTTTGTTTATTCTATACTTTAAGGGATAATACATATGACCGTGCTTTGATTTAAATATTTCAGTAAATATTTGTGGACATTTACTATACATCAAGTATGGTAAGTACTGGTAAATTAATGATCAATAAGTCCTTTCTAACTTCAGGAGCTCAGTAAAGAAAGAGATAAATAAAAATCAGCAACTGGGTGATATTTGCATTGTAGAAGTATGCACCAGGTCCAGTGGTGTCCCAGCAGAGTAGGAAGGAGTATAGTATAGCACTCTGACAAAGTCAAGTTATTCAAGATGGCTCTAGAAAAAATTTGAGGAAGATTGGGGGAGTGAGAGTAGGACAAAGAAGCGAAAGGAACCTTTGGGTAAGCAAAGGCCAGGGTATGAAGCCTTATCAAGGTGTTTGGAGGGTGTCCAATGACCACTGGAGGGCTACTGAGGAATGTTAAGCAGAGGAGTGGTAAGTCATGATCACAGATGCTTTTTAAAGTGATCACACTAGTGGCAGTAAATGTCCCAATATATGATGGCAATGGGATAGCGGTGATTTAATTTCTCTTTTTTCAGATTTTCTATACTGAATCTGTATGCTACTTAGTAATACTTGGTAATACAAATTTCTTTAAGTGGTAAAGAGGACTTACATTTAATTGTCTGCTTTTCCCATTAGAAAACAAACTTAACCAAAACTGAGCTACATACATCTTGTTCACTGCTCTAGCCCCAGTGCTGAATACATAGAAAATAAATATTTGTTGAATGAATGAATGTCAGTTTGAATGGAGACAAGAGAGATTAGTGTGTTTTCAGTATATAACTTGGTGAATATGATTTAGGATGCTACCATGTTTTGGGTTGGGGTGACTGATGCAATTAGTAAGTATAGAAACGCAGAAGCAGCAGTTGGGTTTCAAGAGAAGAATAACATACAGCTTTGAACATTTTCTGAATGAGTTGCCTATGGGAAATTAGAATGAAGGCATCCAGTAAGAAATTGGTTAAAGAATACAAGGAAAAATCTAGCCTTGAGATATAAATTTGGAACTCTAACTTCCAAAGTGGTGGTGTAAACCATAAAACTAGATGCTACTAGTTAGGGAATGTATAGACCAAAAAGTCAAGAAACTCTAGGGAAAAGCAGTGTTTTCATAACAGCCTGAAGACATGCATCTAACATCACAGAATTCAGTATCATTCAATGCAGGGAATAGGAGTTTTCAAGAGGAGTGGTGAGCAATGTCAAATAAAATGGCACTCAAGTAAAATGAGGGCATGAAAGAAAATTTTGACCTTGGCATTTTCTTTTCTTTCCTTTTCTTTTTGTTGTATAATTTCAGGCTTAGAGCAAAAATAGTGTAAAGCTCTCCCAAATGTTAAATTTTTACCACATTGGTTTTGTTATTCTCTGCTTATCCGTAAGCCTGTATCTATATATGTGTGTATCTATATATCTACATACAGTTGACCCTTGAACAATGTGGGGGTTAATCTGAATATAATTTATAGTTTCTCCACATCCCCAGATTCAACCAACCACAGACAATTTAGTATTACAGTATTTACTATTGAAAAATATCCACGTGTAAGTGGACCCTCACAATTCAAACCCACGTTGTTCAAGGGTCAACTGTACTTTTTCTCAAACTTTGAGACATTTGAGAGTCAGTTGCAGTTATAATGCTTTTAAATACTTACAGTGTGTTTTCCCAAAAATAAAAACATTCTTTTACATAACTGTAGTACATTTATCACAGTCAAGATATTAACATTAATATGAAAACAAACTTTAAACAAATTATGCCAATTAGCTCTTAGTGTCCATTACAGAAGATCAAATCTGGTGTAGAATCCAATCCAGGATTACAGTACAATTGCTCTATCTCTGTTGGTTTGAAAACTTGGGAGGTTCCTGGGTAAAATCTGAAACTGGCCCCTATACATGGAGGGCAAGGAGAGATAGAAGAAAGAGGCAACCACTCCAGATTGGTAGGTGGCAGGTTTAAGCAGCAAGGGCACTTGTCCACAAGGCTTGTCTTAGGCACTGCAAGATGACTAGAACGCCACACCTGCCCACCAGAATCTTAAAAGTCTATATAGAGTCCTTAACAGGGTTCAGTCATGTATACTGTCCAGATGGTCTCAACAGCACATTGCTCTTTTAAGCTTACATCCTTGCAAATGGCTCCCACTGTGGAAACAGTGGGTGGAACATACATATTCCTAGGACAGGGGTGGGGGTGAGGGGCCTCCAATTGCCCGGGTTCAGCTTTCAGGTCAACTGGCGATCACATTCTCTTGATGACCTCCTCCAACGGTCTCAGAAATGTTGACAATTTTGAGGAGTATAAACCATATATTTTCCAGAATGCCCCTCAATTTGGCTAGTGTAAGCACCCTCAAGTTGGTGCCTATGTCCTTTTGACATGTTCCTATCAGTTCTCTAAGCAGTCCCTTACTTTATGGCACAGCAGAATGTTCCAAGCTCATCTTGTACCCTCCCATTCCTAGCTTTGCAATCAGCCATTCAGTCAAGGAACACTTGCTCCTTTTAGTGGTATTCTTAAATACAATGGTATTTAAGAAGCAAGATGTGGCCCTAGGTGTGCTCATTGCTACTACCTTAAATATGCTTACTGTTAACCCAGTTCTCGAGAAGCTTATTGCTTCTGGGTTCTCTCAGTAGATATTATTAAGTCATATGTCTATGTATATATTTATGTCTATATTTATCTATTAAATATGTATCTATCTCCCTACCTACCTACCTGTCTATCCATCCATCCATGCAGCTATCCATCCACTTATATATACTTAAAACTATGAGTTTATAATTAAATTTCTAATTCCTTGATCAGGTTAGTGATCTAACATTATATGATAAAGTGAGAGCTAGATTGGAAGCATTTTTAGCTACTAGTTCATCCATTGTGATAAGAATTCCTTTTCCATATATTGTGCATAGAGAAATCTGGGTAGGCAATATCCATTGTCTTTCCCTAGTACAGCTGAATGTACCAACCATAACTTTAAAATAAGCCTTCCGTTATTGGTTCTGCACTTTTTGTGGACTTCAGGACCAAGGCCTATTCCCAAGCACGTAGATGGAAAATAGATGTGGACCCCTCAAATACTGTATGGCTTGTCTTTGGCCTACACCCCTTGCGTAAGGCAATGTGAGTGTGGATATAATGGTTTCTATTCCTCAGTCCCTCTGCTGTTTTTGGCATTATGAAATCAAGGAAATGCATTTCTTTGGAGATTGTTTTTCATAAGTCTTTTGAAGTTTCTAGTGTTCTTTCTTTTTTTTTAACATCTTTATTGGAGTATAATTGCTTTACCATGGTGTGTTAGTTTCTGCTTTATAACAAAGTGAATCAGCTATACATATACATATATACCCATATCTCCTCCCTCTTGCATCTCCCTCCCACCCTCCCTATCCCACCCCTCTAGGTGGTTACAAAGCACCGAGCTGATCTCCCTGTGCTATGCAGCTGCTTCCCACTAGCTATCTATTTTACATTTGGTAGTATATATAACTCCATGCCACTCTCTCACTTCGTCCCAGCTTACCCTTCCCCCTCCCCGTGTCCTCAAGTCCATTCTCTATGTCTCCGTCTTTATTCCTGTCTTGCCCCTATGTTTTTCATAACCATTTTTTTCTTTAGATTCCATGTATAATATATATATATATATATATATGTTAGCATACGTTATTTACTTTTCTCTTTCTGACATACTTCACTCTGTATGACAGTTTCTGTGTCCATCCACCTCACTACAAATAACTCAATTTCATTCCTTTTTATGACTGAGTAATATCCCATTGTATATATGTGCCATATCTTCTTTATCCATTCATCTGTCGATGGACACTTAGGTTGCTTCCATGTCCTGGCTATAGTAAATAGTGCTACAATGAACAAAGTGGTACATGACTCCTTTTGAATTATGGTTTTCTCAGGGTATATGCCCAGTAGTGGGATTCCTAGGTCATATGGTAGTTCAATTTTTAGTTTTTTTAAGAACCTCCATACTGTTCTCCATAGTGGCTGTACCAATTTACATTCCCACCAACAGTGAAAGAAGGTTCCCTTTTCTCCACACCCTCTCCAGCATTTATAGTTTGCAGATTTTTTGATGATGGCCATTCTGACTAGTATGAAGTGATACCTCACTGTAGTTTTTGATTTGTATTTCTCTAATGATTAATGATGTTGAGAATCCTTTCATGTGTTTGTTGGCAGTCTGAATATCTTCTTTGGAGAAATGTCTATTTAGGTCTTCTGCCCATTTTTGGATTGGGTTGTTTGTTTTCTTGATATTGAGCTGCATGAGCTGCTTGTAAATTTTGGAGATTAATCCTTTGTCAGTTGCTTCATTTGCAAATATTTTCTCCCATTCTAGGGTGTCTTTTCGTCTTGTTTATGGTTTCCTTTGCTGTGAAAAAGCTTTTAAGTTTCATTAGGTCCCATATGTTTATTTTTATTTCCATTTCTCTAGGAGGTGGGTCAAAAAGGATCTTGCTGTGGTATATGTCATAGAGTGTTCTGCCTATGTTTTCCTCTAAGAGTTTGATACTGTCAGGCCTTACATTTAGGTCTTTAATCCATTTTGAGTTTATTTCAGTGTATGGTGTTAAGGAGTGTTCTAATTTCATTCCTTTACATGTAGCTGTCAGGTTTTCCCAGCACCACTTATTGGAGAGGCTTTCTTTTCTCCATTTTATATTCTTGCCTCCTTTATCAAAAATAATGTGACCATGTGTGCATGGGTTTATCTCTGGGCTTTCTATCCTGTTCCATTGATCTATATTTCTGTTTTTGTGCCAGTACCAGACTGTCTTGATTACTGTAGCTTTGTAGTATAGTCTGAAGTCAGGGAGTCTGATTCCTCCAGCTCCGTGTTTTTCCCTCAAGACTGCTTTGGCTATTCGGGGTTTTTTGTGTCTCCATACAAATTTTAAGATTTTTTGTTCTAGTTCCATAAAAAATGCCATTGGTAATTAGGTAGGGATTTCATTGAATCTGTAGATTGCTTTGGGTAATATAGTCATTTTCACAATATTGATCCAATCCAAGAACATGATATACCTCTCCATCTGTTTGTATCATCTTTAATTTCTTTCATCAGTGTCTTATAATTTTCTGCATATAGGTCTTTTGTCTCCTAAGGTAGGTTTATTCATAGGTATTATATTCTTTTTGTTACAATGGTAAATGGGAGTGCTTCCTTAATTTCTCTTTCAGATTTTTCATCATTAGTGTATAGGAATGCCAGAGATTTCTGTGCATTAATTTTTTATCCTGCTATTTTACCAAATTCATTGATTAGCTCTAGTAGTTTTCTGGTAGCATCTATAGGATTCTCTGTGTATAGTATCATGTCATCTGCAAACAGTGACAGCTTTACTTCTTCTTTTCTGATTTGGATTCCTTTTATTTCTTTTTCTTTTCTGATTGCTGTGGCTAAAACTTCCGAAACTATGTTGAATGATAGTGGTGAGAGTGGACAACCTTGTCTCGTTCCTGATCTTAGAGGAAATGCTTTCACTTTTTCACCGTTGAGAACAATGTTGGCTGTGGGTTTGTCATATATGGCCTTTATTATGTTGAGGTGAATTCCCTCTATGCCTGCTTTCTGGAGGGTTTTTTATCATAAATGGGTATTGAATTTTGTCAAAAGCTTTTTCTGCATCTATTGAGATGATCATATGGTTTTTCTCCTTCAGTTTGTTAATATGGTTTATCACATTGATTGATTTGCATATATTAAGGAATCCTTGCATTCCTGGAATAAACCCCACTTGATCACGGTGTATGATCCTTTCAATGGGCTGTTAGATTCTGTTTGCTAGTATTTTGTTGAGGATTTTTGCATCTATGTTCATCAGTGATACTGGCCTGTAGTTTTCTTTCTTTCGGACACCTTTGTCTGGTTTTGGTATCAGGGTGATGGTGGCCTCGTAGAATGAGTTTGGGAGTGTTCCTCCCTCTGCTATATCTTGGAAGAGTTTGAGAAGGATAGGTGTCAGCTCTTCTCTAAATGTTTGATAGAATTCGCCTGTGAAGCCATCTGTTCCTGGGCTTTTGTTTTTTGGAAGACGTTTTAATCACTGTCTCAATCTCAGTGCTTGTGGTTGGTCTGTTTATATTTTCTATTTCTTCCTGGTTCAGTCTTGGAAGGTTGTCTTTTTCTAAGAATTTGTCCATTTCTTCCAGGTTGTCCATTGTCTTGACATATAGTTGTTTGTAGTAATCTCTCATGATCCTTTGTATTTCTGCAGTGTCGGTTGTTACTTCTCCTTTTTCATTTCTAATTCTACTGATTTGAGTCTTCTCCCTTTTTTTCTTGATGAGTCTGTCTGATGGTTTATCAATTTTGTTTATCTTCTCAAAGAACCAGCTTTTAGATTTTTTGATCTTTGCTATTGTTTCCTTCATTTCTTTTTCATTTATTTCTGATCTGATCTTTATGATTTCTTTCCTTCTGCTAACTTTGGGGTTTTTTTGTTGTTCTTTCTCTAATTGCTTTCAGTGTAAGGTTAGTTTGTTTATTTGAGATAGTTCTTGTTTCTTGAGGTAAGATTGTATTGCTATAAACTTCTTTCTTAGAACTGCTTTTGCTGCATCCCATAGATTTTGGGTCGTCATGGTTTCACTGTCCTTTGTTTCTAGGTATTTTTTTGATATCCTCTTTGATTTCTTCAGTTATCTCTTGTTTATTAAGTAGTGTATTGTTTAGCCTCTATGTGTTTATATTTTTTATAGATTTTTTCCTGTAATTGATAGTCTCAAAGCATTATGGTAAGAAAAGATAGTTGATACGATTTCAGTTTTCTTAAACTTACCAAGGCTTGATTTGTGACCCAAGATGTGATCTATCCTGGAGAATGTTCCATGAGCACTTGAGAGGAATGTGTATTCTGTTGTTTTTGGATGGAATGTCCGATAAATATCAATTAAGTCAATCTTGCTTAATGTATCATTTAAAGCTTGTGTTTCCTTATTTATTTTCATTTTGGGTGATCTGTCCACTGGTGAACGTGGGGTGTTAAAGTACACTACTCTGATTGTGTTACTGTCGATTTCCCCTTTTATGGCTGTTAGCATTTGCCTTATGTATTGAGGTGCTCCTGTGTTGGGTGCATAAATATTTACAAGTGTTATATCTTCTTCTTGGATAAATCCCTTGAGCATTATGTAGTGTCCTTTTTGTCTCTTGTAATAGTCTTTATTTGAAAGTCTATTTTGTCTGATATGAGTATTGCTACTCCAGCTTTCTTTTGATTTCCATTTGCGTGGAATATCTTTTTCCATCCCCTCACTTTCAGTCTATATGTGTCCCTAGGTCTGAAGTGCTCTCTTGTATACAGCATATATGTGGGTCTTGTTTTTGTATCCATTCAGCCAGACTGTGTCTTTTGGTGGGAGCATTTAGTCCATTTACATTTAAGGTAATTATCGATGTGTATGTTCCTATTACCATTTTCTTAATTGTTTTGGGTTTGTTATTGTAGGTCTTTTACTTCTCTTGTGTTTCCTGCCTAGAGAAGTTCCTTTAGCATTTGTTGTAAAGCTGGTTTGGTGGTGCTTCATTCCATTAGCTTTGACTTGTCTGTAAACGTTTTAATATCTCCATCGAATCTGAATGAGATCCTTGCTGGGTAGAGTAATCTTGGTTGTAGGTTTTTCCCTTTCATCACTTTAAATATGTCCTGCCACTCCCTTCTGGCTTGCAGAGTTTCTGCTGAAACATCAGCAGTTAACCTTATGGGGATTCCCTTATATATTGTTTGTTGTTTTTCCCTTTTCTTTGTATTTAATTTTTGATAGTCTTATTAATCTCTGTGTTGGCATGATTCTCCTTGGATTTATCCTGTATGGGACTCTGCGCTTCCTGGACTTGATTGACTATTTCCTTTCCCATGTTAGGCAAGTTTTCAACTATAATCTCTTCAAATATTTTCTCAGTCCCTTTCTTTTTCTCCTCTTCTTCTTGCACCCCTATAATTTGAACGTTGGGGCATTTAATGTCCGAGAGGTCTCTAAGACTCTCCTCAATTCTTTTCCATCTTTTTTCTTCATTCTGCTCTGCAGTAGTTATTTCCACTCTTTTATATTCCAGGTCACTTATCCGTTCTTCTGCCTCAGTTATTCTGCTATTGATTCCTTATAGAGAATTTTTAGTTTCATGTATTATGCTGTTCATCATTGTTTATTTGTTCTTTAGTTCTTCTAGGCCCTTGTTAAAAGTTTCTTGTATTTTCTCCATTCTATTTCCAGGAATTTAGATCATCTTTACTCTCATTACTCTAAATTCTTTTCCAAGTAGACTGCCTATTTGCTCTTCATTTTTTTCGTCTGGTGTGTTTTTACCTTGCTCCTTCATCTGCTGTGTTTCTCTGTGTTCTCATTTTGCTTAACTTACTGTGTTTGGGGTCTCCTTTTCACAGGCTGCAGGTTCGTAGTTCTCGTTTTTGGTGTCTGCCCCCATTGGGTAAGGTTGGTTCAGTGAGTTGTGTAGGCCTCCTCATGGAGGGGACTGTTGCCTGTGTTCTGGTGGATGAGGCTTGATATTGTCTTTCTGGTGGGCAGGACCACATCTGGTGGTGTGTTTTGGGGTGTCTGTGACCTTATTATGATTTTAGGCAGCCTCTCTGCTAATGGGTGGGGTTGTGTTCCTGTCTTGCTTGTTGTTTGGCATAGGGTGTCCAGCACTGTAGCTTGCTGGTCATTGAGTGGAGCTGGGTCTTAGCGTTGAGATGGAGATCTCTGGGAGAGCTTTTGCCATTTGATATTTCGTGGAGCTGGGAGATCTCTGGTGGATTAATGTCCTGAACTCGGCTCTCCAACCTCAGAGGCAAAGGCCTGACACCCGGCCAGAGCACCAAGACCCTGTCAGCCACACAGCTCAGAAGAAAAGGGAGAAAAAAAGAAAGAAGGAAAGAACAAAGCAAGATAAAAAGAAAGTTATTAAAATAAATTTTTTTTTAAATTATTAAAAATTAAAAAGTAATAAAAAAAGAAAGTAAGAAGAGAGCAACCAAACTGAAAAACAAATCCACCAATGATAACAAGCACTAAAAACTATATTAAAAAAAAAAAACAGATGCACAGAACCCTAGCACAATGGGAAAAGCAAAGCTCTACAGACAAAATCACACAAAGAAGCATACACATACACACTCATATTAAGAGAAAAAGGGAAAAAATGTATATATCTCTATATGAAAGAAAAAAGGAAGAGAGAAACCAAATCAATAAACAAATCTACCAATGATAATAAACTCTAAATACTAAACTAAGATAAACATAAAACCAGAAACCAGTCAGTCACAGACAGCAAATCCCAAGTCTACAGTTGCTCCCGAAGTCTACCACCTCAATTTTGGGATGATTCGTTGTGTATTCATGTATTCCACAGATTCAGGGTACATCAAGTTGATTGTGGAGATTTAATCTGCTGCTCCTGAGGCTGCTGGGAGAGATTTCCCTTTCTCTTCTTTGTTCACACAGCTCCTGGGGTTCAGCTTTGGATTTGGCCCCGCCTCTGCGTGTAGCTCACCAGAGGGCATCTGGTCTTCGCTCATACAAGACTGGGTTAAAGGAGTGGCTGATTAGGGGGCTCTGGCTCACTCAGGCTGGGGGGAGGGAGGGGTATGGAATGCGGGGCAAGCCTGCGGTGGCAGAGGCTGGCGTGACGTTGCACCAGCCTGAGGCGCGCCATGTGTTCTCCAGGGGAAGTTGTCCCTGGATCACAGGACCCTGGCAGTGGCGGGCTGCACAGGCTCCCTGGAGGGGAGGTGTGGAGAGTGACCTGTGCTTGCACACAAGCTTCTTGGTCGCTGCAGCAGCAGCCTTAGCATTTCATGCCCATCTCTGATGTCTGCGCTGATAGCCACGGCTCACGCCCATCTCTGGAGCTCGTTTAGGCGGTGCTGTAAATTCTCTCTCTTTGCACACCCCGAAACAATTGTCTCTTGCCTCTTAGGCAGTTCCAGACTTTTCCCCAGACTCCCTCCCGCCTGGCTGTGGCTCACTAGCCCCCTTCAGGCTGTGTTCACGCAGCCAACCCCAGTCCTCTCCCTGGGATCTGACCTCCGAAGCCCAAGCCTCAGCTCCCAGCCCCCGCCAACCCCAGCAGGTGAGCAGAGAAGCCTCTCAGGCTGGTGAGTGCCGGTCGGCACCGATCCTCTGTGCAGGAATCTCCCCGCTTTGCCCTCCGCACCCCTGTTGCTGTTGTCTCCTCCGTGGCTCCAAAGCTTTCCCCCTTCGCCACCCGCAGTCTCCACCTGTGAAGGGGCTTCTAGTGTGTGGAAACTTTTCCTCCTTCACAGCTCCCTCCCAGGCGGGGCGGTCCTGTCCCTATTCGTTTGTCTTTGTTTTTTCTTTTTCCTTTTCTCCTACCCAGGTACGTGGGGTGTTTCTTGCCTTTGGGGAGGTCTGAGGTCTTCTGCCAGCGTTCAGTAGGTGTTCCATAGGAGTTGACCCACTTGTAGATGTATTTCTGATGTATTTGTGGGGAGGAAGGTGATGTCCACGTCTTACTCCTCTGCCGTCTTGAAGGTCTCCCCAAGTTTCTAGTGTTTTGATGTTCCCCATTTTTATTGTTGATGTGTTAAAAGAAAACCTCTTCTGTATGGCCTTGATTATTTTAATGTGGTTTATTCAACATACTTCTTATGCACTTTCTTAGTCGTTTTATCTAGGTTATGCTGCAGTGACAACCCACAAATCTTCATGATTTAACGTAACAAATTTTAGTTCTTGCTTATGTTTTGTGGCCAGTGTGGGTCATCTGGGAGTTTTGCTCATTGTTCGCATTCGGCAAACCAGGTTGAAAGACTCTTCATTTCACCATAGCTCATCATAGCTCACCATAGCTCATCATAGCTCACCATAGCTCACCGTAGCTCATCATCACCTCTAAGAAAATGTGCAGAATCATACACTTATGATCTTAAGTATTTTTCCCAGAAGTGGCATATATCACAAAAGATAATATATCTTTTATTTATAGATAATATTATGACTTCCATAAATAGTCAATACATACATTGTGCACATATTCACTTTCTTTGTGCTGTATTGTGTTCCACAAACTCTATTCGTTAATCTTCAAAACTGTAATTAAAGCCAAGCCTTAATTATTCCCCTTCACTAACACATTTTGTTGTTAGCAAAAGAATGAAAGAGTTGAGCTTATTATGATGGTTAATTTGATTTCATGTCAGTGATAAGTTTACATTTGTCCTCACACAGAATGAAGAAAAGTCAGGGAACATTCACAGAAATGGTGTAAAAGCAAACTTAAATTTTCTAAAATACAATAATCATTAGACAACCTGCAATTGCTTTTCTTTTTTAAATTTTCATTTACAAGAATATTTTATGTAGTTATAGTCTCTGTTAAGAAGTCAGGAAATGTCAAATTGACTGACAATGTTCTCATATACCAGATTTACAGCAGTATCTGTGCTCAGGTTTTTTAACAGGCAGCAGCTTTGTACAAATCCTTACAAATTAATCATGGATACCAAGTCAAGGGCTGAATCTCATTCAGAAATATTCAACTAAGGGAAGGAAGGTGAATACCATGATGGAGATGGAGGGGAATGACACAGTGTCAGAATATCAGGGCTGGGGGAGATGTTTCAAATCTTAGAGTTTCTGAGTTTCTTATATGCTCTGTATCTTCACCCTGACTCTCTAAAAGCCAGTGAAAAGCCACTGTAGCTAATGGCAGAATGCTCTATCTGCCATCTGATACCTAATAGAAAAAAACCCAAAAAACGTAAACTATCATCCTATTGGTACAGCTATTCTTGGCATAACAGTGGGTTTTGTGGCCATCCTCTATCTTCAAAGATGTCTAAGGATCTGAACCTAGTCCAGTCTTCCTTGCAACACTAACTCAAGGAATTTATGGGTGCATGTGAGATCCAAGAAAGTCCTCCTGAACACCATGAATCAGACCAAGCACCTTTACTTCATTGTCAAGGTGGTTTATCAAGTGATGTGTAACTAGTTATTGATGAGACACAGTTGCACTGAGAATAGGAGCTACTTTTTTTACCTTGAAGGAGCTACATGGCTTTCAGGTAACAAAAGTTGCAGAGTGCTCATAGACACTGAATTGCCTGAACTGAAGTAGTCTGTGCCAATCCATTCTCATCTAGTGTGATCACACATGTTCTAAGGGTGAAGTGACTGAGACATTAGAAGTTGTGTTTACAAATCACAAGATCACCACAGTGTTGCTGTGTGTATGCTGTGTTGCTCCCTGCCCAGTATCCCTTCTTAAAAAGAGTAAACTTGATGTTGGGTAAAGTGTACTATGTCTTATGTGCTTGACTGTTAGTCCATACTTAGACCACTCCCTCTGGTTGACCACATCTGTTTCACTGTGCTTCCACTTCATGTTCAAAGTGTAGCTCTGGCTTCCCTGTTACAGTATGATCCTAGTTGTTTTTTTTTTTTTGTACTTCTCTTACTGTACTTTTGGTTTTACTTCAGAAGCCTCTGCCCTGGGCTTCCCTGGTGATGCAATGGTTGAGAGTCCGCCTGCCAATGAAGGGGACACGGGTTCGTGCCCTGGTCCGGGAAGATCCCACATGCCGTGGAGCGGCTGGGCCTGTAAGCCATGGCCGCTGAGCCTGTGCGTCCGGAGCCTGTGCTCCGCAACGGGAGAGGCCACAACAGTGAGAGGCCCGCGTACTGCAAAAAAAAAAAAAAAAAAAAAAAATCCTCTGCCCTTTCTTCTATCCCCTAAGTGTATAAATTTGGCACTGAGTTGGATGGATCAAAATTGTCAGACTTATTATACACATTTGGATTTGCATCCTAGCTCTGAAACTCAGTGGCTGTTTTCTCCTGAGAAGATCAGTTAACTTCTTGGAGCTTCACTTTCTTATTGGTATTCTAGGTCTTCTATATCTCATAACGTCATTTAAATTACAAAACACATATAAAGTTTTTTTGAATGCATAAATGGTTTCATGAATGAGAACAAACCTAGTAAATATATTGGGTTGGCCAAAAAGTTCACTCAGATTTTTCCCGAATGAACTTTTTGGCAAACCCAATACTTACATGAACTTATATGTTGCAAAAATTAAGAATGACTGTATTCAACCTTGGTATCTTACAAAACCTGTGAAGGACCCCAGTATATGTTAAGGGCATATGCTGTGCCATATATTTATGCAGATTATATCATCAATAAAGACACTAAATTCATGTTACATAAGAAAATCAGAAGCTCTGAGTGGTTTTGTTTTTGTTTTTTTTTTAGTAATCTACACATTATTAAATATAATTGCTAGGAATTAAGGACATTTTATCAACTTTATCAAGAGCATTGTATTAATGCCATCATATTTAATCTTTAAAACAAGTCTACAAGATGAGTACTAATATACCATTTCACAGTTAAAAGAAATGGGTATTTAAAAGAATTAATAGCATGTAGCAAAGCAAGTATTGGAGTCTAAATTTGTCTGACTGTGTCACCTAATCTATGACAAAGGAGGCAAGAATATACAATGGAGAGAAGACAGCCTCTTCAATAAGTGATCCTGGGAAAACTGGACAGCTACATGTAAAAGAATGAAATCAGAACACTCCTTAGCACCAGACACAAAAATAAACTCAAAATGGATTAGACACCTAAATGTAAGGCCAGAGATTATCAAACTCATAGAGGAAAACATAGGCAGAACACTCTATGACATAAATCACAGCAAGATTCTTTTTGACCCACCTCCTAGAGAAATGGAAATAAAAACAAAAATAAACAAATGGGACCTAATAAAACTTAAAAGCTTTTGCACAGCAAAGGAAACCATAAACAAGAAGAAAAGACAACTCTCAGAATGGGAGAAAATATTTGCCAATGAAGCAACTGACAAAGAATTAATCTCCAAAATTTACAAGCAGCTCATGCAGCTCAATATCAAAAAAACAAACAACCCAATCCAAAAATGGGCAGAAGATCTAAATAGACATTTCTCCACAGAAGACATACAGATGGCCAAGAAGCACATGAAAAGACGTTCAGTATCGCTAATTATCAGAGAAATGCAAATCAAAACTACAATGAGGTATCACTTCATACCAGTCAGAATGGCCATCATCAAAAAATCTACAAACAATAAATGCTGGAGAGGGTGTGGAGAAAAGGGAACCTTCTTTCACTGTTGGTGGGAATGTAAATTGATACAGCCACTATGGAGAACAGCATGGAGGTTCCTTAAAAAACTAAAAATAGGGCTTCCCTATTGGCGCAGTGGTTGAGAGTCCGCCTGCAGTTGCAGGGGACACGGGTTCGTGCCTCGGTCCGGGAGGATCCCACATGCCGCGGAGCAGTTGGGCCCGTGAGCCATGGCCACTGGGCCTGCACGTCCAGAGCCTGTGCTCCACAACGGGAGAGGCCACAACAGTGAGAGGCCCGCGTACCGCAAAAAATAATAATAATAATGCCACCTCTAATTAATTCAGAGAACACAGTATGTAAGTAATATATACCCGATGAATGCACATAGATTACTTTTATCATTTGCTTTGTTGGTGTAATATTTTATTCTCTCACCCTCTAGAGGGCGTACAATATCAATCAACTTGTGGATGACAGGAAAATATCTGGCTGATATTAACAACCACCTTTTATATTAAAATAATTTATGATAGAGCATTTCATGACACCTGGGAACCCCTAAAATTAACATAAATTTCAGAGTGTTAAGATCAGGTGTAACAAAGGAAAGAAATATTCTGATTTAACAGATTTTTAAATGCTTCTTTGAGAAATAAAGCTGTTATTTTACTGGATTATATAAAGAAAACTCTGCTACAACACTGACCATAATCTCTTGAAACATACGACAATTAAAATATTGCAGGGAAAATAGGATAGTAGACAGTTACATTACAGAAAGGAGTGAGATGACAGAAAGTATAATCTGTTTGACTGGCATAGAAAAAGTTGAATGTTGTAAAAAAGCCAGGAATAGATGTTAAAAAAAAAAAAAGACCTTATAAGACAAAGGAAAAAAATACTAATTGCTATGGGTTGAATTGTATCTCCCCAAAAGATTTGGTGAAGTTCTAACCCCAGAAACCTTTGAACGTGACCTTATTTGGAAATAGTCTCTGCAGATGTAATCAAGTTAAGATGAGGTCATTAGGGTGAGTCTTCATCCAATATGTACTTGCAAGAGGGAAATTTCAGACACGCACAGACAGGAGAATGCCATCTGAAAACAGATGCACAAGAGAAGAAAACTATTTGAAGAGGAAGGCAGAGATTGGGGTAATCCTGCCACAAGCTGAGGAACACCTGGGGCTACCAGCAGCTGGAAGTAAAAAGGAAGGGTCTTCCCCCAGAGGCTTCACGGGAAGTAAGGCCCTGCCAAAATCTTGATTTCACACTTCTAGCCTCCAGAACTTACAGAGAATAAATGTCTGTTGTTTTAAGCCACCAAGACTATGGTACTTCCTTACAGCTGTCCTAGGAAACTAATACACTATTTTGAAAATCCTCATTGAAAAAAAAGAAAAGTCAAAAAAAACCCCCAAAACCCTCCATACTTATCTTTTCATAGGTCATAGAGTGTACAAATTTGTTTTGGAGTGGAGAGATGTGTGAAACTCTCAATTTTCACTCTGTAAATATCTTAACATGGGTATGTTCTCATTCTTGACAAAGACTTGAAGTGAGAATGAAAGTTTTTTCACTGTTTTATAAATCTGTGATAACATGATTTTTCTTTGTCTTCAATGATGAACATGAATTTTTTTCTGTTTGTTCAAATCTTGACAAACTAAGAGCAAAAAAAGATTGAGCCAACCTATATTTTCCTCTAAATTACCAAGATTATTTGAAGCTTTAGCCTCAGTTATTTGATAATTGCTTCAAGGTCACATTTCACTTTGATATGGGGTCCTGGCCAGAGCATGCCTCCAGAGTACCGCAGTTTAAAAAAGCATGATAACTTATTTGTATAAGTTATTTATTGCTACGTAACAAATTACCCCAAAAGTTAATGGCTTAAACCGACCACATTTTTTATCTCACAGTTACTGAGTCAGGTATCCAAACAGGATTTAACTGGGTCCTCTGACTTTAGGTTTCTCTCAAGGCTGCATTCCTTTACAGCCTCAACTGAGAAGAATCTGCTTCCTACTTTATTCATGTGGTTGTTGGCAGGATTCAGTTCCTCGTGAGCTGTTGGATTGATGCCTTAAGTCCTCGTGACCTATTAACTGGAGGCCTCCCTTGTTTCCTTGCCATATGGGCCTCTTTAGAGTATCTCACAATATGGAATCTTGTTTTATCATCAAGTGAGAGGGCGAGAGAGAGAGTATCAGCAAAAACAAAAAGTTCCAGCATGATGGAAGGCACACACTTTTGTAACCTAATCACACAAGTGACATCCCATCACTTTTGCCATATTCTATTCATTAGAATAAAGTATTCTAATAATTATAATTCTATTCATTAGAAGTCACTAGGTCCAACCTATCCTCAAAAGGAGGGGGTTACACAAGGGTATGAATACCAGGAAACTAGGATCATTGGGTTCCATACTAGAAGCTATCTACCATATTATTGTGGGGTCAAATGATAAATATGCCCACTACCATTAAATGATGATATATCTATTTATTGCAATAACAAGTAAATTATAATAAATAGTTTCTCATAAGCTGAAATCAATAACTAGTTATAATAATCTTATAAAAACACTTTGCAATCAATAATAAAGAAATTACATAAATTGTAATGAAAAAGTAAAAGAGAGTGAATCAGAATTGCAAGTTAGTATTTTGGAAAATTCATATATCAAAGCCAAATATTTAGCCAGCAGTTTTATATATTCTGTACTGGATAAGAAGCAAAAGCTTTGAAGTCCTATATACATGGGTTCAAATCCAGAGTCTACCACTTACTAGTTGTGTGACTTTAGACAAGTTATTTAAAACTTCTGAGTTTCTACTTCATCTGTAAAGTGAGGGTACTAATGCCTACATATCAGATATTTAAATCTGATCTTACATATAAGGTGTTTAACCTGAATAAATAATAACCATTTTTTTTACTATTTTAGGATGATCATTTGCTCCGCAATGAAAGAGAGAGTTATAATTAGAACAGAAGGAGTGTTTCAATATCAGTTAGAATATAATTATTGATATCAAAAGTAACACTGGGCAGAAGTATAGGCTTCATTTATGGCAAGAAAACATACAAAACAATCAATGAACCGGTGAAAAACTCTGCACATAAATGGAAGCAAAATGTGCTCAAAGTACAAGGAATAAAGTTGGGGAACAGACAGAAAATTCAGGTATAAAAAGACAGGACCATGAAATTTGGCAGTGATTCCTGGCAAAGACATCCTTCCACCCCAGGGATTGGTTTTATTGATACTCACGTGTGTATGACAATTTTTGACCTATTCCTTCCTAAAGATTCAGCTTGAAATCTATGGCATATTGGTTGCCTCCATGAGTCAGTCCAATTCTTCATCTTCCCTGTATCCACTCCATTGGATTTCTTTCACTAGTAAGCAGTGGGACATAGGGGATGCTGTAAACCTTCTGAGTGATGAGACAGTGCCAGAGAAGGATATCTACCCACTTTCCCCTCATATGTGCCCTTCATTTGGTTTTCTATGGACTTATTGGCCCATGAACATGACTCTTCAAAAGAACAGTAAGTACATATGTCTTACTATTTGCCAAGCATTTTTATGAACAACACACACACCCTACATATTATTTCTGACTTTATGAGTTATTATATCATTTGTATAGAAGAGAAATCTGAATTTGAAAAGTTAAAAGATACACCTAAAATCATAGAGCTATGTAAATGGCAGATACTGGGTTTAAACATAGGTTAAACATAGGTCTTCTGACTCCAAAAGTGAATTTCCACTGTAATCCCTACTGCCAATAAAATGCTAGAATTAGCATCAGATTAGATTGATCCAAAAGGTAATCAAATCATTTAAGCTCATGAAAGTTTTAAATGACTTTATGTTCATTTTCATTTTATTTATGTGTGTTTCCATGTTGAAAAAAATATTTTCACACAACACAATATTTCAACACAATGTAATGGATGTTGCACACTAATTATTGTGGATCATCTGGTAAAGCCAGAAAACTCAGGTTCATAAGCACAATCATTAGGTTTGTTTCTTCATATGTAATATGATAAGCAAGAAAATGCAATAATAAAATTCTACTTTGTCTCTGAATTTCTAAAACTCTTAAAAAGATAAAATTATATTTTCAGTCTCTTTTCTAATACACTTAGTGTGTTCTTTTCGGTAAAGCCAGGAAAGAGTAGTCTATACATGTATATAATGCTATGTAATGGCAATATAAATAATCCACAACCACATATTTCCTGCGACTGAATAAATAAAATGAACTAGAATAGCTTAAAATGATTTTGAAAAAAAGAAGAAGAAAGTTGGAAGAATCATACTACTCAATTTTAAGAATTGCTGTATAGCTACATGTGATATTGACAGGGACATAGATCAATGGGACAGAAGAGAGAACCAAAAAATAGACCCATACAAATATTTCCAACTGATTTTTCCCCAAAGTGTAACAGCAATTGAGTGGAAGAAGGATAGTCTTTCCAACAAACAGTGAGTGAATAGACATCCTTAGGCAAAAAAAAAAAAAAAAAGAACCTCAACCTAAACCTCACATCTTATACAAAAATTAACACCAAATTTTTACAGACTTAAATATAAAATGATCAAAATTTTGGAGAACACAGGGAAAAACGTCATGACCTAGGGTTAGGCAAAGATTTTTTTAAACATGACAATGAAAGCACAATCCATTAAAAAAAGATAACTTGAATGGACATGACCAAATTAATTTTTTCTTTTTGATTTGCAAACTACCCTGCTAAGAGGACTAAAAGGCAAGCCACACACTACTAAGAATATTTGAAAAATCACGTATCTTTCAAAGGACTCATCAAGTATATAAATATATCAGATCAACACGTTGTATACCTCAAACTTACACAATGTTTTATGTCAGTTATATCTCTATAAAAGTGAAAATAAAAATAATATATAAAGAACTCTCTAAATATAACAGTAAGACAATGAACAATCCAATTAGAAAATGGGCAAAGGCTTGAATAGACACTCTACCAAATAAAATGTCTGGCATGGACTTTCCTGACTAATGAAGCAGAAGATGAAAAAGTTTTGGAAAATATTTGCTATGCTGATATGGGTACCAACTTTTTATTTCTCCTCTTTCTTCATATTCCTGCCTAGAAAATATATGTAATGTTTGGAAATGCAGTATCCATCTTGAAATGAGAAAGACAAAACTCGATCAGGACGGTGGACCAAGAAGATGTAAGAAAACTGACACCCTAATGATACTATTGAGTTACTATCATCCTTTTCCCTATTTTTAGAGTTAAATTTCCTTTCTCTCTTGAATATTTTCCCATGGAAAAAAATGTAGAAAGTAAATACATTGGCAATGTGAGTTTTCTGTATTGTTTGAGAACATTCAATTCTGCTATAGAGGGCAAGAAAACAAATGGGATAGATGAAACTCATAAAGTGTTAAGCATAGAGATAAGCTAAGCAAGTAGCTTATGAAATACAGGTGAAGCTCATAGAATTTGTTAAGAATCAATGATAAGTAAGCAAATATTCTGTAAGCCATAGGTAAACTTCATAAGATGTGTTAAATTTAGGTAGTAAGTGAATAACTGGCTGAAGAGTCCAACTCCTGCTGTGCAACATAATGCCTATAGTTAAGAACACAATACTGTGCACTTAGTTATTTGTTAAGAGAGTAGATCTCATGTTGTGCTCTTAAAACAATAAAAAAAATGAAAAGGTAAAAATATAGAGACAGTAAAAAGATTAGTATTTGCTAGGGGTTTTAGAGTGGGGAGAGTGGATGATTAGGTAGGGGATTTTTTTTTTTTTTTTTTGCGGTACGCGGGCCTCTCACTGTTGTGGCCTCTCCCGTTGCGGAGCACAGGCTCCAGACGCGCAGGCTCAGCGGCCATGGCTCACAGGTCCAGCCGCTCCGCGGCACATGGGATCCTCCCAGACCGGGGCACGAACCCGCGTCCCCTGCATTGGCAGGCGGACTCTTCAACCACTGTGCCACCAGGGAAGCCCCTGATTTCCTTTTCACTGTGGATTTTTTTTTCATTGTTTTTGCATTTATGCCTTTGCTCATATTTTCTGACTTGGTGCCTTGTTTGAGTCTCTGCTGCTCTTTTTCTCCTTTCAATAAACAGTTCAACAGCTTAAGATTTTTTAGAACAACTTAAGATTTTTTTAGAACTTTTATATATAATGCACACTCAGTAGTCTGTGTGTGTAATATAACAATATTTTTGCACAAAAGAAAAGGCACTTGGGCTTCCATGGTGCAGTGGGTAAGAATCCACCTGCTAATGCAGGGGACATGGGGTCGTGTTCTGGTCTGGGAAGATCCCACATGCCGTGGAGCAACTAAGCCCATGAGCCACAAGTACTGAGCCTGCGCTCTAGAGCCCACGTGCCACAACTACTGAAGCCCACGTGCCTAGAGCCCGTGCTCCACAAGAGAAGCCACCGCAATGAGAAGCCCATGCACCACAACAAAGGGTAGCCCCCACTCCCCGCAACTAGAGAAAGCCTGCGTGCAGCAGCAAAGACCCAACACAGCCAAAAATAACTAACTAAATAAATAAATCTATTAAAAAAATAAAGAAAAGGGACTTGTTTAAGACATACAAATAATTGGAAATGTTTTAAACAAATAAAGAGTAACTTATTTACACAGTATTCTCATTTAATTAGGTACTCATTGTTTCCAAATAAGACTAATCTGATTCTAACTCATTATCAATATCTATAAAGTATACAGGATATATTTTATTTAGCTTAAACATAAAATCACAAGTTGCTTTGCTTTTGTTTTTACAGTTATTATTTTTGTAATTTGGATGTTATTCATTTGACATCACCTTGGGATGGGGAATTCCTACACTTCGGGGGTCACATTTTCTGATCTTTTCAAGTTAGTACAATAAAGATTTCACAAGTTTTAATAGAAGAGGATTTGTGAAGCTCTGGAGAAGGATTTGAATTTAATCTGAAAATCACTATGAGACCAAAAATAATTTTGAAAGGTTTGAATTTTCACTGATTACTATTCAATAGTTAAGATATTGCCAAGAGATGTGTAAACACTATACAAACACTTTCTTATATCTATCAGCATTTTTTGTTTGTTTTGCTGTCCCTGAATAGATGAATAATGTTTAATAATCCTCCAACTCTATTTGAAATTGTTAATCGGCAGTGCTAAGATAATCAAATCCTTTGATACCATTATCAAAAAACAGTACTTAGAAGAATTTACCTAGAGGCCAACAATATACCAACAATATGTCTTTATCCTTGAAATAACATCGATTAGAAATGGCAAACACCAGAAATATCTACTTGAGATTCTTATACATTGATTTAAATTTTAACTCATTCACACTAGTTTTCTTCATGCTAGAGTATTACACAACAGAGCATCTAAATCCATGGAGGTCACAGATCCTTTCCTCCACAACCCCTATGCATTTTCCTGCTTGACTGAGGTCAATTTGTTTGAAGCAGAGAATCACTTTTTGGTGGAGGTAGTCTGGACAGATGGCATCTCAAAACTTTAAAAAATGGCATACAAGTGGGAGTGGGAAACGGAGAGGGAAGGGAGCCTGTTATCACTTGCAGCTAGTCACATCTTTGCTTCAACACCCAAACCTCGGCTGTGCACAATAACATTCTCCTTCATGCTTTAAACCTAAGTAAGCCCAAGTAGACAAAAGTAAAGTGGAAATAAGTCTATTCAAATCTAGATAAAGGACTTGATTTTTATATTAAATGACATAACTAGATGTGCTATAACTTAATACCAAAGTATGTCTTACATGGTTTTATTATAATCTTATGCAAATTAAGCCATTCAATTTATCTGGTTTTCTTCCCCATCACAAATTACACAGTATTTTACAAAGAGTTAAATAACTTTATGCATTTACTGCTTCAAAAATCACCTTTTCATCATGTCTTGTATTAATAAATGGTGAACCTTCCAAGTCCATCTTGCATGTCTTTGTAAAAAAGAGTGCATATTGTCTTGCCCTATGCATAGAGATGGTTGAACGGTTTATTCTCTTCTATTTGAGGTAGAACACTATCTCATTGATATGATTTTGCATTACTCTCATAAATTTTTCACAAAATTGATAAGATAAACTGATACGAAATGTTTAAACATTTAAGTAAAGGTATTTGGGTCAATGCAGTGTTGTTTTAAATTTACTCTGAAAAAGCAGCTGCCAGATTACAGATGATAGCTGCTTGAAGTTTTATGTTATCACTGATTTAATAAAACCACACGTAGAATGAAGACACCAAAACACACACATACAGACAAACAAAACCAAGACAATTTGAAATTACTCTTTTCGGAATAGGGGGCTTGCTTGAAACATAAATTAGATGCTATGGTAAATGTAGAGTGGTAATCTCAAAATAACAGATTATGTGATCTTGACAGATGCCTTTCTTGACAGAAAAAAAAGAGTTTAGAATGTTAATGAGGTGAAACTGACATGTGAATTAATCTAATAACTTGCAGTCAGGAGAAGCTGTCCTCCATATTTTCTCCACAAATTCTTCCCACTAATACTCTACAAATCCCTAAAATAAGATAGTTCATTTATTGTAAAATACCCTCAGATTTTTTTAAAAGAGAGTTGTCTCAAAGTACCAAGAATAACTATATGAAAAAATCAGATTTTTCCTCCTAGTATTGTTACACTTGTGGAATGTCTGTAGTGACTTGACTCAAACAGATGTCCACATTTTCATTCCATATACTTTGAAAATATTACAATATATCTAAACGTGAGTTTTGAAGAAAGACTAAAGATAAGAGGAAGCTATGTCAAGAACTTTAAATGAGTAAAAGTAATTAGCTCTTTTTCATGGAACCTAAAGGAATTCATATTTTCTGAACTCTGAAGTTTGAAATTAGCATTTGATCTATTGTACCTCTGAAATGTAGAAAATATTTGGCATTCTATTTTTCTCTCATACCCAAATCTTCAGATAGGACCACGTTATCACCACAAACTAAGATAGTTATTGCATTTCTAAAATTCATTTAATTTGCCATGTGATTAACAGTGTTAGTCTGGGAGGGCAAAACAGTGGGTGTCATTTAGAAAAACATATTTCTAATTTCCAAAACTTTATTAAGTATCTAGTACATGTCATGGGATGGGGAAGTAGAAACACTAAAATGAATAATATATGCTTAGAGAAAATTAAGCTTTCCAAGCTGAGTTATTTAAGATATTTCAGAATGGAAATGCTTATCTTACCAAGATAGCAATTAAAAAATGTTCATCTAACCTATAATATGTCCAGATCAACTCTTGGCTAGCTGACCACCCAACAGGGCAAAAGTAAATAAATCCAGTTAAGGGGATTATTAATGGTAAATCCAATACTGCCATCTTAACAAATAGACTTTTCTATTATGTTTCCAAAGACATTCAAATTCAACAGATCCAAAATGAGCTTGTATTATCTTCCTTCTCAAATCCATTCTTTCTCTAATTTTTCTAACCCACTAAATGGCATCATCATTCACATTTTTGCTAAGGAGAATCAATTTTGTCGCTTCCCTTACCTCATCGGATTTACCCTTTTATCTAAAGCATCACAAGTACTTTGAATAGCTTTAGGATTTTATCCAACATTGCCCAAGCTCGAATCACTTTTTACAATAACCTTTTATCTGTTGCACCAGCATCTACTTATACTCCCTCCTAATTTAGTCTCCACATATTAAAACTTTAAACACACATTTAAAAACACACATATTTAAAAATACACATTTGAACATGTCAAAATACACACATTTGAACATGTCACCCCATTGGTCAAAACCACTTTCTCGAAAACCCATGAAAGGTTTCCCATTCCTCTTATGACAAAGACTAAAACTCTTAACGGTGACTAAAGTCCTGTAAAAGTTAGTATTTTATATACTTCATCTCATGCCATGCTCCACACTGCTTTCTAAACTTCAACAACACTGACCTTCAAGTTTTGGAAAATTATAAGCACATACTCTGCCTGGAATGTTCTCCTATCTGTCTTGCCTGATTTTGACTTAGTTAATACATATTCATAATTCATACTTCAGCTCAAATCTAACATCGTCAAGCCTTCCTGACACATCTCTTCCCTAACTGGGTTGAGTGCTCCCTTGTAGGAATCGGGGACCAGTTAGAAAACAGAACCCACCCCAGGTAGGTAGGTCAATAGAGGGAGTTTAATATAGGAGCCAAGTTATGAAGGTGTTAGATGAGCTGAAAGAACAAACAGAAGATGGGACACCCATGGATTCACAATCGCAGGAAGTTGCCATCATGACTACAGCCCTGGGGTAAAGTCTAAGGAAGTAATAGTGTTACCAGGTGTCAGGAGTTGGAACCACCAGTACTTGAACCACAGAGGTAGAAGCTGCCCAGTTGGAGCTACAGCCAAGGAGGAAACAGAACTCTTTATGATTAGTATCTGGTGTACCACAAAAGTTTAAGCTCCTTAGGAGAGGAATCACAGATGTCTTTTGTTTTTAAGACTAAATAGTACATGTTTTATTTTATTTTTTTTTTATTGGAGTATAGTTGCTTTACAGTGTTGTGTTTCTGCTGTACAATGAAGTGAATCAGCTATATGTATACATATTTCCCCTCCCTGTTGGACCTCCCTCCCACCCCCCGTTGTAACTCTAATGCCTAGAATGGTCCGCCATAAATGTGTTGAATAGAATAAGAATCACTTAATCGATCAACTAACTCTTGTGATATTTTAACCACTATAACAAAATTAATCTGGTAGTGTATTCCAGGTATTCTAAACGTATTTGGGAACCAGGACCCCTTTTTAGTAACTTATGAAAGTCATGAACCCTTTCACTAGAAAAACGCACATAAACATTAACAGTTTACAGTGATTTTTTGGAGAGGGGGCTCATAGACAGGCTACAGCCCATCCAGGAATTTCTTGTACTTCTAATCTAGAAGCAATAAGATCCTCTCTAGGTGGGTGTGGAATTGCATGGGTGTATTTTTGTTTTCCCAGTATCTGGGACCCACTACTGACATTTAGTGAGAGAGGAACAGGTAATATAAACTTCTCGCAGAGAAAAATTTTCTCACCCAAAATTTCTGTAATAACCTATCATGAATCTCAGGACGTCAGATTAAAATTATACTGGAGAGGAAAATTACTTGTCCATCAAATTCAAAGTAATGTTTCTTCTTTCTCTGGTGACAACGAAATTCACCACGAAAACAGCCTGGTTTAAAAATGGCTTCTGGGGGGACTTCCCTGGTGGTGCAGTGGTTAAGAATCCACCTGCCAATGCAGGGAACATAAGTCCGATCCCTGGTCTGGGAAGATCCCACATGCCATGGCGCAACAAAGCCTGCGAGCCACAACTACTGAGCCCATGTGCCACAACTACTGAAGCCCATGCACCCTAGAGCCCGCACTCCTCAACTACTGAGCCCGCATGCTGCAACTACTGAAGTCCATGCGCCTAGAACCTGTGCTCTGCAACAAGAGAAGGCCCCACTCACCACAACTGGAGAAAGCCCACATGCACAGCAAAGACCCAACACAGACAAAAAAAAAAAATGGCTTCTGGGACTACATACATGTTTCATATTTACAAATGTTTAATTTACATAACAGCTGTCACTGAGCCTTGATAAATTTACACACAATAGAATTGTGAATATATAAAACGCAGTATAGTAGTGAATTTGGGGGGGGGACTTTGCTAATTACCTAATTCTCCATGGCAGATTATCCCCAAACTTAGTGTTTAGAACAACACACATTTATTATCTCACGGGACCTGAAGGTCAGGAATCCAGATGCAGTTTACATGGGTCCTCTGGCTCAGGGACTACGAGGCTGTAATCAGAGTGTTGGACAGGGCTATGATCTCATGAGAAAGCTCTACCAGGGAAGGATCTACTTTCAAGTTTACTTACATGATTGTTACCAGGATGCAGTTCCTCGAGGGTTGTTGGACAGAGGGCTTCAGTTTCTTGCTGGCTGTTGGTCAGAGGCTACCTTCAGTTGCTGCCACATAAGCCTCTTCGTATGGCATCGTGTTTCATCAGAGCAAGCAAGAGAGAAAAGCCGAGAGAGTGCCAGGTTGAGAGTAAGCAAGACAGAAATCACAGTCTTTTATAGTTTCATCTTGAAATTGATGTCCCCTCACTTTTGCCATGTTCTATTTGTTAGAAGCAAGCCACTAGGTTGAGCCCATACACAAGTGAAGGGGGGTTACACAAAGGCATAAATACCAGGAGGCAGGATCATTGGGAGTCATCATATTGATAAAAGGCTCTGTACCATGGGGATGAAGCCATAAAGGCAAAAGGAAATAAGTGTCTTGAAAAAATTTAAGTTATATTTGAGCTGCTAAACAGTCAATTCTTATATTCCTAGTTTGTTTTTTTTAACAATTGAATTTCCTCTTCATCAAAAGACAAATACATAAATACTATCTAAGATTTCTCTCCATTCTCACTCTAGTAACTCTCACCTTCTCTGTATCTGAGCATTGTTTTAATGGCACATTTAAAAAGAAGAGGTTATGTTTTAAATGTTAAGATAAAATAAACTTGAAAAGTTATTACAGAATAGTTTGACTATCTTACTCCTGGGAGTGATAATATAATTTTACTTTTGAGAAGACCTTTACAACTCATTAGCTTATGAATTATGTATCTTTCATGCAAAGAAAGGAAATGTAATCCTAACTCTTTATAGGTGGGACATCCTATATTTATTTCTCTTAAAACAAAGTAGAGATGCCTTCAGATATTTCATTACTCTTAGAGAATTAAATGGCTTAGCAAAAGCCAACTTTCTCTTCTCAGTAGGCAAATTTAAAAAGCACTTATTAATCCAGGAATCCACGCTCCAACTTGTATATACTTTAATAACAAGAAGAGGAAATTTACATTTTCAAAATGATCTTTAATTTTGTATGTCCTCCATAATTAAAACTGCTACTGTGCAAAAAAGGAGTGAGTGCTAATACTTTATTTTAATTCAAAATGTCTGCCTTACCTGGAAGTATAGGGTTAACAATATTTAAAGCTCTGTATATAACTGAGAAAGAAATTCACTTGCTGGATATCAATTCTAAAAATATCCATCCCCCAAATAAGAGAATGGCAAAGCAGAATTGGACACGTGAGACTAAAGATTCATCGAAAATCATAGTTGGGAGTGAACTCAATTAAATCAATGGGGCCATTGCAACCAGGCCATATATCTCTACTTGGTGAGCTAAAAATCCACATTCTAGGCATTTTTCTAAAAGTAACTGAAAGATTTATAATAGAAGGCTTACTTGAAGTTTAAAATGTGGGGCATTTTTTAGGCTTGTAAGTTGTCTTTGAATGCTTTTACATAGTCTAATTTGACATTGCTTATTACTAAAAGCCCATTGAGCCCCCTTCCCCATATACTGTATACGCTGAAATATAGTGTCTGTATGTTTTGGTGGCAAAATGGGTTTGGGGAACTTCTCGAATTCTTCGGCAGAAGAATACTGAGCAAATGGCCTGCACAGGAAAAGGTCAAAATAAAGTCCAAGAGAGACAGCTACACACACACAAAGAGAAAGAGAGAGAGAGAGAGAGAGAGAGAGAAATTGAGAAAGAAGCATTGAAAATAGGCTTATTTTTTTTTCCAGTTTTGCCTGGAATCATTTCTGTTCACTCCTTGTCAGAACAAGGAAGTCCAAATTCCAGACTTCCCCAGACCAATTACCATGCTATTTTAAATCTACTCAAAGAAAGCAGGAGGTTATGTCCTACATATCATTCTTGCAACTTTTCAGGAAAGGAAATGTAGAAGAGCTGGGAAGACAAATCTAGTTCTTGTTCACTGTTACTTCTAGGAGTTTAAGGGTGAGAAAAGAACACAGGCTGTGTCATCCTTGTTTCAATGAGTTGCCTACTATTCCTTTGTCCTAGGTGGTAATTGCTGGCAGAGGAAGAAAGAGAAGGACCGCAGTTTTCAACTTTGCCTTTCACAACCTATGAAGCACATGTTTACCTGTTGATATGGCGATAGATTTTGGCCAGAATTAAACAGGAACTAACCTAAAAAAGAAAGAAAAACAATGCTACAAGAAGAGAAGAGAGAGGCACAGGAGGTAAAATTAATCTCACCAGTTTTGCAGTAGTTCTTTTTTACTATGCATTGACACCTCTTTCTTTAGCCTTGAGAGTTACCTTGAGCTTTTCTGATGGAACAGCTCTATGCCATGAAAATATTCAGTTCAGCATTTCTAAAGTCCCTCCAAACACTCTTTGCAGAGCATCACTGTGTCACATCCATGTAAATAGAAGAAAAAGATTAAATAATTATTTCATCATACCATAGCCCTATTGTTATATTCTGTCTTATAAGTACCTCAACCTCAATTTGTCCAAACTAAATTAACCTTTCCCTCCTAAACCTACCCTTGTTTCTAACTAAAACACATCACCATCCACCAAGTTGGCAATTATTTTTTATTGTGTCCTCACTTGCCCTGATTGCCTTCATTCTAATCGGAAGTTCTGTTAATTAAAACCTTTAAGTGTCTCTTGAATTTATCAATTTCTCCTTACCCTCGCTGCTAAAATTGTAGTTCAGATCACAACCATGTCTCACTAGATTTCTGCAACATTCTATTAAGATGCCTTGCTTGCTTTCCTTCTCCATTCTCCATACAATTCTAATATAGATAAGATACTGCCACGTTCATCCTTTCAAATTTACTTAGTTTACATGATTTTTATGACCTAGTACTTACTTTTCTTTACAGCTGTGGTCCCTTTTCCTCCTGCCCCCTTGCCACCCTCCCACTCACACATCCATAATTCCAATTATACTACAAGATACAACTTAATCATTATTTTCTCTGGGAAGACTTTCCTGATATGTCTATGTTGTCTTGTGTGCCCTTTAAGGTATTTACATTACAGGTGTTTAACTATCTCCCTTTCAAGGCTGAAGATTCAAGAGAGACTAAGGGTGAGCATTCTTCTTAGCATTTACCTTTGAGTCACCAGCAAATTTCCTGGCTCATATTAGGCACTCAATACTGGATACTTGAAATAACTTCCTTTACTGTTCACAAATATCAGTTCCAATTTACTTTATTTATTTATTTTATTTTTTAAAATAGATTCATTTATTTTATTTTATTTATTTTTGGCTGCGTTGGGTCTTCGTTGCTGCACGCAGGTTTTTCTCTAGTTGGAGAGAGCGGGGCTACTCTTCGTTGCAGTGTGCGGGCTTCTCATTGCAGTGGCTTCTCTTGTTGCGGAGCACAGGCTCTAGAGCGCAGGCTCAGTAGTTGTGGCGCATGGGCTTAGTTGCCTCACAGCATGTGGGGTCTTCCCAGAACAGGGCTCCAAACCATGTCCCCTGCATTGGCAGGCGGATTCTTAACCACTGTGCCGCCAGGGAAGCCCTCAGTTCCAATTTTAAATGTCTAATCATTGACAGTGTGTTGGTTTGCATTTAAACACTACCACAATGAATTTTGTTAGTTGAGCATGAAATTCATTCTCTGGTATTTTCAGCTCTTGTATGCCAAAACTTAGAGGCCCACATATTTAAAATTTTATTTCCCAGGTCCAGCCTCAAAAGAGAAGTCTCATTATTATTCTAATCACGTCACAAAGAAAACTGAGGCAAAAAGAGGAGTTATGTGACTTACCCAAGTGACACCCTGACAATCCAAAATAAATCCAGGACTAATCCTCTGAATATTCTGAGTCCAATGTGATTGCTTAGCTCCTGAGTGTGCTCTTTAACATTCATGGGGGAAAATGTATTTTTCAAAACTGTTACACCCTTGAAGATGAATGTTATTTCTGTTTATAAGAGATAGGTAAATATCTTCAAATATAAAATGGCTTTAGATCAGAAACATCTAGCAAAGTTTAGAAATTTTTAAAAGTGAATTGGTAACTAAAGAAAATATACAGGAGTTAGGAAACGACTTTGGTGATCAAAATATCATTGTAGGAAACTGTACAACTCAGGGTAGGGTACTTACCCCTGAGGAAAGTGGGTGTCCTGATCCTAGCGTTCTCAGCAATTTAAAGTCCTTTTGTTCAAGTAATAACCCATGAAAAGGTTGCGACTGCACAGATTGACTCTGCTCTGGACTCAAGCTGTAAGTGAAACCAAGCAACTTGACCTATTTTCCCAAGAAAACTAGTTAACAGCAAGGGTATTGAGAAAGGGCAGGATTACCTGGAGCACCGTGGGCTCCTGGGGACGAACCCTTACACAGCACTCACCAACTCACTCCAAATGCCCTCAGACCAGCTCCTCCTCCAAAGCTTCCCAGGCAGGGAGCCAATCCTCAGGTCCCTTTCTCTGAGGTTTTCCTTTGCTGCCTTCATCTCAGGAATGTGGGGAGAGCGACTTCCTGTCTCTAATGCAGTTTTCTCAGGTCTCTAAACAGCTTACCCTTTTGTTATACAGGGACACATCCAAGCCTTGATAAATTTGCATTTAACACCTAGGCACTCAGCTAAGAACAACAAAAAGCCTTCAGTTTCTTGGACCCATTCCCTTTAAAAGGGAGTGAAGTGTGTTAAAGAACACTTTTGTTGTTGTTGTTCAGGTATAAGATTTGTAAATGAACCAATATGTTTAAATAATAACTTCACCAGGCATCGGTTTAAGTATTTTATATCTGTTACTTCTTTTAATCCCATAACAACCAAATGAGGTAGGTAATGGTTCCACTTTAGAGATGCAGAAATTGAGGCCCAGACATAGTAAGTATCTCGTCTATGTCACATGACCTGGCAGAGCCTCAGTTTCAGCTTGAGGTATCTATTTTTGCGCTTGAGCTCTTAACCACCAGGTCTGCTTCCTCTGACTTACAGACCGGATACATGTGCATATACGGGTGAAATATAAATATGGATGCAGATGTAGATATAGATGAATATAGCTATAGTCACTATATTTATCTTTTGAATATAAAATAAATAGTAAATTACATCATTGTACTTTTTTCAGTGTGCTCCTTTATTTTCTCTGTGCATTTTCTTCTTTCAGTACCTTGTTGCACTAACTAGGTTTCTTCCTTTCTTTCCCTGAACTGTTTTCTGCGTGGAGATAATTGCTTCTTGTACCGTAAGCAACTGACACTTCCCTGAAATAACTGAAAAGACCTGAGGGACAGATTTATAGTCAGAAGCCTTAGGTGTTAAAATACCCTTGGGACTCCAATTGAGCCTGAACATTAGAGCCCTAGGGAATGGATATGCCTTATCATTTTTCTTCGCTTTCCTTTGCTGATTATTCTTAGTAAATGGCAAAGACTCCTGTAAGTATGTGCCCAGAACAACTTCAAGAATATTGCAAAAAAAGAGGGCATATTCCTCCCCTCATTTTTCCATTGTTGAATTAAAGTGAAGCACAGGCTTATATTCCCAAAGGCCATATAAGTACACATAACATGGAGATTAGATAATTAGGCATGTATAGTTTTAGAATAATGGAGGATTTCTTTAAAGATATTTAGAATTGCTATACATTAGAATGATATTTCTCTTTGAAATATACAACTAGAGTTAGTTGTTGTGAAGAGAGAAAATGCAACCCCCCAAAAGTCAAATTAACAGTCTGTTACAAAAGGGATCATAAATGCCATGGTAAGGTCAGGTATGTGTGGCCTGAAGAAGACTGGCACTTACCTTCAGATGAAAGAAAGTAATTCAGCATATGTGAACCCTCGTTCTTGCCTCTGCCATTGAACAGAGAATAGTAGAATAGTAAGAAATTAAAATAGGAAGGCTTATTTGAGAGAAAAGGCAAGAAAATGTCCCGCTGGTACAAGCTGAATGATACTAGAAGATATTATATATGAAAGTTATCTCTCTGCCTGGAGGTCTTTAAAATGAAAGCCAAAGGAATAGCTGCTCAGACTAATACAGCCATTTAAGCAATCCAATTCTAGCTGTCAAAGGCATGTGTTTGTGTGGGAGAGAGGAGAAAGGTATCAGTTAGATAATCTCAAATAGAAAATTTTAAAAGGGGCTCTCCATATACAACTGCATTAAAAGAGATGTAACTGGAGAAATTAATGGCAGGCTCCATAATATAATTAGTACAAAGAATGATCCTGTTGAATAAGGAAAAAGACAAATGGCTATAAACCCTATGTTTACAAAGATCTTTTAAGAGTCCACAGTAGAAAGAAATACAGAGAGAAAAAAAAAAAGACATATGGAAAGAAAAAAATGCGAAAAGTAAAAGGGGCAAGATATTGCTAAAGGGGAAACTAGTGTTTCTATTGGACCTTAACACAATTAGAGGCAAGAGAAAAAAGAATTAAATTCAAAGTTAGTTTATCTCTCTTTAAAGCAAAAATTGTAAATGTTTCTCTTTGGCGGTGGGGGGGGGGGCGGGGGGTGGTCAAATACTTTAAGTGAGAGGTACAACCAAGTAGAAGCACTAGATATCTAACTGTTCTCTGTGCTTTCCATTAAAGAGAAAAAGAGGGGGGTGAGGGATAGGAAGGGCAATATAGAGACACATATTTGCTTGTCCCAAAATGCTTAGGATTCTAACTTGGTGATTGTATACCATAGATATAAAACATAGCTTCAGTATCTATTTAAAGAAAAGGAAAAAAGAATGGTGACTTGCTGTGTAGCAAAGAGCTTAAGTGCACAGATTCTTGAATCTGACTACTGGGGGGACTTAAATTCTTTTTATAATGAAATATTTCCACCTAGAATTGAACACCGTTCAATATAATAGAGATAGAGATAGGTAGATGGATGGATAGATAGGTAAATAGATGGAGATTTATATGTGAATAATATATAAATAGATAATATAAATCTCTATCTTTCTATTCACCATCCATCTCTTGCTGCAGGTACAACTATCTATAGTTGAGAGATAAAGCAAGTCTGGAGATTGAGTGCAAGGCATCCATGATCTTGAAGAAATTACTTATTTTTGATGTACCCTGATTTCTGTATCAGTAAAGTGAAACTAATAATTATATCTACCATATGAGGAGTAAGTGAGAGCACCTATGGAGTACTTAGAATGGTATCTGCCACACAGCAAACATTAGCAATTGTTAAGAAATGGTTAATGAAGGAATCTTAATTCTGTGTGTCTGCTATGTACCAGGCTCTTTTCTAGACCCTGGGAACACAGCAGTGAACATCACAGACATTTTTGCCGTCATTTTAGGGTAATCAGTGTTACTGTTAAAGTTATGAATGTGATTCTTGTTTTGAGAGTCTGTTTGTTTTAAGATGGAAAACACTTGAACCCATTTTATTGAAGGGGGAAAAGAAATTACTGCTAGCCATAGTTTAAATATTGAAATCACAGAATAATTTATGGCATAAGAGGTTTCAGGAAGCCAGAAAAGGGCATGATATGTAAAGTACAGGTTAAGAGGTTATTTTTTTTTTTCATAATGCTCCCAACTTTATTACAAGGATGTCATAAAATATTTAAGATATACAAAAAAGTGTAAAGTATAATACAATGAACACTCACATATCCAACTCCCAGTTTAAAGATTCAAGCATTAGCAAATGCAGCTGAAGCTCTGAATTCCCTCCCTAATTGTAACCCCTTCCCAATCCCCACTAATCTGAATCTGGTGTTTTATCATCACCAAGCATTTAAAAAATACTTTTATTTTTTAAGTATGTATCCCTCAAAACAAGTAGCACTGTTCAGAGTGTTTTTACACTTTAAGTCAGTGGTATCATACTTGGTTTTTTTCTTGCCTTTTTTGCTCAAAATTGTTGATATTTATCCCCTTTGATGCTGGAGCTCACTGATTATCTGTGTGCCATTCCATCACTATTCTGCATTTGTTCTCCTGATGAAGTACATTTCACGTTGTTTCTACCCCTCCCCCACCTCACTATCACTTTTACTAACAAAGCTGCTGGGAACATTTTTTTTTTTAACATCTTTATTGGAGTATAATTGCTTTACAATGGTGTGTTAGTTTCTGCTTTATAACAAAGTGAATCAACTATACACATACATATATCCCCATATCCCCTCCCTCTTGTGTCTCCCTCCCACTTTCCCTAACCCACCCTTCTAGGTGGTCACAAAGCACCGAACTGATCTCCGTGCTGTGCAGCTGCTTCCCACTAGCTATCTATTTTGCATTTGCTGAGAACATTCTTGCATACCCTCCTTGGATTCATTATACCTTAAACTACAAAATATGCACATGCATGGAAAGCCAAGCCTTTCAGACACAGTTCCTACATAAAGTCATTATTTTCAGAGTGATTTACTATCACTCATGTTTGACCCTTTATAATGGCTCCAAGGTGGATATTTTATAAAAGGATGCAATCCGCAGAGGGATAGAATGACTTAAAAATCAGAATTATGGAACTTTTGAAAAGCCCTGCAAAGTACCAAGGAGTCATCTAATCGAATACCTTCATTTTATAGACGAGGAAAGTGATTCCAGGACAGGGAAGGGGCCTCCCCAGTGGTGAGCACTGGGCTTCAGAGTGGATCCTATACTGGTCTCCACCATTATGGACATACGTGTGAAATTAATATAATATAAATAAATCCCTTGCTTTTTCTTCTGTTCACTAAGACCCACTAAACAATGCACCATGGGATGTGGACCACTCGTAAGTCCTTCCTGGTTGAATTATGACTGTGCTTCCCTTGGTCAATTCAAACCACGCTCTTAATTTTTCAAAAGTCAATTTCACCGTAGCTTTGCTGGAGTCGAAGCAAACATCAGAAGATAAAATAGATTTTCTAATCAAACACAAAAATAATTGGATTTGCAAAGGGAAATAAAATCATAAAGGAAAAGGAGTTAGAACATAAATATGTTTGGAAGAATTTCTCAGAGCAAGAGAGTTATTACAGTTGGGAAACTATGGGTTTCCTTGGAGAAGAGTGAATTTTAAAAGCTGCCTGTCATTTGATGAGATTCCGTAAGAATTCCCTCTTTGACTAAACTTTAGTCAGGCTCCTTTGAGTCCGTCCTCTCCTTAACAAGGCCTCATCCTCGGCTGCAGTCTCTGTCCCACTGGGCCCAGCTCAGCAAGTATTCCCATGCCCTTCATACCTAACCAATTCCCCTTAATAATCTTCCATCCACTGACCCATCCCTGCCCACTGGCTACACCTCCCCAGCTGCCCCTGTTGTATTCAGCGTGGAGGTCAATCTCTCTCCCCTATTGCAGTAGTCTTGAGTAAACACTTCCTTGCCTGTTTGATTTCTGCCTGGTGCAGTTTTTCTTGGACAGATTCATGTCTCAATGCCAGAATGTCACTGGGTCCCAGAGTACAAACTGCCCATAATTAGGAGAACCGTGTCTTGGTTAACCTGAAAAGGTTTTAATTTCTCTGTCAAATCTGAATGACATCCTTGCTGGGTAGAGTAATCTTGGTTGTAGGTTTTTCCCTTTCATCACTTTAAATATGTCCTGCCACTCCCTTCTGGCTTGCAGAGTTTCTGCTGAAAGATCAGCTGTTAACCTTATGGGGATTCCCTTGTATGTTATTTGTTGCTTTCCCTTGCTGCTTTTAATATTTTTTCTTTGTATATAATTTTTGACAGTTTGATTAATATGTGTCTTGGCGTGTTTCTCCTTGGATTTACCCTGTATGGGACTCTCTGTGCTTTCTGGACTTGATTGACTATTTCCTTTCCCAGAAGTTTTCAACTATAATCTCTTCAAATATTTTCCCTGACCCTTGCTTTTTCTCTTCTTCTTCTGGGACCCCTATAATTTGAATGTTGGTGTGTTTAATGTTGTCCCAGCGGTCTCCCGAGACTGTCCTCAATTCTTTTCATTCATTTTTCTTTATTCTGCTCTGCAGTAGTTATTTCCATGCTTTTATCTTCCAGGTCACTTATCCGTTCTTCTGCCTCAGTTATTCTGCTATTGATTCCTTCTAGAGAATTTTTAATTTCATTTATTGTGTTGCTCATCATTGTTTGTTTGCTGTTTAGTTCTTCGAGGTCCTTGTTAAACGTTTCTTGTATTTTCTCCATTCTATTTCCAAGATTTTGGATCATCTTCACTATCATTACTCTGAATTCTTTCTCAGGTAGACTGCCTGTTTCCTCTTCAATTGTTTGGTCTGGTGGGTTTTTACCTTGCTCCTTCATCTGCTGTGTGTTTTTCTGTCTTCTCATTTTGCTTACCTTACTGTGTTTGGGGTCTCCTTTTCTCAGGCTGCAGGTTCGTAGTTCCCGTTGCTTTTGGTGTCTGCCCCCCGTGGGTAAGGTTGGTTCAGTGGCTTGTGTAGGCCTCCTGGTGGAGGGGACTGGTGCCTGTGTTCTGGTGGGTGGGGCTGGATCTTGTCTTTCTGGTGGGCAGGGCTGCATCCAGTGGTGTGTTTTGTGGTGTCTGTGAACTTACTATGATTTTAGGCAGCCTCTCTGCTAATGGGTGGGGTTGTGTTCCTGTCTTGCTAGTTGTTTGGCATGGGTTGTCCAACACTGGAGCTTGCTGGCCATTGGGTGGAGCTCGGTGTTAGTGTTGAGATGGAGATCTCTGGGAGAGCTCTCGTCAATTAACATTACGTGGGACCAGGAGGTCTCTGGTGAACCAGTGTCCTGAACTCTGCTCTCCCACCTCAGAGGCTCAGGCCTGACACCTGGCCGGAGCACCAAGACCCTGTCAGCCACACGGCAGATGAGTGGTTTATTACCAAGGATATTAAAGAACAGGAACCAACAGCCAGATGAAGAGATGAGGTCGAGAACAAAGAAACTTCAGTCCTCTTGGAGTTTGGAGCCCAGCATGGTGGCACGTGGAGGCATTCTGCTTCACCAACCTGGAAGCTCTCTGAAACCCCTACTTTTGGATTTTAATGGTGGCTTCACTACACAGCATGGTTGATTAAATCCCTAGGCACTGGTGATTAATTCAACCTCCAGAACCTCTTGGTTAACCTGAGATGGTCCCTGTGCCTGCCTGACACAGAAGCACTATCACCAATGGTGCACATTCCATTGTCAGAAGGGTCCTGGTTTAGACAATAAATTATATGGCCACCCACATGTGGTGTGAAATTTACTGGCTAAACTGTCACTGAGGACCTTAATGACAAGAGGACCTGTTGGACTTAAAAACGGTGTTACAGCAGCTACAAAGGACACAAGAGAGCAGACTCTTTAAATGAGAACATTCCTTTTTAGTCCTGACTCCCTAGGCATAGTTACGTTTGATTTTATGTCCCAAATTAAAATGTTTCTCCATAAATAAAAAATGATTTTCGTCACTTCGTATTTCAAACATGTTCACCCATTGCCTTTATTATACCTCTCCCTTGATGACTACAGATGGGTTTATCACAGTACATTTTACTAGACATGCATTTCAGAGTGAGAGGGAGGGAGGGAGGAGATAGAGCCTGGGAAAGCCAGTGAGGCACAGGCCTTAGTAAAAACAGCGGAGATAACGGGGAGCACTACCTCGCTCTTGTTCTTCTCCGCTGAGTATCATTAAAGGGCTGAAATGAATTTGCAAAACAATAACTGAGGCTGACACCTGCTGTTGACAGGTGGGAGCAGATCAAAATTGAGCTGTGCTTTTTTACTGCTGTGGACAGAGGGCCAGGCAGGAGGGAATCCCCTACTGCCTCCCACCTGGAAACGCTGCGTTTCTTGTCTTCTTTCCTAACACCAAAGGAGGAGACCCCTCATTAAGGTGAGGTTTGTGAGAAATTTTGAGCAATGGTTTTTGAGTTGGTTTTTTTTTTTGCTTTTTAAAATTTTTATTGAAGTATAAATTCTTTTATTGATTTACAATATTGTGTTAGTTCCAAGTGTACAGCTAAGTTATTCAGATATATATATATATAATATATATATACTTTTTTCAGATCTTTTCCATTATAGGTTGTTATAAGATATTGAATATAGTTCCCTATCTTATACAGTAAATCTTTGTTGTTTATTTTATATATAGTGGTGTATATCTGTTAATCCCATACCCCTAATTTATCCTTCCCTTCCCCCTTTCCCCTTTGGTAACGATATGTTTGTTTTCTATGTCTGTGAGTATGTTTTTGTTTTGAAAATAAGTTTATTAATTTCATTTTTTTAGATTCCACATATAAGTGATATCATATGATTTTATATTTGTCTGGCTTACTTCACTTAGTATGATAATCTCTAGGTCCATCCATGTCGCTGCAAATGGCAATATTTCATTCTTTTTTACATCTGTGTAATATTCCATTGTATGTCTGTGTGTGTCTATATATATATATATATATATATATATATATATATAGACACACACACACATATATATACACCACATCTTCTTAATCCATTCATCTCTCAATGAACACTTAGGTTGCTCCCATGTCTTGGCTATTATGAATAGTGCTGCTATGAACATTGGGGTACATGTATCTTTTGAATTAGAGTTTTTGTCTTTCCAGATATATGCCCAGGAGTGGGATGCCTGGATCATATGGTAGCTCTATTTTCAGTTTTTAGTTTTTTTGGTTTTTTGTTACTCACATCACTCTGTTATTGGTCAAATCAGTCATACAATCAACTGGGTCATTCCATCATTGGATGACTTAAATTATATATATATATATATATATATATATATATTTTTTTTTTATACATCAGGTTCTTATTAGTCATACATTTTATACACATCAGTGTATACGTGTCAAACCCAATCACCAAATTCATCACACCCCCATCCCCACGCCCCCCGCCGCTTTCCCCGCTTGGTGTCCATACGTTTGTTCTCTACATCTGTGTCTCAATTTCTGCCCTGCAAACCAGTTCATCTGTAGCACTTTTCTAGGTTCCACATATATGCGTTAATATACAATATTTGTTTTTCTCTTTCTGACTTACTTCACTCTGTGTGATAGTCTCTAGATCCATCCACGTCTCAACAAATGACCCAGTTTTGTTCCTTTTTATGGCTGAGTAATATTCCATTGTGTATATGTACCACATCTTCTTTATCCATTCGTCTGTCGATGGGCATTTAGGTAGCTTCCATGTTCTGGCTATTGTAAATAGAGCTGCAATGAACACTGTGGTACATGACTCTTTTTGAATTATGGTTTTCTCTGGGTATATGCCCAGTAGTAGGATTGCTGGGTCATATGGTAATTCTATTTATAGTTTTTTAAGGAACCTCCATACTGTTCTCCATAGTGGCTGTATCAATTTCCATTCCCATCAACAGTGCAAGAGGGTTCCCTTTTCTCCATACCCTCTCCAGCATTTGTTGTTTGCAGATTTTCTGGTGATGCCCATTCTAACTGGTGTGAGGTGATACCTCATTGTAGTTTTGATTTGCATTTCTCTAATAATTAGTGATGCTGAGCAGCTTTTCATGTGCTTCTTGGCCATCTGTATGTCTTCTTTGGAGAAATGTCTATTTAGGTCTTCTGCCCATTTTTGGATTGGGTTGTTTGTTTTCTTAATATTGAGCTACATGAGCTGTTTATATATTTTGGAGATTAATCCTTTGTCCGTTGATTCGTTTGCAAATATTTTCTCCCATTCTGAGGGTTATCTTTTCGTCTTGTTTATGATTTCCTTTGCTGTGCAATAGCTTTGAAGTTTCATGAGGTCCCATTTGTTTATTTTTAATTTTATTTCCATTACTGTAGGAGGTGGATCAAAAAAGATCTTGCTGTGATTTATGTCGACGAGTGCTCTTCCTATGTTTTCCTCTAAGAGTTTTATAGTGTCCGGTCTTATATTTAGATCTCTAATCCATTTTGAGTTTATTTTTGTGTATGATGTTTGGGAGTGTTCTAATTTCATTCTTTTACATGTAGCTGTCCAGTTTTCCCAGCACCACTTATTGAAGAGACTGTCTTTTCTCCATTGCATATCCTTGCCTACTTTGTGATACATTAGTTGACCATAGGTGTGTGGGTTTATCTCTGGGCTTTCTATCTTGTTCCATTGATCTATGTTTCTGTTTCTGTGCCAGTACTATATTGCCTTGATTACTGTAGCTTTGTAGTATAGTCTGAAGTCAGGGAGTCTGATTCCTCCAGCTCCGTGTTTTTCCCTCAAGGCTGCTTTGGCTATTTGGGGTCTTTTGTGTCTCCATACAAATTTTAAGATTTTTTGTTCTAGTTCCATAAAAAATGCCATTGGTAATTTGATAGGGATTTCATTGAATCTGTAGATTGCTTTGAGTAGTATAGTCATTTTCACAGTATTGATTCTTCCAATCCAAGAACATGGTATATCTCTCCATCTGTTGGTATCATCTTTAATTTCTTTCATCAGTGTCTTATAGTTTTCTGCATACAGGTCTTCTGTATGCAGAATAAACCTAACCTAGTTAGGTTTATTCCTAGGTATTTTATTCTTTTTGTTGCAGTGGTAAATGGGAGTGTTTCCTTAATTTCTCTTTCAGATTTTTCATCATTAGTGTATAGGAATGCAGGAGATTTCTGTGCACTAATTTTGGATCCTGCAACCTTAACAGATTCATTGATTAGTTCTAGTAGTTTCCTGGTGGCATCTTTAGGATTCTCTATGTATAGTATCTTGTCATCTGCAAACAGTGACAGTTTTACTTCTTCTTTTCCAATATGTATTCCTTTTATTTCTTTTTCTTCTCTGATTGCCATGGCTAGGACTACTAAAACTATGTTGAATAATAGTGACGAGAGTGGACATCCTTGTCTTTTTCCTGATCTTAGAGGAAATGCTTTCAGTTTTTCACCATTGAGAATGATGTTTGCTGTGGGTTTGTCATATACGGCCTTTATTATGTTGAGGTAGGTTCCCTCTATGCCCACTTTCTGGAGAGTTTTTATCATAAATGGGTGTTGAATTTTGTCAAAAGCTTTTTCTGCATCTATTGAGATGATCATATGGTTTTTATTCTTCAATCTGTTAATATGGTGTACCACATTGATTGATTTGCATATATTGAAGAATCCTTGCATCCCTGGGATAAATCCCACTTGATCATGGTGTATGATCCTTTTAATGTGCTGTTGGATTCTGTTTGCTAGTATTTTGTTGAGGATTTTTGCATCTATATTCATCAGTGATATTGGTCTGTAATTTTCTTTTTTTTGTATCTTTGTCAGGTTTTCGTATCAGGGTGATGGTGGCCTCATAGAATGAGTTTGGTAGTGTTCCTTCCTCTGCAAGTTTTTGGAAGAGTTTGAGAAGGATGGCTATTAGCTCTTCTCTAAATGTTTGATAGAATTCACCTGTGAATCCATCTGGTCCTGGACTTTTGTTTGTTGGAAGGTTTTTAATCACAGTTTCAATTTCATTACTTGTGATTGGTCAGTTCATATGTTCTATTTTTTCCTGGTTCAGTCTTGGGAGGTTATACCTTTCTAAAAATTTGTCCATTTCTTCCGGGTTGTCCATTTTTTTGGCATAGAGCTGCTTGTAGTAGTCTCTTCGGATGCTCTGTATTTCTGCGGTATCTATTGTAAATTCTCCTTTTTCATTTCTAATTTTATTGATTTGAGTCCTCTCCCTCTTTTTCTTGATGAGTCTGGCTAATCAATTTTGTTTATCTTCTCAAAGAAACAGCTTTTAGTTTTATTGATCTTTGCTATTGTTTTCTTTGTTTCTATTTCATTTATTTCTGCTCTGATCTTTATGATTTCTTTCCTTCTGCTAACTTTGGGTTTTGTTTGTTCTTCTTTCTCTAGTTCCTTTAGGTGTAAGGTTAGATTGTTTATTTGAGATTTTTCTTGTTTCTTGAGACAGGCTTGTATAGCTATAAACTTCCCTCTTAGAACTGCTTTTGCTGCATCCCGTAGGTTTTGGATCATCATGTTTTCATTGTCATTTGTCTCTAGGTATTTTTTGATTTCCTCTTTGATTTCTTCAGTGATCTCTTTGTTATTTAGTAACATATTGTTTAGCCTCCATGTGTTTGTGTTTTTAACATTTTTTCCCTGTAATTCATTTCTAATTTCATAGCATTGTGGTCAGAAAAGATACTTGATATGATTTAAATTTTCTTAAATTTATTGAGGCTTGATTTATGACCCAAGATGTGATCTATCCTGGAGAATGTTCTGTGTGCACTTGAGAAGTGTAATCTGCTGTTTTTGGATGGAATGTCCTATAAATATCAATTAAATCTATCTGGTCTGTTGTTTCATTTAAAGCTTCTGTTTCCTTATTTATTTTCATTTTGGATGATCTGTCCATTGGTGTAAGTGAGGTGTTAATGTCCCCCACTATTATTGTGTTACTGTCGATTTCCTGTTTTATAGCTGTTAGCAGTTGCCTTATGTATTGAGGCACTCCTATGTTGGGTGCATATATATTTATAATTGTTTTATCTTTTTCTTGGATTGATCCCCTGATCATTATGTAGTGTCCTTCCTTGTCTCTTGTAACATTCTTTATTTTAAAGTCTATTTTATCTGATAAGAGTGTTGGTACTCCAGGTTTCTTTTGATTTCCATTTGCATAGAATATCTTTTTCCATCCCCTCACTCTCAGTCTGAATGTGTCCCTAGGTCTGAAGTGGGTCTCTTGTAGACAGCATATATATGGGTCTTGTTTTTGTTTTTTGTTTTTTGTTTTTTTGAGTTCACGGGCTTCTCATTGTTGTGGCCTCTCCTGTTGTGGAGCACAGGCTCCGGACGCGCAGGCTCAGCGGCCATGGCTCACGGGCCCAGCCGCTCTGCGGCATGCGGGATCCTCCCGGACCAGAGCATGAACCCATGTCCCCTGCATCGGCAGGCGGACTCTCAACCACTGTGCCACCAGGGAAGCCCTGGGTCTTGTTTTTGTATCCATTCAGCAAGCCTGTGTGGTTTGGTTGGAGCATTTAATCCATTCACGTTTAGGGTAACTATTGATATGTATGTTCCTATTACCATTTTCTTAATTGTTTTGGGTTTTCTTTTGTATGTCCTTTTCTTCTCTTGTGCTTCCCACTTGGAGAAGTTCCTTTATCATTTGTTGTAGAGCTGGTTTGGTGGTGCTGAATTCCCTTAGTTTTGCTTGTCCGTAAAGCTTTTGATTTCTCCGTCAAATCTGAATGAGATCCTTGCCGGGTAGAGTAATCTTGGTTGTAGGTTCTTCCCTTTCATCACTTTAAATATATCGTGTCACTCCCTTCTGGCTTGTAGAGCTTCTGCTGAGAAATCAGGTCGTATCCTTATGGGAGTTCCCTTGTATGTTATTTGCCGTTTTTCCCTTGTTGCTTTCAGTAATTTGTCTTTAATTTTTTTAATTTGATTACCGTGTAGCTCTCGGCATGTTTCTTCTTGGGTTTATCCTGCCTGGGACTCTCTGCCCTTCCTGGACTTGGGTGGCTATTTCCTTTCCCATGTTAGGGAAGTTTTCGACTATAATCTCTTCAAATATTTTCTCTGGTCCTTTCTCTCTCTCTTCTCCTTCTGGGACCGTATAATGTTAACGTTGTTGCATTTAATGTTTTCCCAGAGGTCTCTTAGGCTGTCTTCATTTCTTTTCATTCTTTTCTCTTTATTCTGTGCCTTGGCAGTGAATTCCACCATTCTGTCTTCCAGGTCACTTATCCTTTCTTCTGCCTCAGTTATTCTGCTATTGATTCCTTCTAGTGTATTTTTCTTTTTAGGTATTGTATTGTTCACCTCTGTTTGTTCTTTAATTGTTCTAGGTGTTTGTTCTTTAATTCTTCTAGGTCTTTGTTAAACATTTCTTGCATCTTCTCGATCTTTGCCTCCATTCTTTTTCAGAGGTCCTGGATCATCTTCATTATTCACTTCTAAATTCTTTTTCTGGAAGGTTACTTATTTCCACTTTGTTTAGTTTTTTTTCTGGGGTTTTATGTTGTTCCTTCATCTGGTACACAGCCCTCTGCCTTTTCATTTTGTCTATCTTTCTGTGAATGTGGTTTTCCTTCCACAGGCTGCAGGATTGTAGTTCTTCTTCCTTCTTCTGTCTGCCCTCTCCAAGGCATGCCTTTAAATGTTAATGGAATTAAGTCAACAATGTTAAGTTGAAATTAACTGCTGCCTAAAAAATGAAAATTTATATTTTATAATATAAATATATATAGCACTATACTGAAGAAATGAAGATGGTTACTATCTCTAAGTAAAAATTGAGCAGATTTTAACTCCAAATTATGCTCATTGCTATTACTTATATAACATGGTTGTAGGGTAATTAGTAAGTAGACAGCTAATGTTATTGCTGAAGATCTAGTTAGAAAAAGGAAATAATATGGTCTATCAGGATAGAGATGAAGAGAAGATCCATGAATTATGGAATTTGAAACAAAACTCAAAAGGAGTCTAAGAAGTAACTATTGAAACAGAAGAAAAAGAGGAGAGCATGGCATTGACGGTAAAAGTTTTAAATTTACATGAGGCTAAGAGAACAACATTTCCCTCTTTTCCCCCTCCTTTAAACCCGTGCTGTATGAGCAAAAGATTTTAGAGCTTCCAAGGAAGCCAAGCATATAATGGAGAATGTGCTACTGCTAATAGAAACTGCCTATGGATCCAAGAAAGTATTTAAAGTTGTTCTTACCTCTCAGCATTGGGAAGATAATAGCTGGTACTCCTGCAATGCACACACAACAGGGTGATGTTTTAAGCTAAGAATAAAAAGTTGTAAATATCCACACATTCTAACATTCTCTAAATAGGGCGATCATACACATCCCTCATTGCCCGTTAAAGTTCTGAGTTATATCTGTTTTATCCAAGCTTGTGGAAGATTGCCTTAATGTCCCAATTCTTCACCCTTCTTTTTACCCACATCCTTTGCTTTGCAATTTTGCTATGATCCCCACTCTAGGTGGGACATACTTTCCCATCCCCAAACTCTAGTCTTGGCTATGGACTTGCTTTGGACAATACATGACCGAAACAGAAGCTTGAAATGGGCTGGAAATTTTAATATCAGAAAATTTGGGTTCTTTCAATACCTAATTACTGATGGAAAAGCTGTACTTTCTACCTGACATTTAACCCAGAGATGGGGAAGGAATGTTTGACAGAACATGGAGGAAAACATGTGGCTTATTCAATAAAATAAGTTTTTCATGCAGTTAAAAGCCTAATTAGGAGAATATTGCTTCCTTGGTCACCATCAATAAGAACAAAACTATCTAAAAGAATGGGATTAGGGCAGCAGGGGAAATGCCATATGTATCTTGTAAATTAGAAATATCTCCTGTTAAAACTACCTATCTATTCTGTAAGAGGACTGAAAATAAATTTCAAATTCAGTGTTTTATCCCCAGTGCTTGATATACGGCCTGTACATAGGGATTGTTACATAACAAAGTGAGGAATAAATAAATGGATTATTGGAAGTCATCCTAGAAGCAATGTGTATTCATTTATGTATTTATTCAATAAATAATTTTTGAGAAACTACTGTGTATCATGCCTTATGGCAGGTGCCAGGCAGTGAGAAAAATAAACAGTAAGAAAAATAAACATAAATCACAGCCCTCATACAGCTGATAGTCTGGTTGCAAAAAAATTTTTTAAATTAAAAAAAAATAAAAACACAAAATAAATGAAGTACAAAATAGTCAGATGATGCTAAGTGCTATGGAGAAAAGATACATCAAAAAAAAACGGATGGATAACTTGAGATGGAGGTCTCTGCAGTTTTAAAGAGGTGGTTAGGGAGGGTCCCACTAGAAAAAAAAAGAGCATTTGGGGGAATTCCCTGGCAGTCCTGTGGTTAGGACTTGGCACTTTCACTGCAGGGGCCCAGAGTTCAATCCCTGGTTGGGGAGTTAAGATCTCACAAGCTGCGAGGCTTGGCCGAAAAAAAAAGTTTGTGGGGAGTCCAGTGGGCCGATTACCTGGAAGTCCAACTGATACATAAAAGATAAGTAAACTGCCACTTTATAAAAAAAAAAAAAGAGCATTTGAATACATTTTTGAATGAGGTGAAGGTATAAGTCATGTAGATATTGAGAATTAGTGTTCCAGGTAGAAGAAAGGGCAGGTACAAAGGCCCTGAGGCAGGAGTGTGCCTGATGTGCTTCAGATATCGCAAGATGGCTAGTGTGGCTGGGGCAGAATAAAGGAGAGACTACCAAGTGAAGAGCTCACATACGTCAAGGGGGCCAGGTCTTACTGGGCCTTATAAACCATGGATAGAACTTGGGCTTTTATTCTGAGTGAGGTGGAAGCAGGTTGATTTGGTGCAGAAGAGTGGGAGGAAACAGCATATTTTAAATGAATCCTCTCTGGCTATTGTGTTGAGAATATACTAGTTGGGGGAAAAGACAGAAGCTGGGGGAGAAGACTGTTACAGATTTCCAAATCAGAGATGATGGTGGCCCAAAAGGACAACACTCCACTAAATAAGTTACAAGGAGAACTTGTAGGGAACAAGCATGTGTGTTTTTCACTAATGATTTTGATGTTGAAAATTTTAGAGCAGGTACATTTGAATAATTGTATTTTAATGTTATTTCATAAAATTAAAAACAACCTTGCTTTTCTCACTATGAAATGTTCTCTCCTCTTATAGATAGAATATTTAGCTATCTAAATGTTCTATATGTATACATGTGGTTTGAGTTACCTATAACTAAAATTAAGAAATGTGTGACTCATTTCTTTATTCTCTTCTAAACTAACTCTGAGAAATATAAAATTTAAGCCCTTAGTTGCCATAAAATGTGGATGAGTTACAAGATCCTTACCTAAAATTGTTTTCAGGGTGGAGTCATCAAGACCTACTTCTTAGTACCCTAAAGTCATGGGGAGGAAGCATGACAGAGACAGGCATCCAAAACAGAAGAGGAATCCAGAGTTTTAAGATTGTCTGTCCATTTTGATTTTTGATGCCAAAAGCACAGCTTCTCTGTGCCGAATCGAATCTCGGAGACAGAGTTTGGGGCAAAGTAGAAAAGTACAGCTTTATTACTTTGCCAGGCAAAGGGGGACCCAGCAGACTCCTGCCTCAAAAAACTATATGTCCCAACCCAGTAGGATTTGATAAGGAGTTTTATAGCAGTGCTTCCCAAGGGTGGGGTTGCTGACAAGATTAGGGTGTGTGCAAGGTCTCTGGTAGTCCTGCCTCCTAATCTTGATGAGCTTCTCTGGTCCCTTTAATCTTGCCTCAGGTGGTTTCTTGGCTGCTCCTCCCTTGATTAGTAACTGTTCGAATCTGCCCCTTGGAACTCAGGGAAGGTCATGGAGGCTGGAGTCTTGTCTACAAGAAATGGGGGACAAAAAAAGAGGCCTCCGTGCCTGGGAGCCTCACAGGGCCCCACTCGGTTTCACTTGGTTTCATTTTGAACTGGCCTCAGTGATTTTCCTTCCTCCACCCCCCCACCCCCACCCCCACCCCAAAAAAGGAGAAACATCAAATAGCAGTGATAGTTGGGATAAAAATCACATTGTCATTGTAGACTGAAAAAAAAAACTAACAACCTAAAAGCTGAGAATTTTGTTTTATTCGGTGGACTTTCTGAGGACTTAAACCTGGGAAGCAGCATCTCAGATAGCTCTGAGGGACTGCTCCAAAGAGGTAAGGGAGAAGCCAGGAGATACAGGAGTTTTGTGACAAAAACCAGGTAGTAGTCAGAACATCAAAAGATTACCTTTGATTAAAGAAAACCAGATGTCTCAAGTTAAGGAATTTGGTGCTTTTCTATTTATGGGAAGATGCGAAAGTCTGGGCTCATTGAGATCATTCCTTTGATATGCACCTTAACTATCTAGGGCCAGTATCCTGCTTTTCTCCCTCCTAAATCCCTCAGGGTGCACAGTTGGGGGTGGCTGCTGTGGCTGCTGGCTTGATGGCACAACGTCCTTTGTTTACTGATATGGCAGGTGACATTATTCATCCACATTATAAACATCTGCTGTAACAATTTAGGCATAGCCTAAGAGAAAGCATTGCATATTGGGAACAGTAAAGTGGAGAGTCAGAACTATACAGGCCTACTTTCAAATCCTAGCATCATCACTTACTGCAGAGGTCTGAACCAAATGTTTGATTCAGTTTTGGAGTTTCAAGTTTTTTTCCTCTTTAATATGGTAGAAATAATACCTTCCTCAGGCCATTATTGTACGAGGATTAAATAAAAAATAAATAATGCCTTTAAAAGGGACTTACACAGCTCCTAGAGTATGGCATTTGTGTATTCACATTACCCTGCTCTCTGTAAAACAACAAAACACCAAAAAAATAATAATCTTAAATAGGTAGAACTACTGAAACAAAAAAAGGGCATTGTTCTACTTCCCAAGCCAAATAAGACAGGAACTGAAAAATCTACTGCAGAAATAGCAATAAGAAATTCGGACTTGAGGCTCTTTTAGACTGTAAAGAGATTCTAGTTAACCTAATTAAGATAAAGGGACCTTAATTGGCCTAAGGGAAACTCCCTGTGATAAAATTGCAAGAACACATAGATTTGTGCTGAATGCCTCTCAGAATGGAACCGAGGGCATATTCAGACACTTGACAGTATTATAATTGATGCTAGTAGAAACTTTAATATAACCACAGCAGAGAAAAAAATTGGACCATTAGCATGCATGTCATTATTGTTATTATATATTTGCATATTCTCTTTTATTGAAATAAGACGGGAGCTTTTAACTAGCACACATGCCAAATTTTGTATTAGTCATTTATGAGTTCTTATGTTTAAGTATTATTTATAGTTTGTAAATGTTTCTAAACCAGCAGTATCCTGGCACTGATTTAAATTTTCTCATGAAATGATTGTCATTTGCATTCAATTCCCAAAGAGCCCTGACTGTACTGTCCCAGGGAATATTCCTGTACAGTAACCTCCTGGAGGCTACATTGCAAGAGAGGTGTGCGGAAGAGTTTTTCTGTGCTCTACTTGAGAATGGTCGCACATCTCCAATGCTATGTAAAGTGAAGTGATTGTTACAAATAGGACTCTTCAAGTCCAAATGTGCTTGATGCGGCCCAATTCTCAGTTTCTCCTTTGCAATAACAGGGTTAATGTTTTGGGGAAAAAAATTGTTTTTTAAGAAAACTGCAGAAGTTGCTGCTACATCAAAAATCAACTTGGTTACTATTAAAATTATATTTAACAGAATTGCCATATACAAGCTTCTATTTTTCCACTGGCTGTACACAGATGTGGATCTAAAGGAGGAAGTGCGTGACTTTCATCTTCTCTTGATAATTTTATGTTGATTACAAATTATACAGATGGAAGGAATGTAAAATAAAGTGTAATGAAGGCCAAGAAAAGCAGGGGATAGCATACTTCAATGGCTGAGAAAACCAATTTTGTAATCAGAAAGACATGTGTTCAGAGTTCCTCAAATTATTAGCCATATGATCTTTGACAATTTATTTAACTTCTCTCAGTTTGTTTTCTGAAGGACACTTAGTACTCCTATTTCACTAGGTTATTATTAAAATTAAGTAAGAAAATATATAAAAGTTCTTGTCACAGTGTCTTGAACATAAGCGCTAAATTATTATATTTGGTCAATGATATTATTACCTTTCTTTATAATAATAAGCAGTCAAGTTATCATTCCTTAGTTATTGTCGTTGCTATTACTACCATAATTATTAAGAAAAGAAATAAAACAGTTGATCTGTGGTGTTCAATACTCACTTTTGGCTAATTTCAACTGAGTTTCCCTCTGGCCCACTCCTTCCTTCCCTAGCAATAAAGAGTGTGGTTATAGAATTGGGAAAATTTGAGGAAATGTTTTCCCTGTTGTGCTGAAAGATAGAGCTTTAGCCTGAGCTGAACAGAGTAAAGGAGTTGCCAGCTCCTTCTTAGAACAATATCCTCTCCCAAGGATGGGTAAGTTAGTGATACCGACATTGGCTAAGCCTTTTAGAGAAGGCCTACCTACAGATCTCTAATCATTGGTAATGGTCTACAGTACACTTGTTCCTGCTTCTTTGGGGAGAGGGTCAGAGTTGGGGGGAGCAGGGCTTGTGGGGGGAAGTGTTTTCCTTTGACACACGGTGTTCGGTGTTGACTTGCTCAGGACATAAGTGATTAAGCTTTCTTTTGTCTAGGGTCCTAAGTCTCCATCCGCACACACTTGATGAGTGAAAATGTTTCTCGGGGACAAAACCTTTTATGGAAAGAGCAGTGCCCTTTGCTCGCATTCCTAAGCCTCCATTGGTAGGCTTGGTGGCATCTCGCCTTAAGTGTAGAACGTTCCTTTTGGGTAGAATCCTGGGGGAATCATAAGAATCATGACATAATAGAGGCTTTCCTAGACAGCAGCGAGAAGGCTCAGTGACTCACTGCTTCAATCACAGCATGGAAGGAGGGGCTCCAGGGATGTGAGTGAGTAGTGGGACTCCGGGGAAACCCTATTGAACTGAGGAGCTGCCGGGGTCCCTGTGGCCATTATTTATCCACCATGTTCTAATTATGATTTTCCCCACTAGCCACCTCAACTACTGTCGCTGCCACCACAGAGCCAGCCATCGTTGAGTCGGGGCATAACAGAAGCAGGGACCAGCGCCGAGACCAGGGCTGGTGTGAAGAGACCGGAGGTCACCATGGTGGGCAACCAGCGCTACGTAAAAGTCTACACCCTGAAAGATGAACAACAATGGGTCATTCTAGGCACAGGGTACATCTCATCCACTTATGAGGAGGGGGCCCAGGCCATGTGTCTGCTAGTTAGATCCAAGTCCGATGACTCACTGATCTTGGAGTCAAAGATAAATCCAGACATGTACTATGAGAAAGACGGAACGTTAATTTTTTGGTTTGAGGCTGAGAACCGTGGTACAGCGATCCATTTCCAGGACACGGCAATTTGTCATAAGGTCTGGAAAGCCATTTGCCAGGTTCACAATAAAGTCCCATGTGTCGAAATGATACATGACATCATGGATGAATCAGAAGCCAAAGAGGGTGATGACTCGCCAAAAACCAGTGAACTGACTGACCTGCCGAACTGCGAACTCGGTAAACTTGGAGAGATTGTTGACTTAGTTACTTTGGGTCTCACCTCACCTGTGGATAAAGAAATCCTGGCTCTGCTCTTGGAAAGGGAGGACTATATTCAAAAACTACTGCAGTTGTTCCACACTTGCGAGAACCTAGAGTATACTGAAGGCTTATACCACTTGCATGAAATTATTAAAGGAATCTTATTCCTCGACAATACATCTCTGTTTGAGATCCTGTTTTCTGGTGAGTGTATCATGGATGTGGTGGGATGCCTTGAATATGACCCTGCTTTGGCTCAGCCAAAAAGGCATAGGGAATTCTTAACCCAAAATGCAAACTTCAGGGAAGCTATACCAATAACAGACAGTGAAATTCGACAAAAAATACATCAGACATACAGGGTACAGTACATTCACGACATCCTTTTGCCTACACCATCCAAGTTTCAAGACAATATTCTTTCTAATCTTACAAGTTTTATTTTGTTTAACAAGGTTGAGCTAGTCAACATGTTACAGGAAGATGACGAGTATTTGGCTGAAGTTTTTGCACAGATGAGGGATAAGACCACAGATGATGATAAACGGCGTGACCTGGTTTTTTTTTTAAAGGAATTCTGTGTATTTTCTCATCTATTACATTCTGAAAGCAAGTGTGCACTATTCACAACACTGACAGAATTAGGAATTCTTCCTGCTCTTAAAATTGTAATGGGCATGGATGATTTGCAAATAAGGTCAGCTGCTACTGATATACTTGCTGATGTAGTGAAGTATACTCCATTCATTGTCCAAAGATTTATGATGGACGAAGCCCAGCAAAGTGAAGATGGCAAACTATTCACTAACTTAATAATTGAAAAAATGATCTGTGATACTGACCTTGAGCTAGGAGGTGCTGTTCATTTAATGAGACTTCTTCGTGCTCTACTTGATCCAGACAACATGCTGCCAACGCATAAAAAATGTAAAAGAAGTGAATTTCTAAATTTCTTCTATAGACATTGTATACATAACTTCACAGCACCACTTTTGTCAGCTACTTCAGAAGATATATGTGAAGAGGATAATATAGTTGGATCTGACAAAAACAACAAAAATTGCTTCAATAATTACCAAACAGCAGAGCTGCTTGCCTTAATTTTAGAGCTGCTCACATTTTGTGTGCAACATCACACGTATTACATAAAAACCTATATTTTGAGAAAAGACTTGCTAAGAAGAGTCTTGATCTTGTTGAATTCAAAGCACACTTTCCTGGTCTTGTGTGCTCTTCGCTTTATGAGAAGGATGATTGGCCTTAAAGATGAACTTTGTAATTTTTACATCATCGAGGGAAACCTTTTTAAGCCAGTTGTAAATGCCCTTCTGGATAATGGAACTCAGTACAATATGTTGAATTCAGCTATTGTTGAGCTGTTTGAATACATAAGAGAGGAAAATATCACGTCTCTTGTTGCACATATAGTTGAAGAGTTTTATGAAACACTTGAGTCAATTGAATACGTTCAGACATTCAAAGGATTGAAGATTAAATATGAAGAACAGAAATACCGGAACAATCAACTATGGAAGAATTTGTATCCTGTACAGTATAGTAAGATATTTTGCAGAGGTGCCAGTGTCTTGAAGGACAAGGAAGAGAAGAGTTTTAAAGAAAATATAGAGGAAGGAAAAGCAAGTATGTCATCATCAGAAAGTGATTTTCAAGATCATTATGATAAATCTGTGGAGACTGAAAAAGCAAAAGAAAATGAAGACAAGGTAGATCTTCCCCCCAAAACATCTTTGGGTGGCTCCGAATTTACTTCATTCCATTCTGCTAGTGATGCTAGTGGAGCAGGTAACCCAAACAATAGCAGCATGGTGGACTTAGTGGATTATTCAGATGACGACAAAGAAGATAAAGAAGGTGACCCCCCCCCCAATAAAAAACTACATGTAGCTCATAAAGGCTTAAGGGAAAACGCTTAACATTACTAAACTCTACGTTACTAAAACTCTGTACACATCAAAGCATTAATAAAATTCTGTAACATTAGCTGAAACATCTGAATCCAAATCTTTCTCATGTGAACTTATAACTATTCAATAAGTAGCCAAGATGCTCAGTGTTACCATCTAGGAGAATTTATTTCTGTAAAAACCAAACTTCCTAGAATTCAAAAAAAGAAAGAAAAGAAAAAAGCTAACCAGAACCTGAGCGATAACTTCTTAGCAAGAAAAAAAGTCTTGTTTGAGGGGAGAAAACAGGTTGATTATCTAATATTAATGTAGTTCTGTTTCAGGGGTGTATATTAGAAACAACTGTTAACAGTATAACATTATTTGCCCAGTGGTTCCGGCTATTGTTTTCTTTTTTCAGTTGCCTTCTTTGAAATAAAAATTTACATTCATGTTTATGTGGAAAGCTAAGTCAACCGTAATAGAAAATAAATGTTAAGCTATTCACATTTCTGTGAAGATTTGACAAAAATTCACCCTTATGAGTAATTAGAGGGAAGTAACTTTTGGTATGTATTTTCATGAACAAAAAAGGAAGCTGGATTCAAAATGTGCTGTTCTTAACATAATTTTTTGTTTGTTTAGATGAGATGTGAAGAATCGGTCCAGTAGTATTCTAAAATAGTGTTCTCTAAGACCTTGGGAGTGGATAGAAAAGAATACTTCCAACTGCCTAAATTGTGAAAGATACTTGGAAGTCATTTCCTGATTCATTAATAAAGTTGTGTCTGTCTTCAGAGCAGTGGGTAACTTTTAAAGTGTAATTTACAGAGACTAACAATTTACAAAAAATAGTGCTGAATGAAGTGGCACTTAATATGTAGAAACCATTTTGGACAGTTTTTTAAGAAAAAGTTACTTGTGTCAAAGTACACACACAGTACATGAAGTTTTTTTTTCTATAAACAGGAGAAATATGAAAGGTGCTTTATTAAAGAGTGAATGCAAGTGAATTTCTAATAATAAGTTGTAACAAAGAATTAAGTGGTTTTATTTTTAGAGGAGGAAGTTAACTGGGTCCATTTTTCCTGGAATTGCTTAAATTAAAGCAGTTTCTCCTACTTGAAGATTTTAGAGTTAATTTTAATTATGACCATGGTTTGAACAAGATAGACTGTGTAGATAGGAAGTATAGTTTTCCAGAACACAGATATTTCTCTTGTATTAAAAATACCACTTGTTTTGTACCATTTGCTGATATTTATGCTGAGCTATACAATTCAGGAAGTTAAAAGTGACCCTGTAATTCCAAAAATAAAAGAGACCATTTTAAATGTACTATTATGCCATAGGAGACACATCTTATGAAAAACTGAGAGATTGTTGTGTTAGAGCTACAAAAAGAGTGTATTCCTAAAACAACAAATAATCATTTCATCATCAAATATAAAGTCTGATAAAGTGTGGACCTCACCTCAGGAGATATAATCAGACATTACTGAGGACATGACAGGGGAATGTTATCTGTAGTACACACATTTACATGCATACACAGAGTTTTATCTGAAAAAAATATACTTAACTCTTTGTTTTGGTGGTAGTAGCTCCAGTTCCTTAGCAGAACAGATATTTACAACCAGACAGAGAAAAACAGTTCTTTGGTGCTCTCTCTGCTTATTCTCTTCTCTTCAGCTAGTTTTAATCAGCCATAAAAAATGGACACTAGGAGGAAAAAAAAAAATGAATATTTTCATTTCTTGTTGTATTGTCCCCAGTGAGTGTGTAAGGAAAGACGAGGGAGGGCATAGCTGTAATGGGAAGTTAATAAAAGGTAAAAATAAAAACAAGGAAAAAAGAACAAGAAAAGAAAAACAAAAGAGAAAAGGACAGGCATTCTCTTGAGCTGAGCTGCATAACCTCCGTGAGCCCTTTTCTAGTCACAGCAACTTAACATTAGGGAAACAACATGACAAGCAAAATGGTGCAAAGGCAGATTGCCCATCAGATGGCATAACCTACTATTAAGGGAACATTTAAGAGGGCAGCAAAACTCAGACGAGCAATCCTTACTGTCTGCACACTGAGTGAAAAATTGACCAAAATGTTCAGTCTCTGTAGAAAGTGTGTGTGAGATGATACATGTCAAAAATGTTTACTTTCACCTTTAAGTTGTTAAGAAGTAATTTTAAAAGTCCCCTTAAGTGGATTATTTATGAAAAGAAGAAACAGTTTGGAATGGCCTTGTACTTACAACAAAATTCAGATGAGCGTTTTTGAAGAGGTGCCCTGGATTTGTCAAGGTTTCGGCTTTAAACACGTGACTTCCAGTCACCTTTATGGCTTAGTGACTTTCTAAACACACCAACAAAGGGAGGGTGATATAACAGATAAAGCAAAAGCTTCATATTTAGACAGCCCTTGATGACAATGCAGGCTCCGATGCTTACCAGTTCCATGACCTTAGGCAATTTACTTATTTTCTCCTTTAGCCACAATCTCTCCATCTTGTCTTAAAAAATTAGAAACTATATATAAATTACCCAGAACATATTTAGTACTCAGTAAATAACTTTCAAAACTCATTATCGTCATCAGGAGCAGTATAATAATTTCCAAGAAGATGGAGGATAAACTCAGATATAAGCCCTTATATCACAAGTTATGCTCATAAATCAATAATCCTATATTCTTGATCAAATTGATAGCAACATGATACATTAAAAACTAATGAGTTCAGTTCTGGTTGGCTGACAAGTCTATGTATATGTATCATGCCTTGCTGAGAAACAACTGAAATAAAGAGCATAAAAGTAGACAGAAAAATAAACCTTCATAGCAATGAAGACAGTTGGGTGGAGTGGTGTCTGAGGTGTTAACGAAAGAGTGAGAGATGTCAGGAGTGAAGGATGGGATTGAAATTAGAAAAGTAGGAGGGAAGGTGGGGAGGGCATCGAAGATTTGTAAAAGAGGCAAGAGTCACTGAGCCCGGTTCCCCTTGTCCCATCCCAGCAAGCAGGGTAGTCAACTAGAATGTGTCCCTAGATAACAGCCCGAATGTCCTTGCCCTACAGCCCCTGAGATAACAGGCAAAGCTGAAGGCCCTGTTATGGATGTTGTTGCCTCAGAGTTAAGCCCTTCTCTTTGGGGTGTTGGAGGATCCAGGATGCTGAAAGCTTACCACCCGGAGGTGCAAGTCCGTGTTTTCAGGAGAGAGACATGTTAATGCATGGCTCCCACCCAAGAAGTACAATCTCAAGACCATAAATGGAGCCCATGGAAAGAAAATCTTTACAACTGGCAGGCCTGTCAGGTGGTCCCAACACCAGTCAGGGAACACAGTTTGAGGATGCTAGCAGGTCAGCCTTCAGGTTCCCAGTTCAGTCACAAAAACAGCCTAGTCCTTGTTTTGGAGGGTTTGCTAAGTGCAGTCAATCCAATTTTCTTGTTTGTCCATGCCACCAGCATGGTGGCATGACCTTAGTCCATCCCATGGAATGACTGAGATTAGGAGTCAAATGACATCCAGAGGGGTGTGTGTGATCATCCCCTGCTTCTCCTGATAGATCTCTCAGTAAGGTTAAGGGAAAGGGTGGTCAGAGCTGCTTAGCTGGGGCTGGCAGACCCAGCAGTCAGTTAAACTGAAGACTCCTGCAGGAGTTTGAGGGAGCTGCACCAGAATGTTTCCCTTGGAGAGGAAGTCTCCAGAGGCAGCTCTGAAATACATGGGTCCTTAATGCCCCTTCCTCCCCTGTGCAACCCTAGGTGCTGGGTTGTTGCTCTTCCTCCGCCTCCACAATACCTGAGTGCCCCTTTGTGGTAACTATAACGTTGCCCCTTTTTCCGTTCATTTCCTACTCTCACCCAAACTTTTTATCTAGAAGGATCAGGTGTGAGAGGCACAGGACATTTATATAAAACCAGAATTAAGTTTGAATCATGTAGTTCCCATTTTTGCCCTGCTGCCACCATGGCTATACCAGCCAGGCTGGTCTGGGGAAAGAAATATGCATCATGCCCCGAAATGGTCATGTCAGAACCCTACCTTTTCAAAAGAGGCCTATATAATTTCCCGTCCCTTTAGTCCTGATTTAATGACCAAATTGCCTTACTCTGATGTAGGGCTTCTCAACGTCACAGCTGTTGACGTTTGGGGCCAGGTCATTCATGGTTGTAGGAGGCTTTCCTGTGCACTGCAGGATATTTAGCAGCATTCCTGACATCTACCCACGAGATGCCAGCAGCACACCCTCAGTGTGACAACCAAAAATGTATCCAGAGATGCTATATATCCCTCAAGGGGACAAAATCACCCTTGACTGTGAACCTCTAGTCCAAAGATGTGTGGAGCTTAATTCAAGGGCTTGCTTCTCTTACTTTGTGGATATTGGGTCCACATCCAGTAGGCTGAGTCATCTTCTCTTTTTACCCACTACCTGAAAGACCCCAGCACATACAAGGGTCAGGTACATAACATACTTTCATAGAAAGAGAACGGACTTTGATTGGAATCACAGAGATCCCAGTTCTGCTTTTCATTACAAGTGTAATCAGGGCATCTTATTTGACACCTCTAATCTCAGTTTTCTTATCTGTAATATATGGCTAACCACACTGTTATGGCTGAATTGTGTCCACCAAAATCCATATGTTGAAGTCCTAACTCCCAGTACCCAGTCCCATACAAATATATGGGACTATATTTGGAGACTTGGTCTTAAAAGAGATAAGTTAAAATGTGGTTATTAGGCTGGACCCAACTCCAATATAACTGGTTTCTTTAAAAGAAAGAAATTTGGACACAGACATACATACAGAGGGAAGACCATGTGGAGACACAAGGAAAAGATGGCCACCTACAAACCAAGGGAATGGGCCTCAGAAGAAACCAACTCTGCTGACACTTTGATCTTAGACTTCTAGCCTCCAGAACTGTGAGGAAGCAAATTTCTGTTGTTTAAGCCCCCCAGTCTGTGGTACTTTGTAATGGCAGCCTTAGCAAACTAATACAAATATCTAATAAGAAGTTCTGCAAAAATGAAAGAATACATATCTTATGAATATCACAGAGTTATTATGATAATGAGTTCGAAAATGAGATATGACAATAGCAACTCTTTATTAAGTATGTGTTATATGTCAAACACACCTTCTTAGGCAATTTACCTACATTATTTCTAATTTCACAATAAACCTGCAAGGTTGATGTGGTGACCAGGAGAGTGCACTTTGTAGAGAAGGAGAATGATTGAGTAAACTAAAGGGCCTTAGCCACTGTGCTCTGCAACCATTGCCCCTCTTTCTCCCAGGCCGCACTTGCTAGCCAGTGGTTAGCACGGCGTGGGTACTAAAACAGGCTTGTTCCTGGAAGAAGAGAAACTCCTCTGACTGGAGACTTTGACTTGAGGACTTTCTGAAGGCCTTCCTGAGCATTCTTAAACTGCATGGTGATCTAGGATGCTGCCATCATTCTCTCTCTCCGTCACTTGACGTCAGAGTGTATCATGGTCCGACGGCTCTTCCAACATTCTCCAGCTTGCTCTCCATTGCCTCTCATTAGCTTTTCCCCTAATAAAATCCTTACATGCTAAATCCTCTTATGCTGACTGTTTCTTGGAAAACCTGGACTAACACAGAATGTATTTTGACTATTTGACAGGAGAAATAGAGGCACACAGAAGTGTGTTCCCAGAGTTGCATAACTAGTACTAGTGAGACTATTCAGATATGTTTGTCTAACTCCATAGACTGATTCTGCTACATATAACGTGTCTTGAAATATATGGTGAAAGTACTTTAAACATTAAAACCATTATATGCACCTACCATATAATATATATTTATTAATAATAAAGTAGAAATCTGAAATCAATATCTCATGTCTTTGAACAATCTATGCACATAAATAGTAACAATGTCCCTCTTTCTGCTTTACCCACACTTCCAAATGTTAAGCTAACACTGCTTGAATCCTCCTCCATGAAACACTGTACTGTGCAAACCACTGTCATCACACTTATCACAAGAGTTGCTAAAGAGGTGACTGGTGAAATTTTCCCTCTTGCCTCAGAAGTCAAGACAGGTAAAACAGCTAACTTTCACTGGGTGCTAAGCACCATGCTACTAAATACTTTATATGGGTGGTGGGACACATTGACATTAACCTTGGCGGTCCATATCACCACTTCTCACGCATTTGCTCATGCTAGAATTTAGTTGGTAATCTGAGAAAACTGGCTGGCATAGGGATTTACTTGATGTACTGAGATTAACTTTCAGCCCCATTGAAGAACGGAGGCTGGAAATAGAAATTATGTCCAATTATGTACAACTTGAAATTAAACCCCTTGCGTTTCAGAGTGTGTAGACTGAGTTTCCTAACCACTAGACTTGCACCAACTCATGTTCCTTTCTACCCTTCTATTGGATTGTTTTCATGTTTGTTTGTTTTTCTTTTCCCCTTTATTGCTTTCCAAGGCATTTTTTCAATTCTAATCTGGTAATTAGTTACCTTTAAATTGTAACATGCACACTTTATTTTATAAAGACTAAATTTAATCAGTCTCTCCTTCCCTGGAGTAATTAAAGGAAATTGTTTTATATGCAAGATCTCTATAGTATTTCATGTGATTGCTGTTCTGCTATATTTGCCACTTTTAGCTGTTTTCAATGCAGGTAGTATTTGGAGAACACTGCAGAAGACTACTTTGGTTGGAGAGTTACTACGGCAACCCTTCAGAAAAGGAGGACCTTATGGGCTGAGGAGCCTGATAAGCTACCCCATAATATTGGGTTGCTGTACACATTAGGTACCTGAAATCTAAGATCTATCATTCCTACAGTTTGCTCAGGAGCTCATCCTTATCAGTCTGATGAACATGAATTTGGTGTTCAACGGATTTTATATGAATATACTCATAACAAATTCATATTATAGTTATGTGTGTATGTACATAAAATATATACTTTACTATGTAACATTGATAGACATTTACTCTTTGTCTTTTCCATTCTCCCTCCATTTCCCTGAGAATTATTCTAAATTTGCAATAGGAAATTCAACTTCCAATTCTTAGCCAAGCACTTGGAGTGGGATTGACCCTACCCCATCACCAGCCCCAGGGACATATTAGTGTATGTATTTCTTGACATTTGCCACTGTTACATGGATAGATATACAACAAAGACAGAGCAGATGAAATGCATAAGTTCTAGGAATTCTATTCTATGAGATCTACTTGAGAAGATTCTCTTTGCTGCTGGATGTAAATGAGAAATGTGTCGCTTTGGGAGCCGGTGGCAGCCATAATTTGAGAACAAGGGAAAAAACATACTGCAGAAGAAACCAGTAGCAAAGAAGCAAGGCAGATAATTGTATAGAGAGAAATCCGTCTACAACATTAATCCCTAAATCAAGCTGCACCTAAAGCTTTACTTTTGGATTATTGAATAACCAGAGAAAATGTTTCCTTTGTAATTTAAGCTGATTTACATTGGGTTTTCTATTATTTGACATATTCTGAGAATATTACAGGTGAACTCTGTTTAAGTGTCAAAGATAAAAATTAACTACAATGTTATTTTAACCGCTTCAGGGCACAGAGAAAAAGAATGTCCAAACACTTCAAAAATTGGATTGGAATTTTACTAGAAAAAAAACAAACAAACAAGAAGATTCCCCAAAGAAAATTTTAATTCATATTGAAGCAAGTTCCTAAATAAAATACCACCAGTTGTAACCTATCAGTACATCATGACTATTTTTCTAGTGAGTGAGGTGTTTTTTATATTACTATTACAAATAAAAATATTCATCTCGGGGCTTCCCTGGTGGCGCAGTGGTTGAGAGTCCGCCTGCCGATGCAGGGGACACAGGTTCGTGCCCCGGTCCGGGAAGATCCCACGTGCCGCGGAGCAGCTGGGCCCGTGAGCCATGGCAGCTGAGCCTGCGCGTCAGGAGCCTGTGCTCCGCAGCGGGAGAGGCCACAACAGTGAGAGGCCCGCGTACCGAAAAAAAAAAAAAAAAAATACTCATCTCGTAGAACACTAAAATAATTATAAAATTTAATACCCATTTCTGATAAAAAGTTAACACTTTCTTAACTGTGTGTAGCATGTATCCATAGAGCTGATATGTAGCCAGTACGTACATACTGGTAAGGCATACTAGGTAGTGTACAATTTGACTGGTTGCTCAGTGCTCATTGATAGAGGTCAAAGTCTGTTGGGTAGATGCTGTAGTATGTTTTGAACTTCATTCCATTATACAAACGTCTGTGTTAATGTGTGTGTATTAATGTAAAATATGTTCTATATGTGTATATGAAAATCAGAATCATATTTAATGGTGAATCCTTAGGGAAATATCTATTATAGTCAAGAGCAAGATAAAAATACCACTAACCAGTCATTATTTTACATTGAACTGTTGCTCCTAGCCTATCCAATTAGATAAGAAAGGTAGAAAAGAGAGCTATAAATTTTGGGAAGAAGAAAGACATTATCTTTTTCAGATTTTATTATTGTATACTTTGAAGATCCAAAAGATCTGAAAAACAAAAAGAGAATTCCGTAAGGGTGTTGATTATACAATTAGTAAATGACAGCCAGTAACTTTCCCTTATCTTTTCCTTTAAGCACAGTAGCTACTTAAAATTAAATGTCTATAATAAATATAAGAAATGTGTAAAACCTATATGAATAAAGCCTTAAAGTTTCTTAAGACACATTAAATCCTTTACTAAGATTTTTAATAAAAATCCTTTAATAGGGCTTCCCTGGTGGTGCAGTGGTTGAGAGTCCGCCTGCCGATGCAGGGGACACGGGTTCGAGCCCTGGTCGGGGAGGATCCCACATGCCGCAGAGCAACTGGGCCTGTGAGCCATGGCCGCTGAGACTGCGCGTCCGGAGCCTGTGCTCCACAACGGGAGAGGCCACAACAGTGAGAGGCCCCCGCTCGCTGGCAACTAGAGAAAGCCCATGCACAGAAACGAAGACCAAACACGGCCAAAAATAAATAAATAAATAAAATTAAAAAAAAAAAAATCCTTTAATAATAACATGCCTTGATTTTGGACAGGAAATTAGCATTGTGAGGAATTCCATTTTCCAAACATAAGTTCATTAATGTAATGCAATCCAAGGAAAAGTACTATGAGGATTTCATTTTTTTAATATAAGATTATTCTGAAAATTATCTAGAGATATTACTAGTTGAGAGTAACATGGACTTTTATGAAAAAAATAATGTTAGAGGATGACTTCTACTAGATATCAAAATATGTAAGTCCAATTTAATAAAAACCTTACTGTACTGGTGCAGCAAGAAAGAAACATTTTAGTGAGAAGAATAAAATTTAGAGATATATTTATGGGGTTTCTCATATGCTAAATATGGGGTAAGCTAAGTTATGCAAACATGGTGTTGGTTCAGCAGTCTAGACACTAACAGAAAAATGAGACTTTATCTTATATTATTAAAATAAATTTTACAGAAATACAATATTTCAAGAAAATAAATCACAAAACTACTACTTCATTTTGTGATTTTACTAATCATAGGTGGTAAAGACTTCTTTTTTCATAATGACAGGAAATCCAAGTGGTGACAAAGGGAAAGACTGATATATTTGATGACACAAAAATGTTCTGTGGTAGTGGGAAATAAGCCAAATATATATCTGTTTTTCTATGGGTTATACTTTCTTTTTTACAATCAAAGGAGAAAAACATAAATGACTAAATTTACTGGTAGAAAAAACATAAATTAGCAGTTCACAGAAAATGAAATACCAAAAACCAGTAAACATGTAATCCTATAGTCTGTGGCAAGCTGAAAAAGATACGCTCCCCCAAAGATATTTACATCTTAATCTCTGGAACCTGTGAATATTACTGTATATAAATAACAGTCTTTGCAGATGTGATTAAATTCAGAATTTGGGGATGGAAAGATTTTCCTGGGTAATACAGGTTGGCCCTAAATGCAATCCCATGTATCCTTACGAGAGGAAGGCAGAGGGAGGTTTGACACACGTACAGAGGAAAAGATAATGTAAAGGCTGAGCAGAGAAAGATTCGAAGTCTTAGCCTTGAAAATTGGGATAACGTGGCCACAAGCCAAGGAATGCCAGCAGTCACCAGAACCTGGAAGAGGCAAGAAACAGATTCTCTCCTAGAGCCTCTGGAGAGAATGCAGCCCTGCTGACACATTGATTTCCCCCCATGATGCTAATTTTTGAACTTTTGTCCTCCAGAACTGTGAGAGAATTTTTTTGTTTTTTTGTTATTTATTTATTTATTTATTTTGACCGTGCCGCACGGCATGCGGGATCTTAGTTCCCTGACCAGGGATCGAACTCGTACCCCCTGCAGTGGGAAGGCAGAGTCCTAACTACTGGACCGCCAGGGAGTTCCCTTTTTGTTGTTGTTTTAAGTCCCCCAGTTTGTGGTGATTTGTTACAGCAGCCACTGTAAACTAATCCATGCCCTAACAATTAAAAATATAAATTAAAATAACAATGAGATATTATTTTACATTTCTGGGCAAAGATTTAAAACCTTGGTGAAGTATGGTGATAGAAGAAAAGTGGGGTACTTTTATTCTATTCCCCTGCAATTTTGAAATATGCATAGAAAGAAACACAACCCTTGATTCATATATTATCTTCTTGGAATTTTTCCTAGTAACATATTCAGAAACCGTGAAGAGACAAATGTACCTTGATACTTACTGCAGCATTGTTTAGAGTAATACATTCTGTAAGTAGCTTAAATGTCCATCACCGAGTGACTAGAATTACACATTATAGCATAGTATGCACATATGTTATATTATTTGAAATGAGATTTTTTTTCCTGAAAGGTTTTTCTTTAATTGAAGTATAGTTGTCTTACAATGTTGTTAGTTTGTGGTGTACAGCAAAGTGATTCACTTACATATATATTCTTTTTCATATTCTTTCCCATTATGGTTTATTACAAGATATTGAATATAGTTTCCTGTGCTGTACAGTAGAAATGACATGAGATTCTTTTGTCTCAGTTTCAGCTGAGGTCCTAACACTGGACAACAAAACAATAGTTGCCAAAGTGAGGCACTAGTCCATTTATGCAGTTCACATAAAGAAGTTGTATGAAAAAAGGTTTTGTGACTCACACTTGAGACTTTAAATTGAAGTAAGGTAGAGAGAGAATTTCTTTGGAGATGTTTGCTATAGGACTCTCATACTTCTTATTTCTTCATTACACTACTCTTTGGAAAGAGAGGACAAAGGTGCTTTTCATTGCTATTCTAGTGAGAGGGGCTTTATTTAAGGAAACCAGCTGAAGATTTTGAAAAGTGTCCACTGAAGTTTGGGGAACACAGTGCCCTGGCGTTTTGACTCATACCTGAGAGTTCTAAAGAGGCTGTGGAATTATCCAGAGAGAAAAAGGGTGATATTAGGAGCAAACAGAACTTCCACCTACAGAATGCACAAGCCTGTGAGTGTGTTTTCCACAAATTGGTATGTTGATATGCCATCAGAGAGCTAAAGAGAAAATAGCTTGAAGCCATCTTAGCAGGAACTTGGCCCAAAATAGCTACCTGAAAGAGGGCAGGAGCTCCAGTCTGGAAAGTCTATGGAGTAGCTTACCAGACACCAAGGCACTTAAGAGCCATCACACATCATGCGGATGAATTTCTTAGAAATCCTTAAAATCACCCCAGGAGTAAATAAGCTGTCTTTGAACAGCTGCCAAACCCAGAGACTGCTGGCTGAATATATCTGTACTCTAACCCCACTCCCTTCCTGGAATGGCCAGAAACTATATAGCTAGTTAAGAAAAGAAGAGATGTGGGAGAGAGAGAGAGAAAACTGATTGTCTTTGCAGATATTCCCCCCGAAACCAAGTTAAATCAAACTTGGAGGTTCATCTTGGGAGGTTCATCACACTGAACAATTTATTATTTAAATGAGACAGGCATAGTGTCTACAACGTACCAGAGGACTATTGCTATTAATATCTGAAAGTGACTGGAAAAGTTATCACTATTATCCAAGAGGCAGGCAAGAGAGTCCACAAAGCAGGTAGGACGGTGTCGACTGAAAAAAATTGAACAACCTGAAAGTTGAGAATTACATTTTATTTGGTGGACAAGACTGAGGACTTAAGCCCAGGACGCAGCCTCTCAGCTCTGAGAGACTGCTCTGAAGAGGTAAGGGAAGAGCAAAAAAAAGGTCTTTTTGCGACAAAGACCAGGTAGTAGTCAGAACATCCAAAGATTACCGTTAATTAAAGAAAACCCGGCATCTCAAGTTAAGGAATTTAGCGCTTTACTATGTATGGGAAAATGCAAGAGTCTGGACTCATTGAAATCATTCCTTTGATATGCACCTCAGCTGTCTGGAGCCAATATCCTGTGCTTTGTCATCCTGAGTCTCTTCAGGGTGCACCCTCAGGGGGTGACTGAAGCGGCTGATTGCTGGGTGGCTGTAACGTGATAGCTTGATGGCTGCAACATCCTTTGTTTACTGATATGGCAGGCAACATTTTTTCATTGATAATGGCACCATGGTAATGCTTGCACCCTGTCAACCTGAACATATTCAATAAGACTGTTAAAAAAATTAGAGTAAAGTTGACTTCAATATGTAGACCCAGGAAAATACCTCAAAGGTACATTTTAAGTACTGTAACAAAATATAAAATGGATGTAGAAGAATATGAATAGTAAGATCCCATATATGTACTTTTACAAACATGCACATCTCTAATTGAAGATTTCCATAAGGAAGACAACAATGACGATGAAGACTGGCTGCTATGAGGCTGATGACAAAGATGAAAAAGAGGCAACATATTCTACCTTTTGCTCCTACAAGATTGCCCCTTGCTCTGTTTCCACAGCACCAGCTTATTGCCTCTACTTTAAGAGGCTAGCCAATAAAAATAAAGTTTGTCCAAACCTTACATGGATTGGATACCAAGCACTGTTCCCGCTAATCCTTCTTAGTAGTTCCTTCCCCAGCCTTGGGTAGTGTGTGCTCACGTGAATCTGCTGCTCAGTAATCAGCCGAATACTTAAGAGGTGCCCCCTACAGATCTCCGGGGTTCTCTCTCTGTAGAGCTCCCTCATCTCCAATACTCTTTTCTGAGAATAAGAGCCACCCTGGTCTCCCTGAACTGTCAGCTCCATCCCAGGGGTCCTCCAGTACCCTGCCTGGAAACTCTAAGGCCAAGAAACTCTCTCTCAGGACTAAGCTCAGGCAGTTCTAGGGTCTCACTTTGTTTATGTCCCATCTCTCAAAACTATTAGGTATAAAATAGTCAACAAGGATATATTATACAACACAGGGAATGTTGCCAATATTTTATAATAACTATAACTGGAATATAACCTTTAAAAATTGTGAATCATTATATTATACACCAGTAACTTTTGGGGGGGGGGCGGGTGGTGGCTGCACCACGTGGCTTGTGGGATCTTAATTCCCCAACCAGGGATTGAAACCCAGCCACGGCAGTGAAAGCACCAAGTCCTAACCACTGGACAGCCAGGGAACTCCCTATACACCTGTACCTTATATAATATTGTACTGCAACTATACTTCCATTAAAAAAAAAAAAGAATCAGTGTCCTTTTTTGCCTGATGTTCGGTGTCCTTCAAACGTTCGCTGTTTTGGGTTGTTGCAGGTGAGAAGATGAATCCAAGTCCCACATTGGTCAGAAGTGCGGCTCTAAAGTTTTTAAAGAAGAAACATCAGGCAAACATACACAATAAAATTCTAAACAAAATGTAAAAGGGAGTCAAATCAAACACATATATCTTCCCTCTCATCCAAGAGGCTTTTGAAATGACAAAAAAGAAATCTTTAAAAGAAATCTCTAAAAGTCTTCACCTAGTTAACTCTTCCTTCTGATCTCAGCGCACTCTTTCAGATTCGTTTCCCTCATCTCTCATTTCAAGGCTCTGTATCTTCACAATTCACAGCATATGCTTCAGGTACACATTTATCTTTATGTAAGCAATCATTTGGTTAATCTCAGTTTCCCTTCCTAGAATGTAAGCTCTATGAGGATAGGTGCCTAGGCTCTTTTTGCTCACTCCTCCCTCCCCAGTGGCTATTTGTTATAGTGGGAAAGAACAAGGAACTGGGTCTGTTAGATAACTTGAAGTACTGCAGGAAGATCAAATGTAGATAGAGTTGCAATGATGGAGAAATTTGAACAGAGAAAAATATTTCCTAAAGATAGGCCATCAAACGTATCTGCTAACATCTTCCCTAGAAGAACTTTGAAAAACTATGCACCCCCCATGTATTTTAAGTGGCACCTACATTTTTCAGCATAATTTGAAATCATTGTGAGGCATGGAATTTCTGATACACTGTAAAAATTGTAACTTATTTTAAAAATTGTAATCAATGGAACTTAAATGTCATTATGAGTTTTTACTCATCATCACCGTTAAAAAAAAATACATGAACAAGATCTTTACATTTGGAGATTCTAGATTTTCCTCTTTCCCCAAATCGTCCTAATCTACTTCACGTCTGAACATAGTTTGTTGATCGCTGTTAATGGACAATTAACAAAAACTTAGAAGTAAGACACTTGAGACTACAAAGGAGTTCAAATTGAAGTTAGGTAACGAGAGCATGTTTTCCTTTTTCTTACTGGAACATTGTCTAAAAGGTTCACTTTGGATTATTTGATTCTTTGGGGAATTTTACCTTTGTTTAGTGTACTATTTGTTATTTATTAGGGTCTAGGCTTGGTGAAGTTACATGTTAACTTTTACAGATGGTATTCGGTAGAGATGCATTATTTCTCTCAGAGAAAATAATCCTAACAATTTATTTTTCCAGTAAGATATTAAACAACTTTGACTCAAACTTAGCAAATGTATTTCAGCTTGCCTCTCTTAAACTGACAACGTAACCACTGTTTGAAATTGCCTTTGAACCAGCTTTCCCACATGCTGTTTTTCTCATTATTTCCCTCATTACTGAGTCAAATAAATATTTGACATGTGTTCACTTTATAACTTTAACTTTGGAAAGTTCTTTTTGTGTAACAGCCTACCCTAAGTAAGAAAATGAAAATACTGAATGTACAAGGATTGAAATTTTAACATGTGTTTTATGCCTGCAGGCACAAGGATTTAAGAGCTAAAATAGGTCTTGTGGATTTATTTTTGTTACAGTGATGGTTAGTATACAATTGGTCAAAACAATCTAAGTGCATTGTACATTTTTATAATTATTACCAAATAAAGTTTTATGGAAACTATACTTCATAAAGTATGATAGAAATTACCCTCGTTAATATCTGACAGCTAACATTTAATCTTTTATTAATGGATGGTAAAAAATATTAAGAATTTCACAAGATGAAATGAGTATTGGATGTAAAGGGAATAAATATTTCATAATACGATGATAAAGTAGGTTTTAACTTCGTTATCAAAATCCTGAAAGAAATCACATAAAACTTTTATCTTTGAATTTTATCCAGTGTGTCTTGAAAACGTTCTGTGCTTCCAGTTCCATATGACAGTATTAAAATCACTAACCAGTACTGCTTTGGCTGCTGGAAGGTAATTTTCTTTCTGGCTAATGATCGCCCTTAGGGATAAGTATTGAGAAAAGCTGAAAAGAGTTGCTTATATTCATATGTAGGAAAATATCATTTTGAGCATTCAATATGTCTTACTAAGTCTTTCTTTACTTTTCTTTTGTGTGTCTCCTTCGTAGGAGATGCGTTCCTTAACAATAGTCTAACGGAGGTGAGAAAGTCATTAAATAAAAATCATCATTACTCCTACCACTACCCTGTATCACATATCTGAATTCAGAACATTTCATCATGGGGCAAAATACCAAATTTCTAACAGATGGCTCATAACTGAAATATGTAGAAAACGGGAAGATACAGGAAATTTTATATGTTTATGCTTCCTTGATTCAAGTTTAAAGCCGACTTTCCCTTGGTTGGTGCCCTGGAGATTTTCACACCCTGAGACAATGATCCATAGCAGGACTAAGAGTGGGTGAGAATTGTGAAGAAGACACAGTATGTAATTCTGACATAAAGAGAGAGGAATTCTACTGTGAACTCAGAGCTCTCTCAGTCTAATCAGTTTCAAAGAAGTGTACATATGGAAGGTGACTATTTGGGAATTTATGCCTTTAAAATCATTTATTCATAATTCCCTACCTCCAGAAAAGGTTTGGCTAACCTCCAAGGATGGATCATCTACAAATAGAAGGCTATTTGTCCAAGTCATTCACTGGGAGCTTCAAAGTAGAGAAACACAGAAAGCAGAAGTTGGCCTCTGGGCAGTGTTTTCTAAATTTTTCTCACGATAAGAATCACCTGGGGTTCCTGCTAGGCTTTGCAAATCCCCTGCCCTTCCCTGGAGATTCTGATTCAGTGGGTCTGGAGTGGGACTCTGCAATCTGTAGTTTTAACAAGTGCTCTGGTGATATTTGCACCATCCAAAAACAACACGGGTACACTTTGAGAAAATGTCTCAAGGATGTGGCTTTCAAATTTGGCTTCTCAATTACTGATTTAGGGGAGCTAAAAAAAAAAACACACCCAGGTGCCTGGCTTACTTCAATTAAGTCAGTTTTCCAGGGGATAGAGCACAGCCATAACTTATAACTAAGACTTTTTAAAGCAGTATTAGGTTCACAGAAAAACGGAGGGAAACATACAGAGATTTCCCATATTCCACCTGCCCCCACACATGCCTAGTATCCTCCATTATTAAAATCCCCTACCAGAGTGGCACATTTTAAAACAAAAATTTTATTGAAGTATAGTTGGTTTACAATGTCGTGTTAGTTTCTGGTGTACAGCAAAGTGATTCAGTTGTACATGTATATGTATTTTTTTTCATATTCTTTTCCATTATGGTTTATGACAGGATATTGAATATAGTTCCCTGTGCTCTACAGTAGGACTTTGTTGTTCATCTGTTTTTTTAAGAGTTTTTTTAAACTTTTTATTTTATATTGAAGTATAGTTGATTAACAATGTTGTGTTAGTTTCAGGTGTGCAGCAAAGTGATTCAGTTATACATATACATGTAGCTATTCTTTTTCAAATTTTTTTCCCATTTAGGCTGTTACATAATACTGAGCAGAGTTCCCTGTGCTATACAGTAGGTCCTTGTTTGTTAATCCGTTTTAAATATAGTAGTGTGTACATGTCAATCCCAAACTTTTTACAATTGATGAACCTGCATTGGCACCTCATAGTCAACCAAAGTCCACAGTTTACCTTAGAATTCACTCTTGGTATTGTTCATTTCATGGGTTTGGACAAATGTATAATGACATGTACCCATCATTATGGTATCATACAGAGCATTTTCACTGCCTTAAAAGTCCTCTGTGCTCTACCTATTCACTCTTCTCCTTCTCCCCCCAAACTCTGGCAACCAATGATCTTTTTACTATCTCCATAGTTTTGCCTTATTCAGAATGTCATATAGTTTATATCATATAGTATGTAGCATTTTCAGATTGGCTTCTTTCACTTAGCAATATGCATTTAAGGTTCTTCCATGTCTTTTCATAGCTTGATAGGTCATTTGTTTTTAGAGCTGAATAGTATTCCATTTTCTGGATGTACCACAGTTTATTTATCCATTCACCTACTAAAGGACATCTTGGTTGCTTCCAAGTTTTGGCATTTTTGATTAAAGCTGCTATAAACCCCAGTGTGCAGGTTTTTGTGTAGACAAAAGTTTTCAGTTTCTTTGGGTAAATATCAAGGAGCATAATTGCTAGATCATATGGTAAGAGAATGTTTAGTTTTGTAGGAAACTGCCAAAGTTTCTTCCAAAGTCGCTGTACCATTTTGCATTTCCACCAGCAATGGATAAGAGTTCTGTCACCCCACATTTGGTGTTGTCAGTGTTCTGGATTTTGGCCATTCTAATAGCTGTGTAGTGGTATCTCGTTGTTGTTTTAATTTGCATTTCCCTGATGACATATGATGTGGAGCATCTTTTCATATGCTTATTTGCCATCTGTAGAGACATCACTTTTTAAAGTTCCTCAGATGTAGTGCAAAATCTGGAATGGAGGATGGTAGCAAACTACTTCACATGGGCCAAATCTGTCCCATTGCCTTGTTTTATAAATGTAGTTTTATTGGAACATAGCCACACCAATTTGTTTATGCATTGTCTATGACTGTTTTCATGCTACAATAGCATGGTTGAGTAGTTGTGACAGAGACCATATGGCCTGTAAAGCCTGAAATATTTACTAGCTGGCCCTTTATAGAAAATGTTTGCTTACCACTGCCTCATATTTAAAGCAATCATCGTGGTCCTTTAAGAATTAATTTAGAAAGAGCAAGGGTAGCTGAGGCCTTGTACCCCGACTCAGAGAAACATGGCTGATAGCTTCAGGTTCTCTGTCAATATTGTTCTTCTTTAATAAGTGGTTGATTGACCAGGAAAGGGCTCCTAGTGGGGTCTGAGGGAAACAGAGCAAGGTTTGAGGTAACTTCAGACCTCTACGACACAGAAAAATACTTATTTATGAGATACATGTTTGGGACTGAATTTTACTCATGGCAAACTAGTATATGAATAGAATTCCATTGTCCAAAGTAGAGGAAGTTGGTTAAATACTTAGGTTTGGAATTAATCCATAGCCAAGTTTCCAACTGTAATGTAAATTCTACAGAAAATGTTCAAGTCTATATGAATAAACTGTAGTCTCTGCTGAAGCACACTATAGGGGTCTTGCATAAATGGAAATCATTTTTTTATATGGGAAGACAATATTGGTTATCAATTTCTCCTGTACTAATCTATAACTTCAACACAATTCAAAATGGGTTTACTTTTATCAATTAAAAATAATTGAAGCAAATATAAAATAATTAAGACAAGAAATTCTAGAGGAAAAATTACAAAAATAGAAATGAAGGGGGAGTTTCACTCCAGATATTCATTTTTTTAATAATGTCTACAATGGAATGTGTTGTTCACTCAAAATAGACAAATCACTGGAATATATTAATATATGAAAAATTCGATTTTTATATCAATTGGGGAAAACAATAGATTTCTTTCATTATCTCTCAAATATCATGAAAAGTGTTCACTAATCACAAGAGTTTGAGAGGAACCGTATAAAAGCTAAATTCTATAACTTTAGGTTTCCTGGATGATGTGTGACTACATAGAGGAAGATAAACAAGGGCCTGGAAATCAATAGATAGCATTTGCCTATGACATGGTCAGTCTCAGACTGTCTAATAAATGATGTTAGAAAAATCTGTTTGGCGTATATAGAAAAATAAAACCTGATCCCTGCTTTAGCAAATATAAAACGATGAGTTCCAGATGGTTTAAAAAGCTACATATGAAGGACAAAATTATAAAGTTAGTATAGAATAATTTAGAAGAATATATTTGTCAACTAAGTTTGAATAAGGCTCAAAAAGCATCAGTCATGAGGCCCAGAAAAGGATTGATTTGATTACATCAAAATAAAGGTTTGTTTTTTATCCCCAATGAGGGACACCCATAAAAAGTCTAACAGATAAAAGATATTTCAACATCTAAAACTGATAAAACATAAACAGAGGATATAAACAGACAATTCAGCAAAGAGGATACCCAACAGGTGAATGAATATATGAAAAGATAATCAAACTCATTTGTAATAAAAAAAAGAAATTACAATGACAAGAACATATCACTTTACATTGGCAAAGAAGAAAAAAATTGCACATTGCGAGTATTGGTGCAGATGTGGATAATAGGAACCCCTGGGTCCTGATGTTGGGTTGTATTGACTGTTGCAAAGCAATTTGTCAGTATTTAGTCAAATTAAAGTTGAATGTACTCTATGATTTAGTTATATCACTAAACCTATAACTGGAAAAAATCCAAATGTCCTCAACAGGTGAAGGGATAAACAAATTGTGAAGAGTCACAAAATAGAATGATATTCTGATACATACTGTATTCGTTTCTTAGGGTTTCTGTAACAATGTACCACAAACTGTGTATCTTAAAAAAACAGAAATTTATTGTCTCACGGTTCTGGATACTGAAAGTCTGAAATCAAAGTGTCGGCAGCTCCATGTACCCTCCGAAACCTGTAGGAGAGAATCTTTCCTTGCCTCTTCTCAGCTTCTGGTGGTTTCCAGGCAATCTTTGATGTTCCTTGACTTGGAGATGCATCACTCATCATCTGTCATTACGTGGCTTTCTTCCTGTGTGTATCTGCACATAGACTTCTCTCTGTGAATGTCTGTGGCTGTGTCCACATTTTCCCTTTTTCAAAGGACACCAGTTGGATGTGGATTTGGCACCACCTTGCAGCTGTAGCACTTCAATCTCTGCCTCTATCATCACATGACATGTTCCTCATGCATGTGAGTGTCTCTGTGTCTCTTCTCTTCTTATGAGGACACTAGTCATAGTGGAATAAGGGTCCACCCTACTCAAGTACGACCTCATTTCCACTTAAACAATTACATCTGCAATGACTCTATTCCCAGATAGAGTCACATTCTGTGGTACTGGGTGTTAGAACTGCAAGATATCTTTTGGGGGGACAAATTTCAACCCATAATACACACTAAAACATGGGTGAATCTTAAAAAACAATTATTCTGAATGAAAGAAGCCTGACAAGAAAAAAATATATATACTGCATGATCCTATTTAAATAAAATTTCAAGAAATTCAAACAAATGTTTAATAGCATAAAAAGGTTGCCTACAAAATGCGTCGGGGGCTGGTGTTGAGGGTTAAAGGATAGCTCATAAAGGGCCATGAGGAAACTTTTGGGGAACTATTCACTTTGAATATGTGCAGTACGTTCAGTGAGAATTATACCTTAATATTTGTTTAAAAATAGGCATAAGTTTTCATATTCCTAAAAAAGCATGAAGTATTATGCATTTCAGGATTCTAAATTTTATGCAGGCTTTGAAACTGTGATATAAAGAAAAAAGGTATAAAGATGTCTTAACTCACAATTTTTCTTTATTTTTTGACCCATGTAGATATGCTTGTATTGGAGGGAAGTATATATTATTTTATTAATAACTCTAAGTAATATGTAATGCTTTTTAAAGTCATACTGTAATGGTCTAAATGTATATGCCTGTACCTAAGATACTCCTAGCATGTGTCCCTAGGAAAGGTTTGAACTAACTCTAGTCTCATTAAATTCAAATGAATGCCAGGCATTATAATTGTTTTTGCCTCTCAAAGAATGAGCAGGTTTTTTTGTGTGGGTATTAATAGTGGTCCTGCTCTAGAAATTCATTCTTTTTGCATTCTTCATTGCACGGATGCATATTCCGTCCCAGCATTAATGCAACAATCAGGTTAACAGACCATCTATTGTGCTGTTCTGCTTAACCATAGTGGCAGGAATGGAATCCATTTACACCACAAACCTAGAGAACTTTAAATCCTGTTGTTTTAACAGAGGGTGCTATTTGGCAATGAGTTTGCCCTTCCTGCTTCCCTTCAACTACCTTTAAGGGTTTAGGAAAAAAGGGAAAAAGGGAATTTCTCCAAATCTTTCTGAATGCTCTTTCTGTCCTTTCTCTTTCCCTATTCCCCCCTGATTATTTTGCTCACACACACACACCACCACCACCACCCCCGCCACTTTCTTCTCTCCTACTTTATTGAAATTCCTTCCTCATTAAAACATGACCTAGTAGGCTTCCCTAGTGGCGCAGTGGTTGAGAGTCCGCCTGCCGATGCAGGGGACACGGGTTCGTGCCCCGGTCCGGGAAGATCCCACATGCCGCGGAGTGGCTGGGCCCGTGAGCCATGGCTGCTGAGCCTGCGCGTCCGGAGCCTGTGCTCCGCAACGGGAGAGACCACAACAGTGAGAGGCCCGCGTACCGAGAAAAAAAAAAAAAAAAAACTAGTAAAATGACAAGAAAATGAAGTATCAAAAAAGCACTTTAGGGTTTTGTATTATTATTTTTTGTATTATTTTAAAAAAATTATATCTAAGGTGGTCTAAATGATTAAATCAACACCTTTTAAACTTTCTTGTCATTGTTCCTCTTTCCATACAACTGTTTATTTTTATTTCAGCTTTGAAAATTTCTGGCCACACAAGGCATTTGTTATAGATAAACTCTCTAAATGGTAAGTTTAAAGAGAGGAATTGAGAATAAAAATTTTAGGTCACATCTAATCAATACTGTTTACTTAGTAACATGTTTTACAAGTACAAAAAACCTTGATGATAAATTAGGTTAGGACTTAATAATTTATGTGAAAAATCACCATTTTCTGATGTCTAAAATATCTAGCAATTTATAAAATATTCTAGATACGTAGCAGAATGGAAAATGACTATTAATTCAGCCATGATTTTCTTAACTGTATTTGGTAAGACAGTATAACCTTTTATTTCTTTTGAACCAAAACTAAAATAAAATATCAAAATAACTCAAAAGTTCAAAAATATAATTTCTCTTGGGTTTATAGTTATCTTTGCCAAGTATACTATATCTTATAATATTTCTCATATTTAATATACCTTAGATAAATAATCCAATTTTCCCTCTTTAAGAACTCCTTGAACAGGTGTTAGAATTTTTTTAAGAGTAATTGATCTTTTTATTCAGCATTAAGTGAGTTGTCTGATGAAACTTTATATATAGTACGTTATGTTTTATTTCAGAAGTCTTCCGGATTTCTTTTCTTTTCCTGAGGCATCAAAGAGCAGTTATTAAGGTAATTATTTTTCCCATTTTTTCCTGGTTATATTTCAATCCAACTTGCATGATGTTTCATTCTTTACTAATCTTACCTCGCGGTTCCATTGATTGCTGCCAATTTTTTTTTGGTGGGCATTTTACCCTCATAAAAATGTACGTAGTATACAGCTATTGTAGAGACATACTGTGGTTAAAATGGTGAAAGATCAATGTATGGATGAGCAAAAATGTCACTGAGTCTGAGAGGTCTTGTTCTAGCATCCTGCTTCATATGCCAGGCAGATTTATTCACACCCTCTCCTGAACTCAGTTTGTTCTTATTATAGTATAAAGTCTTTAATTTTTTTAAAAGTTAGTCTATATATGTGTATTTCTCCTGTAGATAACAAGCTTCTTATGGACTAGGTCTAGATTTTACCAGTATTTAGGAGAGCCTTAATAAATGTGTATTGAATTAATGCCGAAATACCTCCTGGTCTTCCTTAATACATATCCATTAATGACACATTTTAATTTTTTATGTTATAAATATATTATTTATAAATATATTATTTATGTTACAAATATATTATTTTCAAATGCATATATTTCCTCTCGTTTCATGGAGTTTTAGTCAGGAGTTGGGGAGATGCATGCGCTGTGACGGCGGACATATTTTAGACAATATGTTACCAAAATGTGAATCTTGAAAATAAGATTTTTTTTTTCTAGATTTTTACTTTAAATGTATGGAAAGGGAAAAGGAATATGTTTATAGAGAAGATAAAAGTAAATATGACAAATGGCTTCTTAAGTAGTCTACTTTTCATTATTACTAATCTGGATATGTCCTCTCAGAGAAGGAAATATGTAGTATATGTTTGCAGATGCAGAATTCATTTATGATATGCATAGTGTGATGAAAGTAATGTATGTTTGTGTGTCCGTACGTATATATATGTATATGTGCATATAGCTGTACCTAGGCATATAAGTCATGCAACTTTCCAGTGGCCCAGTGAGTTACAGAAGTTAATCATAGTGGGGTATGGCAAGTATAGTGTGGTTTTGAATTCCACACTCCCCATTTCCTCACTGTGTGCTTGAATAAAGAATATGACTACAGCCATATAGACATACTTTATTTTTCATATCCACCCAGAGAAGATGAGTATGATAAGTTATCATTTTACACATGCACACATCGTATACTCCCTTTCTACAATCTCTTTTTCTACAGTAATTTCCTCCTCACCACCGGTGACTTAGATAGTGAAAAGAGTCACTTTGGGCCTTTGAATGTTTTGGAAAACACAATGGTCATTTGCATCCTTTTGTCTCAGCCCCCACTGCAGGTTAGAGGGAGGCAGAGTGGTTCTTAGTCCACAATCCCTTTCCCAGTCTCACTTTAACTTCCTCCTAACCTTGGACAGAAGTAAAGACCTTATGAATTTGAAGTCCACTGAGATCAGAGAGGTTTAGATCCCCCTTAGGCTAGTTGACTTACTTTCATTCTTTAATTTTTTCTTTCTTTTTAATACTTTTTAAGTCTTAGAAAGCAGATCATGCTGGTATGTGGGGAAGTTGATTTGAAATGACTGTAGAGGCTGGATATCAAACACATCCGTTTTGTAGTAAATGGGAGGGAAAATCTGTGAATGATTTCTGAGTCAGCCTGGAGCACAGTGCCACCTAACAGCTGCGCCTAAGAAATAATCAGTATCACAACCAATTATTCTCCTGTTAAATGATGTTAAATTGGCACGTTAATTCAGGGCCACCTCTAATATCACCTTTTGTTTGTTGTTTGTGTAAAGAAAGGGAGCTGACATTTAATGGTCGTCTAATATGAAATGTGATCTGTGCATTAGAAGTGTTGCGTGAGAGAATCTGTAGACTAATTTATGAAACATTGCCATAGAAATAAATAGCTTTCGCACACGGGTGTTTGCTTCCTCTTTATGATGCTCCAGCCTTTGCTTTACCCCTGCCCAGTTCCTCCTTGTCTGCACTTGGCTGGGATTCCCTGACGGCTGGTGTCTGTATTCTCCCTTTGTCCTTCCGGCAGAGAAACAAGGGCGGACTGGCGATACAGGCCACCTAAGGCAAATTTTGGACCCTGGTGGCAGTAGATCCTGTCAGTGATGCGCTTTTCCCGGAGCTGTGCACGGAGCATTGTCATTTCTGCCTGGGGACCGGCTGTCTGACTAGGCCACATTCGTCAATGAGTGAACATATCTCTCAGTTCTCCAGTGTTCTTGGTCACACATATATGGACTGTCCAAGAGGCAGTAGGAATTACTGACAGGCCCAGTCCAACCTCTGTGCAGACCAGTGAATTCTAGAAGGTTGTCACTACCTGAGAGGTTCCCATAAAAATGAATAACCTGGACATTGAAGAGCAGAACTGAATAGGAGACCATTTTGCAAGGGTTCTGACCTGAATGGGGGCAAAGCTGAGTGCCCTGATTTTCAGTATTACTGTACTGAAACAGTGATACTTTTTGTTTTGTTTGAAGGTTGATTTCATTTCCTATTACTCCTAACTTCATATTCAACTCACTGAAAATTTAGACTGAAGTATTTGGAAGTAGCCTCCAGTTCTTTTACATCTTTTCTGTATTTTTTTAATTTTAATTACTTCCACATGACTGGGGTGAACTGCCCTGGTCCTGTAGAGATTGCAAACAGGAATATGAGATTTCTTTTTGTTTTTTTAAGTTTTTTTTGATGTGGACCATTTTTAAAGTCTTTATTGAGTTTGTTACAATATTGCTTCTGTTTTATGTTTTGGTTTTTTGGCCGCGAGGCATGTGGGATCTTAGCTCCCTGACCAGGGGTCAAACCCGCATCCCCTGCCCTGGAAGGTGAAGTCTTAACCACGGACCGCCAGGGACGTCCCAATATGAGATTTCTGATGGCGCACAGCCCAAGCAATGCCTCCTTAAGCAAATTCTTACAGGAACTTAAGAAGAACAGAGTTACCACCACAGTAAGAGTGTGTGAAGCTGCATGTAACACTGCCATTTTGGAGAATGAAGGTATCCAGGTTCTGGACTGGCCTTTTGATGATGGTGCGCTACCATCCAGTCAGATCGTTGATAAGTGTTTAAAACTTGTAAAAAAGAAATTTCTGATCCTAGTTGTTGTATTGTGGTCCACTGTGCTGCAGGTCTTGGGAGAGCTTCAGTGCTGGTTGCCCTAGCTTTAATTGACGGGGGAATGAAGTATGAAGATGCAGTGCAATGCATAAGACAAAAGCAATGTGGAGCTTTTAACAGCAAGCAACTTTTGTATTTGGAAAAGTATCTTCCTACGATGTGCTTGCGCTTCAGAAACACCGGATACAGTTGTTTCAACCAGTGAAAGAGCGCCACCTGATGCTATGGCCTTGGAAAAGAAACTTGAGATGGAACCTCATATACGTCAGCCGTTATGGAGACTTGGTAAATACTAAGTCCAATGAAGCTTGCATAGGAACATTGAAAGGCAGTTGTAGCAGGCCACAGGCTTACCAGAATTAGAGCCTTCTCTCTCTTTCCTGTTATTTTGACACTTAGTAAAAGACTCTAGCTCTCCAATATCTAAAATGTGTGTTTCTATTTGTATCAATTATATCTTATCAATATACAAGAAATTTAGAGCAGTGAGGTGCCAAAATACCCAGCACGATACTTGTATACTTTTAGTGTCATGTAGTCCTTAGAAGGTTTATTCCTTAAGTCATTTCAAACATTGAAGGTAGGGCCTATGTGAACACCAGCTCACGTGATATCTTCCATATGCAAACTGATATATAGTAGGGTTTGTGCAACCATTAATTTTGCTGGATTTGTGCAAAGTCTTAGGTAATTTTGAATTTATTTCTATAAACTCAATGTTTGTGCAGTTATAAAAGCTTCCATTTTGAAAAATCAAACACACACAAAACTCTTGTTGATAGTTCAGTCTTTGTTGCACGGAAGCACATAGTTTCCAGACAAATAAGAATTATAGCCAATTTGAAGTTTGCAGTTTGGGGTGCAACGTAACAGAGAGGGCCTGAGAAAAGAATGGGCAGGTTAGGGCAGGGGGGCTATATTTCCAGTAAAATTTTTCCAAATGTTTTTAAATTCAGTAAATATTTTTAAAAGGTTAAACTACTTTCTAATTGTAGCTGTAAGTCTGATAATATTCTGGAAACCCTGTAAAGTTTTGTTCCATACCTATTAGAAGTTATTTACCAACTATTATTCAAATTGGAAGTGGGTTAAAATTAATTAATTAATTAATTGTAGTCGGAAGAAGAGTAATAATTAAATTAGTATTACACATATTTTGTTTCAGATAAAGGTCAAAATTCATCATATTTTTATTTAAAGCAGTTCCAAATGATGTGGCTACAAACATTCGTAGGGAAATTAATGACATACCTTTCAAGGAATAAATACATGAGTTGTTTTTGTAAAATAAAAAAAAATCTCATTTTACTAGCTGAAATATTGGGCATTGAATACTTTCTAAACTCTAGGCCGAGAAAAATGCACTGGAACTCCAAGGGAGGGTAGGATACTCTAATGGCCTTCACAAGGTAACAATCTTGTAAAGCATTAATACAGCTTCTTGAAAACTGCAAGTGCGGTGATAGTTGGTAAGGATAAACAACTTCAGGAGCACAAAGGTGAAACTTAGCCATCGCTGCTCCTGGGAAAGAGCGGTCAGACAACTTTTACAGAAAAGGACAATACCTAGGAGGGATGGTGCGGTAGACTGAATTACTGGTCTTATTCCCCACTCTCAATATAAGTATTCTTCCACCCTGTTGCCAGGGCCTTACGGTTGCTGAACTGCATTTCCCTGCTTTTTGAACTTGTATGTGGCCATGTATGTATCTTGCTTTGGCCAATGGAATGTTAGCGAGTGTGATGTAAGCAAGGGCTTGAAATATTTCATCACAGGTTTGCTTGGCCCTCGACACCTCTGCCATCTCCATGAGAAAAAAATGCCCTAGCTATCCATTGCTCCTTTAGTTGGGGTTGCAGAATGATACACATAGGGCAGACTTAAGCTTGATATATTACCTGTAGCTAAGTCCAGTTGAACTGCTAGGTACCAGCTAAGCCAAGCCTAGATCAGCCAAACCCTAAGCCACTGAAAAACTGAAATGTTTTATTATGCAGCATTATTGTGGCAATAGCTATCTAGTACAGTTAGCCTTTCAGCAGCTATTTTTTAAAAGTGTGACATGCAGAAGTAATAATTTATGGACCAGCTGAAAACTCTAAAATATTTGATTAATTAATTGAACGTCATTATTACTGTAATGTAATGTACATAGGACCTAGTATGCTTTAATACAAAGTTTGAATTTATTTGAATATCTTTGAAATTGTTTCCTAAAGGGTAAGGATCATTCTCAGTTTTCATTGTATGTAAACACTTCACACAGTGCCTGATACAGAGTAATCAACTTCATTGAAATAAATGAATTTAGACACTCTAAAGCAATCACCTATAATTGTTATTAACATAGTTGAACATAATCCAGTGTAAAATCCTAGATTGGAGAATTTCATATTTTGTGATCCATACTATGGTCAGCAAGTCTTTGTTTAGTTTTAATATTAGGACCAAAGCCAAAGATAGGAGCTTTACAAACTGTGGTGTCTAAAAACTGATGTACTGTTACTGAACCAGGTCCGTTTGCCCAAGGCACAGTAAGTCAAACGCTGAGATGCCGAGGTTTGCGGCCAAGAGTTTATTCACAAGGCAGCCAAGCAAGGAGATGGAAACCAAGTCTCAGATCTGCCTCCCGGAAGGGGAGGGTGTTGGAGTATTTATGGGATAAGCAGGGTGATCTTCAGCGTGGGGAAAGGTGATTGGAGATAGGCGAAAAGGTGAGGAGATTGGTTTTCTGCGCAGGTGCATCTCGGTTACATGCTTCTGTAGATTCAAAGTGGGTTCTCTTAGCATGATATGAGGGAGGAGTTTCTGGCCCTCTGACGTCAACAGGCCATCATCCCACACCTGCGCAAGCACAGTTTCAGGGTCGGTTTCCTACCTGCTTTAGCTGGCTTGCACTGGGCAAGGGCTAACTTCAAGTTCCTGTAAAACAGCTGGGCTACCATGAAGCTGGGAAGGTATGTAATTAAAGAGAGGGGAAAAAGAAAGGAAAATAAAATAACTAAAGCAAGCTTCTTCAGTGAAGGCAGGCTACAAGCAGGGTTTTTTTTTTTTTGCGGTACGCGGGCCTCTCACTGCCGCGGCCTCCCCCGTCGCAGAGCGCAGGCCCCGGACGCGCAGGCCCAGCGGCCATGGCCCACGGGCCCAGCCGCCCCGCGGCACGTGGGATCCTCCCGGACCAGGTCACGAACCCGCGTCCCCTGCATCGGCAGGCGGACCCCCAACCACAAGCAGGGGGGTTTTTAACAAGCTGTTCCCTTAGCTGCTGTTCTGTAAGACAAGCTCAAGAATTCCTGTTAGTCATCAGCTTCTGTTAACTCTACGGGGCACGTTTTCGGTATTTCTTTCCTTACTCAAATTTAGGATACACTGTGATATTTAACCTACCTACGTATAATTGAATAGAACTAAACACACTAGTTCCTCGTGAGAAATTTTGTTTTCCACATCTTTTCCCTCCTTTTGTTACCGATTGAATTGGGTCCTGCTGCTCACTGCTTACAAAATCAAACGCATAAGCGTTGGTAGAGGGGAAAGTTGTCTTTAATCAGAATGCTGGCAGTCTGGGGAGATGGTGGGCTCAGTGTCCCCAAAGAACCACTTCTGAAGAGTCTGCTCGGCCATGAAAGTTTTCAAGGAACAGGGGAAAGTTTTCTTTAATCAGAATGCTGGCAATCTGGGGAAATGGTGGGCTCAGTGTCCCCAAAGAACCACTTCTGAAGAGTCTGCTCGGCCATGAAAGTTTTCAAGGAACAGGGGGAAGTGATCTCGGTTAATCATTGAGATAGGAGGGTCAGAGTCATGTCATCCCCTACTGCATGCAGGCTCCTCGGGATCTTCCTCTAGATGTTATCTTGTTCACACAGTTGGTCACACAGTTTGTTTGTGAGATTATGGAAGGGGAAGCTAGGGAAGAGATCTGGTCATTGGTTAATTACTTATTCTTCATTCCTACTTCTTTTGGTCTACGGAAAGAACCGACACATTAGACAAGGTATTGTGTGATTAAAAGATTTGAAAAGTGTGCTCAGGTGGAGATGAGTAGAGCACGGGGGTGCCTGGTTAAAAGTTAGTTACCAATATAGCTTTGTTAAAATGACAAGGAAAGGGGCTTCCTGCTGAGGGCAGCTTCTTGCAAAGAACTGCTTACCCTTTCTTTACCTGAATCCAAAATCCAAAGTGACACCTTTTCCAGCTAATATATTATGAGTGACAAAACTCTGAAAAATGCTAACATATCTTTCTTTTTGATGGCAAATAAGCAAAGTAAAGCAGTAATACTTCCCAGTTGATTCTGATGGGGGTAAATTATAGACATATACATAACTGCTATTTTTGTCATCTGAGTTGACATCGACTACAAATTGACACCAACACAATGAAAAACTGGTCCAAAATGTGGGTCATAAGAGTTTATTGTATATAAATTCTTGCAATGATAGACCTAGCTGTCTTACTGAAAAATAAATCGTAATCTCATTTAACAACACAAACTGTGAATAATTCATTTAAAAATAACGCATAGAATTTCAAATTTAATTTTGCTTTAAATATTATCCATACACTATAATTGGGCATTTTACATATTTTAAGATTTCTTTAATTCAGTTATTTTCTCTTTTCCTTAAATATCTTCGGTTCATGTAAGCACTAAAATTGTTTGGTCTTTCTCTGATATGCTAAATTCATGTTTCCTTCTGAATATAAAATACAGTATGCCACTTTCCAGAATTGTGTCAACCTGTATCATCTATATTATTCTTCCAAAATATTTCATTGAAAGGTTATATTTAAATCAAATATCAAAGACACGTAATATGTCTTTCGGAATTACAAAAAAACCCCAAAAATATACAAATAGCTAAAACTAGACACATCTCCACGTCCAGAAATATATATACATATGAAAAAAAACGTATTTTTTCCACATATTTGGCTCAGTGTTTGTGTGTATTAGTTTGAGTTTGAGCTTGTGTTACTTAGGAAGTTGAAAGCGAGTACTTTTTTTAAAAAAATTATTCATGTATTTATTTGTTTTTGGCTATGTCGGGTCTTGGTTGCTGTGCGCGGGCTCCCTCCAGCTGCGGTGAGAGGGGGCCACTCCTCGTTGCAGTGAGTGTGCTTTTCATTGCGGTGGCTTCTCTTGTTGTGGAGCACAGGCTCTAGACGCATGGGCTTCAGTAGTTGTGGCACGTGGGCTCCGTAGTTGTGGCTCATGGGCTCTAGAGTGCAGGCTCACCAGTTGTGGCGCGTGGGCTTAGTTGCTCCGCAGCATGTGGGATCTTCCTGGACCAGAGCTCGAACCCGTGTCCCCTGCATTGGCAGGCGGATTCTTAACCACTTCGCCACCAGGGAAGTCCCAAAAGCAAGTACTTTCAAACTACTTTTCATTAAAGTGTTTTCTCTTTTGGTAGATCTATCAAAATTGTAACTTTGCTCCAGTTACAGGCTACTTTGTAAGACACAAAGATGTGACAATGGTTTAAATGTTGAATCTATGATGATAAATCTGTTATTTGAAGAATTACACATGTATTTTCAGTTTTGAAAAATTTTATGAACCTCCCTTTTCTCCATGCTATCTAACCCTCCAAATAGAATCACAGTTATAGAGCATATACTTATTTAGATCTATAATAAAAATACTCTCTAATTTAAAATATTTCCTTTTACTTCTTTACAACAGTAGTACCCATGTAACTATAGAAGTGTCTCACATGAGCTTTGCTATTAAGAATACAAAAAGAAAGATGATGGATCTTAGAGTTAGGTATTCTTTTTCTGAAATGTTAGTATTTTAGAAAATAATTATATTGAATTAAGATAAAAATCAAATTTAATCTCTTCAATTTTATCTTCAGAAATTTGTATACTCTTCTGATTGAGTCATTAGCTATTATTTTATATTGATACAACTCTATTATGTTTAAGATTATTTGCAAATATCAGAAAGTTTGGAGCAGATAATTCTCTCTGTCTCCCTCTGTCTCTCTCTCTTTCTCTCTCTTTCTCTCTCTGTCTCTTCTCTCTCTCTCTCACACACACACACACACACACACACACACACACACACATTCTTCATTCCCTTAAAACATTTTTGCCAAGTCATAACATTGCGGTGGTCTATATTTAGACAGATAGTTTTATTCCAGTGCTTTATATGTATATAATGTGCTGTAACACAAAGACAAATTCAATTTTTGTTTTGTTTTTTTAGCTACACAAGCTACACAAGGAATGCCTGTTTATAATACATGAGCTGAAGAGCTTGAACATGCCTCACCTTGAGGAACATAAGCTGTCCTACTACTTCTTTGGCAAATTTAAATGCTGTGATCAAAACCAGCAATTATCTTTCTTTATTAACAGCTATAAAGAGCCTATTTGCTTCCTAAATTGATCTTGGTTTTATTGAGTGCCAAATATGAATATGTTAATGCCTCTCCATATTAGTATAGTATACAATTGCAGTTCTTCTTGAGGAAAAATTAAATGAAATTTTGGTAGAACTATCAGTTTATACACACTAAGTCATATGGAAAATTAACAAATTTACTGGTATCTTTTACAGCTTGCTTTATTGAAAACATGGTCACAATGATTAAATGAGCAAAGATAATGGTTGTACGGTGCAATATCAATTGCCTGTTATTGCACCTACCAAATACCTAAACAGAAGGAAAACATGTAAGCACCATCACTGTGAAACTGATACTTTATAGTCTGAGTTTTGCATAAATTGAGATGGACCTGTCTATAAAAGACAAGTCAGTCTCTCTATATCTGTAGTGAATGCTTACTTGCCTTTTGGGTTAAGCATCACAAAGTACTTACTAATCAAAGCGCAAATTAACGTAGAGCCCTGAGAAGCCATCATATTAAATTCAATTTAATGAAGTTGATGCATATCTCTCCTTTTGGGCTCTCAGGGTTTTTTTCCAGGATTATTTTTTTCTGATAGCTTTATAGAAATATAATTCACACATCAAACAACTCACCCATTTAATATGTACAATTCAGTGGTTTTTAAGTATAATCACAGAATTGTACAACCATCACAATACATTTTAGAACATTTTCATCACCTCAGAAGGAAAGCCCGTACTATTTAGCTATCACCTGTTAGTCCCCTAACCCTAAGCAATCACCATTCTACTTCTACCTCTATATGCCTATTTTGGATTTTTCATGTAAATGGAAATATATAGTATAGTATATTTTGCAACTGGATTTTTTCACTTAGCCAAAATGTTTTCAGAGTTTATCCATGTTATGGGATGTATCAGTACTTCATTCCTTTTTATAGCCAAATACTATTCCATTGTTTGAATATACCACTTTTTCTTTGCTTATTCATCAGTTGACAAATATTGGATTTCTAGCTTTCGGCTCTTATGAAGAATGATGCTATGAACAATAATGTGCAAGTTTTTGTGTGGACGTATATTTTCATTTGTTTTCATTCGAAAGTTAGGAGTGAAATTGCTGGGTCAAATGGTAACTGTTTAACTTTTGGAGGAACTGCCAGACTGTTTTCCAAAGTGACTGCACCATTTTGCGTTACCATGAGCAGTGAATGAGGATTTCAGTTTCTCCTGTATCCTCACCAATCCTTGTTATTATCTGACTTTTTGATTATCATCCTACTGGGTGTGAAGTATCTCATTGGTGTTTTGATTTGCATTTTCTGAGGACTAATGATATTGAGCATCTTTCCATATGTTTACTGGCCATTTGTATATTTTCTTTGGAGAAGTGTCTATTCACATTCTTGCCCATTTTTGATTTGGGTTGTTTGTCTCTTTATTATTGAGTCTTAAGAATTTTTAAAAATTTTACTTATACTTTATTTTTTGAGTGAGAAATCATATCTTTATTTTCATTATTTCCAGCCTTATTGAGGTATGATTGACAAATAAAAATTGTGCATATTTAGATTGTATATTATTTTTTAAAGTGTACAAAGTGTTGACTTAGTATACATATATATTGTGAAGTGATTACCAAAATCAAGTTAATTAACACATTCATCACCTCGCAGTTATCTTTTTCTGTTTTGTTTTGCCGTGAGAACAACACATGATTTACTCTTTTAGCAAGTTTTAACTATACAATACGGTATTATTAACTATAATCACCATGCTGTACATTAGATCCTGAGCACACATTCACCTTATTACCTGGAAGTTTGTGCCAACTTTGCCAACACACACCTCCACATTCCCTCACCCCCAGCCCTTAACAACCACCATTCTACTCTCTGCTCCTATTAGTTTGAGTTTTTTAGATTCTACATATAAGTGAGATCATACAGTATTTGTCTTTCTGTGTCTGGCTTATTTCACTTAGCATAAGGTCCTCTAGTGTGATATTGTGATTTCTAATAAGAAATATATATTTGACCTTCATCCTCTTTTCTGGTACAGAGCTTCTAAAACGCTTGGAGTTTCCCTAAGTGAAGAGAACAGTAGAGGTGTCTTTTGTTGTGTTGATATCGGAGGTGACTATTGGAAAGTGCCTAAGGATAGGGGCTGGTTGCCAGGGAAGCCAACCTTGTGATTAGAGGGTTGGAACTTCCAGTCCCACCTCCAGGCCTCGGGGGAGGGGAGAGGAGAAAGGATGGAGATTGAATTCAATTGCCAATGGTCAGTAATTGAATCAATCATGCCTATGTAATGAAGCCTTCATAAAAACCCCCAAAGGGACAGGGTTTGGAGAGCTGCATGGAAATTAGGGGAGAATGGCAGGCTTGGAGAGAGCATGGAAGATCAGAGCCATTCCCACATACCTTGTCTTATGCATCTCTTCTGTATGGCTGTTCCTGAGTTATATCCTTTTATAATATACTGGTGATCTAGCAAGTAAAATGTTTCCCGAGTTCTGTGGGTAGCTCTAGCAAATTAATCAAACCTAAGGAAGAAGGGGGTCCTGGGACCCTCTGATTTATAGCCAGTCTGTCAGAAGTACAGGTAACAACCTGGGCTTGCCACCGAAATGTATGCCCAGAAATGTATGTGGGTGGGTGGGGCAGTCTTGTAGGATTAAGCCCTTTATATGTGGAATCTGATGCTATCTCTATGTAGATAGCGTGAATTGCATTGGTGTGGGGAAGCCTACCAGAACATATGTTGAAATTGGTTCTAGAAATCCAAAAGATGTAGGTTTATCCATGTTGTCACAAATGGCAGCTTATATTTTAGGTACAAATCCCTTATCCAATATGATATCCAAATATCTTCTTCCATTCTGTAGTTTGTCTTTTCATGCTCCTTATAATGTCCTTTGATGTTTTAAATTTTTATGACGTCTAATTTATCTATTTTTTTTGTTTGGATCATTCTCCTTTTGTTATCATATTTAAAAATCCATTGCCAAACCCAAGGTTACAAAGATTTACCCAAATGTTTTCTTCTTTGAGTGTTATAGTTTTGACTTTTACATATAGGTCACTGATTTATTTTGAATTAAGTTTTGTACGTTCTTTGAGGTAAGGGTGTAACTTGCTAGCCAGTTTTCCCAGCAACATTTGTTGAAAAGGCTATGCTTTCCCCATTGAGTGATCTTGACATCTTTATTGGAAAATATAGTTATTTTTAGTAAACAAATTTTACTTATGTTAACATATGTTTATTGTTTATATTTTTATTAAGTAAATAAATATATAATTTCTCAGTTTTAATTTTTATATCAATAATAATAGAGAAAACCCATATAAACAAAATACCTCATAGATATTTTGTAATTTTGAGTGTAAAGAGATGTTGAGAACACAGTGGTTAAGAACTGCTGGTTTGGATTATAGCAGAGACAGCAGAGTTCTAGAACCAGCAGCTGTAGCAGTGGTTTTCAGATTATGGCAGAAGCAATGTGATTTGAGAACTGACAGACATCTGGAGTTACAGGTTTCTTAGTTGACAGGCAGCTTCCTAATTCTGGTTGTCTGATCTTGACAGGTTCAGAAGCCTCCTTGATGGTCCATTTCTGTTCATGGATTTGAGGTTCAACTATTTTACATTTTTCAGCCTGGCCAATTATTCAGTAATATATATAATACTGTGTAAGTAATCTGTTTAAAAATAGAGTGGATTCTATTCTCTGGCAAAGAACTAGAAACCACATAAAAGTAACAGAGCAGATTTTAAAATGAACCAAATAAAAATCCTAAAATCAAACAAAACTGGAAGAACCTTGGAGAGACAAAACCAAAAACAAACAGAGAGGGGGTAAGGTAAGGGTAAGATAAATAGAATACACTAAGAACTTCTAACATTAGTTTAATTGGAGTTCCAGAAGTATAAAAATAATATTAGACTGAAAGAAATATTTGAAGAGAGAATGGCAGACAATATTAAAAATTGATAAGAAATTCCTACAAAGTCCAAGTAGGATAGATACATAGAAAGGAGCATTGATTAGCAGAAAATGTGTATTTTAACAGAATCAATGGAGACTTGAAGGCAATGGAATGATACAGTCAAAATCCCCCATATTCTTGACAATACAATGGCCATACATGTGTGTGTGTGTGTGTGTGTGTGTGTGTGTGTGTGTGTGTGTGTGTGTATGAAAAATTTAAGCATTCAGATAGGTGTTTGGGTGTTTAGAAATATCCCACTATGATTTCGATTTGTATTTTCCCAAAGAATAATGATGTTTAGAAACTTTATACACTTATTGACTTTTGGGGCCTCTTTGTGAAGTGACTTTTCCAGTCTTTTGTCCATTTTTAAAATTAGGTTTTCTTTCATTTACTTGTTGATTTGAGAAAGAATCGCAGAACACACAATCTTTTCACGCATGCATTGAAAACTTATAAAAGGTGGCCATATATTGGATTATGAAGCCAATCTCAAGGAAATGAAAACATAGGTTTTGTGGAGTTTTTTTGTTTTGTTTTGTTTTGTTTAAAGAAAATGTTGGGATGGGAGTTTAGTAATTTATTTATTTATTTTTGCTGTGTTGGGTCTTCGTTTCTGTTCGAGGGCTTTCTCTAGTTGTGGCAAGCGGGGGCCACACTTCATCGCGGTGTGCGGGCCTCTCACTATCGCGGCCTCTCTTGTTGCAGAGCACAGGCTCCAGACACGCAGGCTCGGTAGTTGTGGCTCACGGGCCTAGTTGCTCCCTGGCATGTGGGATCCTGCCAGACCAGGGCTTAAACCCGTGTCCCCTGCATTAGCAGGCAGATTCTCAACCACTGGGTCACCAGGGAAGCCCTTGTGTTTTTTTTTAACAGTATATAACTGTCTTAGAAATCAATATAGACAAGTAAGTAATCCCCACTATGTTTGAAATAAATTCAATTTAAAATTACCCGTAGGTCAAAACCAAAATTACAATGGATATTAGATAGCATTTCAATGATAATGAATTATACTGATAATGAAATTATAATGAAAATACAACATTGCCAAGAACACTAAACCCAAAAATAGAAGAAAGGAAGTAATATACAACCGTAGATAATCAATTAAATGAAAATTGGTTGACTATCTCAGAGAGCTCATCAGAAAAGTGAAGAAATAAAACAGCATAGCTATAAAACATAAAGATGGGAGCATCTTTATAAATTCAGTAGACATCAAAAGAAATAATGGAATGATACTATGAACAGCTCTGTCTTAGTCCATTTGGGCTGCTGTAACAATACCATAGACTGAGTAGCTTATAAAGGTCAGAAATTTATTTCTTCCAGTTCTGGAGACTGGGAAGTCTGAGGTCATGGTGCTGGGAGATTCAGTCTGGTGAGGTCTTGCTTCCTGATTAATAAATGACTATCTTTTTGCTCTGTCCTCACATGGTGGAAGGGGGACAGGGATGAGGGAGCTCTCTGGCTGCTTCTTATGTAGGCACTAATCCCATTTATGAGGACTTCTTCCTCATGACCTAATCTTTCAAGGGCTCCACCTCCTAATATTATCACATTGGAGGCCAGGTTTCAAAATATGAATTTGGGGGAGACAAACTCTATACCAATAAACTGGAAAATTTAGAAGAAATTGGCAAATTATTTTTAAAAATCTAAACTGGCTGAATAGTTATATAACTATTAAATAAATCGAATCAATTTTTATTTTTTATTCTGTTCTTTTTCTTTTTCTTTTTTTTTTTTTGGCTTTGGTTTTGATTGCACGGCTTGTGGGCTCTCAGTTCCCAACCAGAGACTGAACCTGGGCTATGGCATTGAAAGCCTGGAATCCTAATCACTAGGCCACCAGGGAACTCCCAAATCAATTTTTAAAATGTTTTCACGAGAGAACTTTGATCCCAATTTGCTTCATTGGAGGATTATAACAAGCATTTGAGGAAAATATAAAACCAATTTACACAAGCCCTTCCAGGAAACAGAAATAGTTGGAACGGTCTCCACTATTGTGAGAAATAATACTTCTCTGTAAGCAGAGGACATTCTCTCTTCTCATTCTCCCAGCTCATCTTAAAGGGGCTGGGTTTAACCTCATTTTTCTTGAGGTATTGCTTCACTGTCAACCTTTTCTATAGCATGGCTTTGACAATATTCTCCATTACCTTGTAACAGCCCTCAGAGAGATATATTTTGGCTACTAAAGAAATGAGAAAATGTGAGACTCTGTTTATGCTCTTTCTTATCCCTTATTCATCCCAGCCTTATTATTTTTTTAAATTTGGATTTGCTATTGAAGACTTTTGTGCTACAGCCCTAAAAATTGTACACCCATTTTGTAATGCCAGGGAAATACAAATATATTGAAATACTAACTTTGATTTACTTTCCATTCCCTAGTCAAATTCAGTCAATAAAATACTGAGCCCATTAATAATTGGAACAATTCCCTAAGTCATTTTGCTTTGGATATTCTTACAGAAGAGCTAGGAAAAATAAAATAACCTAATAATTAAGAAATATATCACCAGGATTCCTATTCTAAGAGTTGGTGGAATTGTTTTGTCCTGTTCTTACTCCATTGCAGTTTAAGGAGTAAAATTTAATAATCAATCAATGTAAAAATGGTTTTCACAGTTATCTAAGGAAATAGTTATAGCTAATAAGGGACTAACATGAAAAGAATTGGCTGCTATTTGCCAGTATAACCAATGATAAAAATAATGAGCTCTTCAAGTACCTGCTAGTATTAACCCCACAGGTTCTGGCAATGAAATCTTTATAATGATGAGCAGTCATTGTTAATGAAAACAAAGATTATACAGTAGCTTCAGCAAGGGAACTATTTATGTAATAGAAAGCTTAACTTTAATCTAATCAATGAACACCAGGGGTGGGGTTGGGGTAAGGGGATAGAGGCTGGTTTATAAAAGTAATTTATTTGATTTCTCAGGTTCCAGGTAGTGTTCTGGAGTTTTGGGCTGTGTAGCCCTCTATGGATGAAAACAAAAAAACTAATAAGGAATAGGAAACTATCTCTATTTCTGTTAAAATTAGCCCATGACAATAGTATACAAATATATACTTTTAAAATTACACATGATTAATTAGTTTGGTTTAATTTTGGAATCATGTCATAATTAGAAGACTGGAATCCCTTTCAGAAGCCTCCATACAGAGTTATTCTAGTATGTGAAAGAGTGTAAAATTAGGAAACCATGATATTTCAGTGGATGTCCACAATAGACAGTGTGAAGCAGTTCTTTCTCTAAGGACTTGGATAAATGATATTGAATCCGTCGCAAATTCAATCATTTGTGATTTAATTAACCAGCTTTATTTTTGTTAGTGTGTTATATGGGCACCTGTTCTTCAGGATTAAGTTTCAACTGTAACTTATTTCAAAATAATAGTTTTGACATATTGTGTCAGGACACCAGAGAGTTTTCCTTTATTCTCAGTTTTAGATTCTGGTATAGATTAGTGTAAGCCAATTTTATAGAGGGGAAATCATATATAGAATCAAACTGCAGTACAATTATTATTTATGTGTTTCCAGTCATTCTATATGTTACATGTCTTTACTGAGCTGTATCATTACATAGCTGATGACTTTACAAGATTTTTAAGGTTCTTTTGAACTGTATTGAGTATACCCAGAGTGACAAAGACTCAAATTAAGAATCGTAATATGCTTAATTTAAAATTAAGAATCCATTTTATTGCTAGAGTCCTTGATCAGACAGAACTAATGGAAATTTCAGAACGAGAAGGTAAATTTAAGGTTGAAATCCATAAAAAGTTACTGTAACATAGTAGATACTTAAAAAATTTGTATTGTGTGAGCCAGTTGCACAAAGTAAAACACATTGGTTATGCCTGAAAAAAGGATTTTTCATGTGCTAAATAATTACAGTAATTTATAGCTGCTAAATATCTATCCATAAATATGTATAACTTAATTAATATTTAAAATTGAAATTTTATAAACAGTTAAGAATTCATGTCCTATTTTCACATTAAAATATCCTTCTTTGAAATATTATTAATCCTTTTATACTTTCCCTAAGTAATTGGTTATAAAAGAGATTTAAAATGTAAATCTCAACAACTTGACATTCAAGACCATATAAGAACACACACCATGACCTCAGACTGAAAAGTGCATAAGGATTTTGAAGAATGAAATATATCACCTGAAGTATAATTTGCAGAAGGTATAATGTATTAAAGCTGGAAGGTTGCTCGTCTAAGCATTCATTCCAGGCTGAATAGTGGGCTGGCAATGTGTCAGCTTCTGGCAATTCAAGTGAGCCTTCAATCCTCTTACAAGCTCACTTATGGATCTCAGCTCTGGGATATATCCAATTCATAAAGTAGAATAGGTAAAAATAACCTATTATGTCACTGAGCCTGATCCTGCAACCTGCTCAGGAAAACAATCCCAAAAATCTTTGTATGAACCTCAATAAGCATATCTTATACCATCCTACTGGGTGAGAATTTCACTCCTATTCCTCCAGGATGCTTCTATACATTTCCTATTTGCAAGAAATGGGCTTTGGTTAGTATCAAGCTTAGATTTATGAAGCGTCTTCTATTATAAAATCCAATCCCATATAGCTTCTTCCATTTTTGATCCATATTGATGACTTATGAATGAGAATTTCTGGTAAAGCCTTTGATTTACCACTTCATAAGTGAAATTGTGGTTATAGCGGGAGGTGGGAGTTCTTCTAAAGATAATAATGCATATTAAACAAATATTTCTTTTGTTCTAGATATTCTTCTAGAGACTGATTTTAGTACTCTTTCAACCAAAAACATTTTATTTGAAATACATTATGCGCCAGGCATTCTTACATTCTTGTAGGGTTAGAAATTATAATGATGAGTAAGATAAGTTCAACTACTACCCTAACAGAGAAAAGGTTTTGTGGCAGAAGAGAAAAAATTTTTAAAAAATCAACATTTGAGAAATGCTATGGCAGAGAAGTATGGATATTCCAGGAACCTAACAAGGACACTCAACTTGATCTGGATGGGACAGGAAAGTCTTTTCAGAGGAAAATGACATAGACACTGAACCTGAAATTTCAGGAGGATAGTGTTCAAGGCAGAGAAAAATCACCTATTTGAAGAATAAGAAGAAAGAGAGAGCATGGTGCAATCAAATGTTTATACAATTTTTAATCACGTATAATGATAGGAGATTGAATTTATGAAAATGACAGGAAATTACATTTATTTATTTTTCATATTTATATACTGTCTGTATGATATACACTGTTTATCACCTAGTGAGGGATTGCTGTAGCTTACTGTATGCTATTTGCTAATAGACTAGAAAATATACTCTCATATCTGTATCGATAGAGAAAATAATGGTCAATTTAATGATACAAAAGATATGTAGCTATAGATATACACATACACACGTGTAGATATATTAATCAAGCTAAAAATCTCAAAGTTAACTAGAATTTTTTGCCCCTTTGGCCAAATTCTTCTTTAGTGAAATGCATGATTTTTCTTTTATGATCAAAATATATGACTAAAGTCTTTCAATAAAAGTTATAATTAATATAAACTGATATTTTTGGTTGTATTTGCTCTCCAGAGATCATTAAGAAAACTTGGGAGACAGCTTAAAAGAAATCTTGGAGAACATACGTTCCAGAAGTTTATAAAATATGTGGGCATCATTTACCTGTAATAAATATCCTAGCTAAGTCCTAAGCAGTGTGCAAGCAAATGGCTTTAACTGTCCCCTTCCCGCCGCCCCTTTTTTCTTTTTTCAAGGGTATACTCATCCCTTCATTATATATGGTAACATTAAATGAAAAATATTAAAATGTGACTGAGGATTTTTCAGATGATAAAAGTTAGGTAGGTTTATCAAGGCAATGGAGTGTAAAATAGTATAGCTGAACAACATTCCATAATGCCTTTATCTAGTCAATAGTGTATGCAGTGTTTCTATAGAAACTATTATATCATGTAGCATTAGCAAGTTATATGATTTTAAAATATTTTTTAAAACAAACACTGTATCTATCAGTCAAAACCTTTTCAGAAGACTACAGTGATTTTAATAATAGGATGTTTTTCCATGCCTTTGCTTACTTGCTTATTTGTTGTGGCTAGAGATGGTTCCACCAGCAGCAGTCAGAGTTCTCATACCTCTTCTCTCAACATGAGGCAAGAATAATTTTTTTTCTTGTAAGGTAGAGCCAGTTATGGTTCCATTGCCTCAGTGTGTGAAAATTGACGTGATGTGATTTTTTTTCTTTGGTTGTGGTGGTATATATACATGGAATATTTTTTCATTGTGTTCTATAACTTCCAGTTGTCATTCTTCTGACACATAGCATTAAACAAACATTAAATTATTGTCTCAAGTATTTGATCTGAACGTAATACATCTTCACAGCTGTGGAAGTGACTTTAAAAAGCTATTTTAATCCAAAATAGTTAGGGGAATTTTGGACCAATAATCAAGGAGCATCTCCCTTTCCATTCAGATCTCTAAAGTACGTACTGTGTAAGTCAGTAATGAAAGGTTCAGATTTCTAAGAGACAGGCTCTCAGCCAAAAGGGTTGTTTTATTTTTTAATTAAGTTAATTTTACATGGCAGTTGGTTATTACCAGCCCTGGTTTCCAGCCTTTCTTAACTATTGCACTATTTCAATGATCCTAGCAAAGCTTCAAGACATATATCACCTTATGACTCCCCTCTACTACCTCTTAGGGCACTTCATAGTAGGAGGCTTGGCCATGGTCAAGCACTATGAAAATGAACAAATGATCTCTTCTCTCACTTGAGGTGGCCTGTCTTATTTTTACCCCCAAATGTTTGACAATGATGACATCCAATTTTATCTTTTATCCTTTCTCTTTTTGGATACTGATCAGGAAGTTTCCACTAGTCAACAAAAAGATATTTCAAAGTAACAAGCGAGAAGAGTTTCTGATGACACACCATTGAACACAGAGAAACATCACATGCTGTATTGCATTTCCTTGTTATAACTTCCATAAAATATCCTGTACACTGGTATGGCTTAAGCCTGCTCTCTAAGTAATAGGCTGGCGATTGTTCGTATTCACGGGAAATTCCTATTCACAGAGCCAGTGGAAAAGAAAGGCCCTATTCCATTTCTAAAATCTCAGGTCCATGTCAAAGAATATGTTTTTAGGGCTTCCCTGGTGGCGCAGTGGTTGGGAGTCCACCTGCCGATGCAGGGGACACGGATTCGCGCCCCGGTCCGGGAAGATCCCACATGCCGCGGAGCGGCTGGGCCCGTGAGCCATGGCCGCTGAGCCTGCGCGTCCGGAGCCTGTGCTCCGCAACGGGAGAGGCCACAGCAGTGAGAGGCCCGCGTACCGCAAAAAAAAAAAAAAAGAATATGTTTTTAAAGATTTTCCTTAATAGCTTGGTCAATAACATTAGTCAACATGATGACAGATAACGAGAGTTCATTCATCTTTTTATTCAGAAGATACTTATCATTTGCATAACATTAAGAAACTCAGTTTTTTAAAGACTGAAGTTAAAGGCTCTGCCCTCTATGAGCTCTGGATATAGTATCATTGTGACCTAATTCTTTTTAAAAAATCATTATTTTACTCAAAATGAGGCTTGTGTTTACAAAGAGATCTACAAACTTTAGTCTTGGCAATTTTTTGTGATCAATATTTGGATTACAATTTGGACTTTATTATTCATTCATCGGAAGACTCTTGCTGTATGCTCTTATGTGGATATAGAGAAGAAAAACTTGTCACTAGATTTCACAAATGTTCATAAAATACAGAAATATTCAAAAATTACATATATAAATATACACATGTACATATGCATAGATGTGTGTATATAGTAAATCATCCTATGATAAAGTTAGAAATCCACTGATTTAGCCATTAAATTAGGAGTTTAAGGAAAGGTGTCAGGAACAGATAAAATTTTAGTTAGAATGTGTAGCAATTATCCAGCAGGAAAATATGATTGAGGGAATCCTGATTAAGGATCATTTTTATATAGAGGTGTATAAAGGCAGAAACTTTAATATATTACAAAACGGCTAGATAGAAAAGTCTTTTGGTCACGTGGTGGAAGAAAAGGATGCAGATGTAAGGGGCAGATGATGAGAGACCTTCTGTGACAAACCAAGAGATTTCTTCTGAAGGATTTTGAGAGAGAGGGAAAACTACTTTTTATTATAATGTGAATGATGATTGGTAAGTGGCAAAACTGGTGACAGGGGACAGTTAGGAAAAGCATTACTATAACTCCAGGAAGTTATAAGGGCTTAAATAAGGCAATGGTAAAGGGGATACCAAGGTGTAGATAGCTCTGACTTAGTTATATAAGATTCAAGGCACAGTGACATATATTCATCTCTTTTTTCCCACTTTCTTGCTTGTATTTCTTGGGATCAACTCCCAAATAAACTACTTGCAACTACGAGAATCTGCTCTTGAGGAAACCCACAGGAGCTGTCTCGTCATTCTTCATATCTCAAAACATCCTCTCTGGCCAAGAACCAACTGATGATCTTCTTTCAATTTCACAGCGAAAAATAAAGTTATTGGGATAATACCACCGGTACTATACACATACACCACCCTATCTGCTTTTTTAAACCTTGCTCTCTCTTGTTTCCGTTACAAGTGATGGAGTCTCCCTTCTCCCATCTGGCATCAGCTCATCCATTTAACCTCTGGAGCTCATTTTCTATTGTGTACTTAAGGACTTTGCTCTTGCAATTATCTCCTGCTCTTCACGCACCATTATTTGGAAGTCTGTATATTGTCATTACTATTAAAACATCTATAATTTTTTCATCTAGTGGAAAAAAGGAAAACCTTCCTTGACTTTGCATGCTCTTCAGCTATGTGTCTTTTTCAGAGAAAACTTTGCCAGAGTGGTATCTGTGCTTTCCTCACTTCCATTCACTCTAGAACAGACTCCTATCGGACTTTGATTCCCACTATGCTACTGAGATCACTTTGATGAAATTTACCCAATGACTTCTATGTTAACAAAGTCAAAGGACAATTTTAAGTTCTTATCCCATTCAAACCTTCAGTAGCCTCTGACATTTAATCACTGTTTTTCTTCACAGCACTTAATAATATTTGACATTTTTGTGGTATATGTTTGGTTTATGTTCTCCCACTAGGAGGTAAGCCTCATAAGGGGAAGAACTATGTATATTTTAGTTTACTATTTAATCCCTAGTGCTTAGGACAGAGCCTGGTACCATTACTGAATAAGTTGCTGAATGTATGCAATGTAAATGGTAGAACAAAAGCTGCAGGAATGTGAACTTTGGTTACTTCATGATGTTGAAGAAAAAGCCACCTTGTCTTTTCAGATATTATTAAAATCAGATGTAAGATGATGATGCTTCCCTAAACATTAAGCAAACTGAATTTCCTTAAATATTCAACAAAACATCAGATACTTTTCAGAATTGGAAATTCTAAAAGGAAAAGCCCTTTTAAAGGGCTTTAAAATAAAGATTTGGTGGTCTTGATGTGGATGACATTAATGTGATGACTAATGTATCTTAATAGAAAATTTAAACTTGATAAAGAGGGGCATATTACTGAGGTCACTTTATCATCACTGTCTTCATCATCGTCATCATCATCATCATCATTTTAAGTTGATAAGGCTAGTAAGAATAACCTGTATAACAGGCCAACATATGTAAAAGCCCAATCACAATAGACCAATTAATAGCATTTCTATAAAAGGAAGAAAACAAATCATATGTTTATTTTAAAAATGTATTTAGATTAACTGTTTGAATTGCTTTAGTGGCTGACTGATTTCTATAAAAATAGTGGCATAGATTCATTTGCATGTCTTCCAAAATATCTATTCAACAAGTATGCATTTTTTAAAAGTTAACAAAAAGGATAGACTGTTAACTTGTATGGAATGCTCAAAATTTGAAATCAACAGGCATTTGGAAGTCTGCCAAAGTTCCTAGCTATGATTTGAAGAAAACCAAGAAGCAAGAAAGCAAATTCATTTCTTATCAAGTTTTGACAAAATTTCTCTCCTAATTTCATTTTTCCCAATCAGCTGCTAAAGGCACTCATTTTCATCTCCTTGATTAGATAGATGCTGCAGTGACTGATTACTGGGTTTAATAGTTCTTTTTAATGAAACATTGTCATTTGCTTTTCTATGATTACCTTAAAATACTGCATATCACCCATTAGTTTTTTTTTCTATTTCTTTCCCAAATTGTTAGTTCCCTTATTTCCAGTTTCTCCTCCATACATTCCAGCTCCAACCTCCAAGCCCCTCATTTCCACCAAACCACTCAGGTTGCCCAAGGTAATCTCTCAACATTCCCTTGACATTTACTTAAGCTTACGTTAAATCCAGCTTGGACTATAAAACATTCCACTAACTTATAGGAAGCAATAATAAGATACCTACCTTCCTTACAGCAACTCATAAGCTCTACTACTATTTAATGTCTTTTTAATTTAAAAATGATGAAAAGAAATTATGTTATTTCTCCTGATACCAAGATTTTTTTTCTATTCACAGTAATAATAGCTCACATTTTTTTTTTATAAATTTATTTATTTATGGCTGTGCTGGGTCTTTGTTGCTGCGCGCTGACTTTCTAGTTGTGGCGAGCAGGGGGTACTCTTCGTTGTATAGCTCACATTTTTTATGCTCTTAGTGGGTTCTGTAAAGTTCTGTAAAGTAGATACGATAGGTACCATTTCCTTTTTCAGGAGAAGAAAATGCAGGCCTTAAGGAGTTTAGAACAAAGTCCTTTTACTTACTAATGGTACAGTCTTTCCACTAGATCATATTAATAATCAGAATAACTATAAATGATAATTTTATTTGAATCACTCAATCTGTTATTATTTGATATTTCCTGAGACTATGTAGTATAAATGACAGTAGAGGGCTTTTTATGATATACTGTTATAGTTTTTATTGTTAAACATCATTTCTTTAAAAAAATTCTCACCTAAATAATGCTAACATTCACACGTCGATGACATTTTCTTTCTAATTATAAAAATTATACCTTGAATAAATGTTAGCCTTATTGAGAATTTAATATTCCATGGCTTTGCAGTCTCCAGTTAAAATTCAAATATCTAATAACTGTGCCTCATTTCTGAATTGGACTCTTTCACTGATATTTGTAAAGTAAATATCATTTATAGAAAATGCAAACTTAAAGCACATTTCGCTGTTATAATGAAAATCTCTACATGGTCTGTATAAATACATTTTTTATAATGACTTATAAGGCTAACCCTCATTTATAGATTGTCCTACTTTCCATTGTCAAATTTGATTCTCATGGCAATGCTGATTGGTGGGTAAGTAAATATTACCAAAGTTTTAAACACGAAGTGACTGAGGTTCTGAAAGGTTAGATAACTTGCCTAATATTACAGAGCAGGCATGAAAATACAAAAAATAAAAACCAAATTTCTGGCCCATAGGCTCAATGCTTTTTCTATCACATAATAACTTTGAAATGCTGTAAGGGATTTCTATGTCAATTCCATATCTCTAGCTTTACAGTAATGTAGATCCAGATGAGGTAGGATGTCTTGCCCTTTCCCTCTCTCAGCCTCTCTATATATTAAAATAAATCATTTGGAAGCTTTTTTCCCCCCCTCTGTATATTATTTCTTAATGTTCATCAGGGTGTTGTTGGGGTTTTTTTAACTTTTTTTTTCTTTTTTTACTTTTTGACTCAGTAATGTTAAATTTTTTTATTTTCTCTGTGCTTGCCCTTCCGATGTCCTTTCTTCCTTGTCATCATTTTCTTCTTCTACTATACATCATAATATTCTTTTTAAAAATTAGGATTTAGTTATCTTTGGCTCTTACCTGAAACATACACTGTGTATCTGTTTGTTTCTCTTATTAAATGTTAGGCCTGAATTGTTTTTTAAATTTCTTAAACTAGTTTGAATTTTGTTGAGAGAAAAACATTAGTATTAAAAAAAAAAGACAACTGCAACATTTTGCTTTAAAAAACACTAGTTTTCATCAAAGTATAGCAAGCATACAAGGAAGTACACGTCATAAATTACAGATAGATTAATTTTCACAAAATAAAAACATGCATTTGACTAACATGCAAAAGAAGAAATTTAGCATCATTAAAAATGATGGGATTTTTAATTGAGGTTATGCTGAATCTGTGACTCAGTGTGGGGAGAGTAAAAATATTGAATCTCTTAATCCATATAAGTATTATACCATTCCAATTGTTCATGTCTTCATTAATATTTTTTAAACAATTTTCCACATTTCACTGGGTACAGATCTTGCACATCTTTCATTAAACTTACATTTCAGAGTTTGACGTTCTTTGATGCTGTCGTAAATAGTATTTTTATAGTAATGTAATTCTTTAATTAACTGTTTGTGTCATCTAGAATTACACTTGATTTTTTTGTCGAGCTTGTACCCAGTAATCTTGCTAAATTGACTAATTTATTCAAACACACTAAGGATAGATTACTTTTAGATATTATAAATATGTAATGATGCAATCTGTGAATAATGGCGGTTGCATTCCTTCTCTTTCAATCGTTATGCCTTTGTTTTTATCTTTTTCTTATTTTATTGCCCTGGCTAGGGCCTCCCTAAAATGTTGAGCAAAACTAGTGATAATAAGCATACTTGTGTTGTTCTTGATCTCAAGGGGCTAAGTTTTCAATATTTCAACACTAGTTATTATATTTGCTTCAGTTTTCTGAGTTTTTTTGCTTTTAATCGAGCTTAATTTTTTCCAATGGCATTTTTGCATATTTTGGGATAAACCTATCATTTTATTCTTTTGTTCTGTTAACTTTGTTTGATTTCCAGATGATACAAAACATGAATTTATCTTGGATTAAACATTATTTGTTTATGTATATTACAGTTGCTGTATCTTGGATTAAGTTTGTTAAGCATTCCACACACACCCCCACCCCCACCCCCCTTTTTTTAGTCATGAAAGAGACCTTTGATCTTCCTTTCCTATAAAATTCTTTTTGGTTTGATATAAATTTCAAATGGATCAAATTAAACCTTTTTTGAAGTTTTTCACTGTTTCCTAAATTTTCTTTTTTTACCTGTGTTTTTCTTGGAATTTTGTCATTTCATCTCATGTTAAATGTATTGGATACAACTTCTTATAATTTTATGTCTATGTCTCAAGAATCTGTAGGGATGACCCCCTTTATATTCCTAATATGGATTATGCATGCCTTCTCTTTTTCCTATATCAGCCTTGCTAGATGTTTATCAATTTTATTAACCCTTTCAAAAAAGAACTCTTTTGGTTTTGTTGATATTCTCTTGTATTTTTAAAACTTCATTAAATTTTAATTTTATTGTTAGTTTTATTTTCTCCACTTTACCATTTTTTTCTAAAGTTTTTTGAGGAATAATCAGGTCCTGAATTTTCCAGCATTTTCTCTTTTGCATTTAACATGGGAAATTTTCTTTAGATGCATGTTTTGGTGCATCCTACGCATTTGAAAAGATTGTTGAGGTATAACTATAAATTGTATAATTTTAAAATATGCAGCATGTTATGATTTGCGTATATGTATATATTCACAAAACAAGGTAATGAACATATCTGTTACTTGCCAAAATTTCCATGTGGAGTTGTGTAATCACCTCTCCTGACTTTCTCCATGGTCCCTTGTCCAGGCATTGAACATTCTTATACAAACATGTGTGTGGACATAAGCTTTAATTTCTCTAGAATAAACACCCAGAAGTGGAAGGGATGGATCACATCATAAATAAGTCAATGAGGTTTTCCAAATAATTGAATCATTTTATATTCTATTAGTAGTGTATGAAAGTCACAGTAGCTCTGCATCTTTGTCAGCACTGGGAATCATCAGTATTTTAAATTCTAGCCCTAATAGGTATACAGTGATATATCACGGTCACTCTAAATTGTGTGGGTATAACCAAGTCATTGATATTTCTGTCCTGGCATCCACAGTAAGTGGGGAAAATGTAATATAGGCCTGATGCTAATCCTTTCCTTTCCGTTCATTTTTGTATGTATGTTTATTTTTGACTGCAAACTAGGTTTTCTGTATGAAACACTAAGGAGATAATTGGAGGCCATGGAGCATTTTATTTTGCTTATGAGGGGCAATCAGCGTGGGAGTAATTCATCTCATAACAGTGAGGGATTGTGTTCTTTTAAGGCTGGGTCTCAGGTTTTGTGAAGAGTTTTGTATTTCTGGTTCATATTTACATTTAGGACATATCCTCTCAGAGATGTCAAATGATATGTTGGATTGTTTTCCAGAACCTCTCCTCGGTGGTGTGTAGTCAGGTCCAATTTGTGTCCCCTGGGCTGGAAGCCCTGATCAACTGCATAGCTTCTCAGCTGCAACTTTCTGCTTAACATTTTGGGTCCTCAGTATCCCTTTTGAATTAGTAAAGGACCTAAGGGGAAAAAGTGGTACCAAATTTGAGTCTCACCACTTGGGCTTCTCCTCTCTCTGAGATCCTGTCTCTTCCTTGGGTCTTTGGTGCCTTTAAATAATATCTTTAATATCTTCCAGATTTCCTAGGTTTTCTCAGTAGGATGGTTGGGCTGAAATGGTCTACCATTACTGGAAGCAGGCATCTCTCCAAATACAATTTTTTTGAAATATGTATTAGTTTGTAATAGTTTTGTTTCTTGTAGCTAATTAATCCAAGTAATATTAAGAAGGTAAGCAAATTATTTCAAGGCAAACGTTCTTCTTGAGGATTCAGTCCTTTTCGTCATCATTTGCTTAAATTCCCTCAATTTAAAATTGATTGAATCAATAAATATTTTCACAGTTCCCAACATGTGCCAAGTGTGGTCCATCTGTTGGAGGTACATTATTGGGTTACTGCTTAATGTGGAAATAGTCAAGAAAATAAGGAGATATATTATAGAAGATAAGGGCTAAGATATAGGTATGTATTCAATACATGTTGTTATATTAGCATAAATTAATGACACCTGATCACATATTAAGTCTTAAAATAGGTATTAAGGATTTCAAAAAACTTTCATCAAACAAATTACAATCTCTGTCCAAGTAAGTCTGCCTATCACTTATCTATCTATATGATAAAAACAAACTTAGTGCCCATGATTTGAAAATAAATGAACTATACATTACGTACATCAACATGGATGAATCTCACAAATATAATATTGAGCCAAAAACAAAGTCAGTGGCATACTAAGACCTGTAATATGTACGCATTTATATATTGGAGATGCTCGTCTGATCAAGGCAGACTAGGTAAATCAGACTACCCATGCAACTTGAAATGCTGGAAGATAGATAGATGGAGAGGAAAAGAGGGAGGGAGAGAGGGAGAGAGGGATTGAAGAACAAACAAAGGCAGTGGTCTGCCAGAAAAATTACAAAGTGAAGATCCATAGAATTCAGTTGAATATTTGCAGTTGTCTTTCCCCTTGAGGAATATACAGATTCAGATAGCTTACTTAGAGGTAGAACAATGAACAGAACTTTCAATAAACTCACCAGGTCACAGGGAAAACCAGATTTGGGGATTTGCTAATCATTGTCTATGTGTGGTGGACAGCAGGATAAGAGGCTGTAAATTCTGCTGGGTTTGGATGGGACACTGAGGGCTATAGTTTGGGAGCAACAGTAAAGCTGAAAATGACCAACTGTTTCCCAGGCTAAACTTTGAATCATTTGAATCTTTGTTTGGAATAAATAGGTCTGGAAGTGATAGCGCTGGTAGTAGCGAAGCCAGAGTGAAATTAAATTTGAATTATCTCTACAATTTTTATATATAGTTTTTGGCATACAATTAAAAATGGCCAGGATAAGTAGGAGAAAAGAACACGTGACCAAAACCCAGTAGAAACAGCAGATAACAGAAGTAGAATCACAAGTTAACCAGATAAAAGACCTATCAGATGTGCATTAAAAATGCCTATGTTCAAATAAATAGGAGACAAAATTAAGAATTTTAGTGGCAAACTGAAAATTACAAAAAACTCAGATTTTGTTTCATGTACTTTGAAGTTTTGTAATTAGGCTCCTAAACATTAGGATTATTGTCTTCCTGATAAGTGGATTCTTTAATCATAATGAAATGTCCCTATATACCTCCAGTTATACTCTGTTTCTTGGAGTCTACTTTGGCATTAATATACCCAGTCAAGCTTTCTTATGCTTAATTTTACATGATATATTATTTTGTATACTATTACTTTCAACCTGTCTCTTGAAATTCAAATTACTTCACATGTTAACAGCATATAGTAAATAGGACTTGGCTTTTTTCTAGTCTGAAAAACTCTCCACTCTAATTGGGATGATTAGGTCTGCTTAAATTTAATATTATTACTAATATAGTTTGTTTTAAAGTTGATGATCTTACCATTTGTTTTCTATTTTTCCCATCTCTTTATTTTTCTGTTCCTCCTTTTGTTTTATTGAATACTTTTTATTATTCAATTTAAAGTCCTCTCTTGAAATTTTATCTTTGGCAGTTTAAAAACATGTCCATACATTCTTTAACATCCTTTCCTTCAATAGACGGGTTTTATGGCTGCTCCCAGGATTCTGGGCCAAGCTTAGTGAATCTTTGTAACCAATACAATGCAGCAGTTATGATGCTACATAAATTCCTAAGCTGAAATTCCAGCCAACTGACATTACCAGCTGCCACCAGCAGGCGGCGCAGTATTGGTTCTCCATCCAGTGCTTTTCAAGCATTTCTGTGGTTTTCGGTTTCCATCAACCATTTCCTTTCGTTTCCTGTAGAACTTACGGTAATAACGTAAATTGCAGGTTGTCCACTGGCAAATTGACTCAGATTTGTTTATGTGGAATGTCTTAATTCACTGTCAGTTTGGAAAGATAATTTTTCTGGGTATAGAATTCTACTGACAGGGGCTTCCCTGGTGGTGCAGTGGTTGACAGTCTGTCTGCTAATGCAGGGGACACGGGTTCGAGCCCTGGTCTGGGAGGATCCCACATGCTAGGGAGCAACTAGGCCCGTGAGCCACAACTACTGAGCCTGCGTGTCTGGAGCCTGTGTTCCGCAACAAGAGAGGCCGCGACAGTGAGAGGCCCACGCACCGCGATGAAGAGTGGCCCCTGCTTGCCACAACTAGAGAAAGCCCTCGCACAGAAATGAAGACCTAACACAGCAAAAATAAATAAATTAATTAATAAACTCCTACCCCCAACATCTAAAAAAAAACAAGAATTCTACTGACAGTTTTATATTTTCTTTGGGTATCAGAAAGATTCTGCTCCATTATCTCGGTTCTCTATGGATTCTGTTGAGAAGGCAGCCAAAAATAAATAAATTAATTAATTAATTAGAAAAAAAAGTAACAAATGTTCAAGTACAATTGGTGTCTTTAAAAAAATATATATATACAAAAAACTCTACTTTGGAAAATATTCTATTAGTGAAATGACTTATATAAGTAGAGTATATGTCAGAACCTATTCAGTAACAGGGAGTATATAGAATGTGAGTGAAAGAAATAAGAGTTTATGCATGTATACACAAATATATAGACATACTTCATATGTAATGATTTTGATATTCAAATAATTATGAAATGATATACTCTTTAAAAAATTGTATTAGTAGAATTCATATGTGATATATACAAGAATAAATACTAATGGTAATTAGTATATAATATGCTTAATAGCTAGTGGAAATTAAGTAAGATGTAAACTTTTTAATATATTGATACCTGAATTTGGAGGGAGTATAGAATGGTTCTGAGTTTTTGGAAGTTAATTTGCTATTTTTTACCAATATTTTAAATTTGCCTACCCTTTTCCACCATAATTGGCTTTCTATGAGTGTATCTGACAGAATTTGTCAAAGATGTGAGTAAAGGGGGGGACCTTGAAGATGGCGGAAGAGTAAGACGCGGAGATCGCCTTCCTCCCCACGGATACACCAGAAATACATCCACACGTGGAACAACTCCTACAGAACTCCTACTGAAGGCTGGCAGAAGACCTCAGACCTCCCAAAAGGCAAGAAACTCCCCACGTAACTGGGTAGGGCAAAAGAAAAAACAGAGACAAAAGAATAAGGACGGCACCTGCACCAGTGGGAGGGAGCTGTGAAGGAGGAAAAGTTTCCACACACTAGGAAGCCCCTCCGCGGGCGGAGACTGCGGGAGGCAGAGGGGGGAGTTTCGGGACCGCGGAGTAGTGCACAGCGACGGGTGCGGAGGGCAAAGCGGGGAGGTTCCTGCACAGACGATCGGTGCCGACCAGCACTCACCAACCCGAGAGGCTTGCTGCTCACCCACCGGGGCGGGCGGGGCTGCGAGCTGAGGCTCGGGTTTTGGTTTTGGACGGAGCTCAGGGAGAGGACTGGGGTTGGCGGCTTGAACATAGCCTGAAGGGGTTAGTGCACCACGACTAGCCGGGAGGGAGTTCGGGGAAAAGCCTGCACCGGCCGAAGAGGCAAGAGACTTTTTCTTCCCTCTTTGTCTCCTGGTGCGCGAGGAGAGGGGTTTAAGAGCGCTGCTTAAAGGAACTCCAGAGACGGGCGTGAGCCGCGGCTAAAAGCGCGAACCCCAGAGACGGGCGCGAGCCGCGGCTGAGGGCGCGAGCCCCCGAGACGGGCGCGAGCCGCGGCTGAAAGCGCAAACCCCAGAGACGGGCGCGAGCCGCGGCTGAGGGCGCGAGCCCCCGAGACGGGCGCGAGCCGCGGCTGAAAGCGCAAACCCCAGAGACGGGCGCGAGCCGCGGCTAAAACCGCGGACCCCAGAGACGGGCGGGAGACGCTAAGGCTGCTGCTGCCGCCACCAAGGGGCCTGTGTGCGAGCACAGGTCACTCTCCACACCCCTGTTCCGCGGAGCCTGTGCAGCCCGCCACTGCCAGGTTCCCGGGATCCAGGGACAACTTCCCCGGGACAGCGCACGGCGGGCCTCAGGCCGGTGCAACGTCACGCCGGCCTCTGCCGCAACGTCACGCTGCCTCTGCCGCCGCAGGCCGGCCCCGCACGCAGTGCCCCTCCTTCCCCCATCCCCCAACCCCCGGCCTGAGTGAGCCGGAGGCCCCGAATCAGCGGCTCCTTTAACCCCGTCCTGTCTGAGCGAAAAAACAGACGCCCTCCAGCGACCTACACGCAGAGGCAGGGCCAAATCCAAAGCTGAGCTCCTGTGAGCTGTGAAAACAAAGAAGAGAAAGGGAAATCTCTCCCAGCAGCCACAGAAGCAGCGGATTAAAGCTCCACAATCAACTTGATATACCCTGCATCTGTGGAATACCTGAATAGACAAGGAATGATCCCAAATTGAAGAGGTGGAATTTAGGAGCGAAATCTATGATTTTTTTCCCTTTTCCTCTTTTTGTGAAGGTGTACGTGTATGCTCCTGTGTGACATCTAGTCTGTATACTCTAGCTTCCACCATTTGTCCTAGGGCTCTATCCGTCCATGACTTTTTTTAAAAAATTCTTTTTCTTAATAATTAAGTTTAATTGTAATAACTTTATTATACTTTACCTTCGTTCTTTCTTTCTTTCCTTCCTTCCCTCCCTCCTTTAGACAACGAATCACCCCAAATTGAGGAGGTGGTCTCAGGGAGCAGGATTTATGATTTTTCCCCCTTTACCTCTTTTTGTGAAGGTGTATGTGTATGCTTCTGTGTAAGATTTTCTCTGTATAGCTTTGCTTCCAACATTTGTCCTAAGGTTCTATCCGTCCCTTTTTTTTTTTTCTAAATATTTTTTAATTCAATAACTATATTATACTTTATTTTATTTTTACTGTATCATCTTTCTTTCTGTCTTTTTTTCCTTCTTTCCCTCCTTCCTTCCTTCCTCCCTCCCTCCCTCCCTCCCTCCTTTCTTTCCTTCTTTGCTTCTTTCTTCCTTCCTTCCTTTCCTCCTTTCCTTCTTTCTTTCCTCATACTTCTACTAATTCTCTCTACTTTTTCTCCCTTTTATTCTGAGCCGTGTGGATGAAAGGCTCTTGGTGCTCCAGCCAGGAGTCAGGGCTCTGCCTCTGAGGTAGGAGAGCCAACTTCAGGTCACTGGTCAACAAGAGACCTCCCAGCTCCACATAATATTAAACAGCGGAAATCTCCCAGAGACCTCCATCTTAACACCAGCACCCAGCTTCACTCAACGACCAGCAAGCCACAGTGCTGGACAACCTATGCCAAACAACTAGCAAAACAGGAACACAACCCCACCCATTAGCAGAGAGGCTGCCTAAAATCATAATAAGGCCACAGACACCCCAAAACACACCACCAGACGTGAACCTGCCCACTAGAGAGACAAGATCCAGCCTCATCCAGCACAACACAGGCACTAGTCCCCTCCACCAGGAAGCCTACACAACCCACTGAAACAACCTTAGCCACTGGAGACAGACATCAAAAACAACGGGAACTACGAACCTGCAGCCTGCAAAAAGGAGACCCCAAACACAGTAAGATAAGCAAAATGAGAAGACAGAAAAACACACAGCAGATGAAGGAGCAAGATAAAAACCCACCAGACCTAACAAATGAAGAGGAAATAGGCAATCTACCTGAAAAAGAATTCAGAATAATGATAGTAAGGATGATCCGAAATCTTGGAAGTAGAATGGACAAAATGCAAGAAACAGTTAACAAGGACCTACAAGAACTAAAGATGAAACAAGCAACGATGAACAATGCAATAAATGAAATTAAAATCACTCTAGATAGGATCAATAGCAGAATAACTGAGGCAGAAGAACGGATAAGTGACCTGGAAGATAAAGTAGTGGAAATAACTACTGCAGAGCAGAATAAAGAAAAAAGAATGAAAAGAACTGAGGACAGTCTCAGAGACCTCTGGGACAACATGAAACGCACCAACATTCGAATTATAGGGGTTCCAGAAGAAGAAGAAAGAAAGAAAGGGACTGAGAAAATATTTGAAGAGATTATAGTTGAAAACTTCCCTAATATGGGAAAGGAAATAGTTAATCAAGTCCAGGAAGCACAGAGGGTCCCATACAGGATAAATACAAGGAGAAACACGCCAAGACACATATTAATCAAACTGTCAAAAATTAAATACAAAGAAAGCATATTAAAAGCAGCAAGGGAAAAACAACAAATAACACACAAGGGAATCCCCATAAGGTTAACAGCGGATCTCTCAGCAGAAACCCTACAAGCCAGAAGGGAGTGGCAGGACATACTGAAAGTGATGAAGGAGAATAGCCTGAAACCAAGACTACTCTACCCAGCAAGGATCTCATTCACATTTGATGGAGAAATTAAAACCTTTACAGACAAGCAAAAGCTGAGAGAGTTCAGCACCACCAAACCAGCTTTACAACAAATGCTAAAGGAACTTCTCTAGACACGAAACACAAGAGAAGGAAATGACCTATAGTAGCGAACCCAAAACAATATATAAAATGGAAATAGGAACATACATATCGATAATTACCTTAAATGTAAATGGACTAAATGCTCCCACCAAAAGACACAGATTGGCTGAATGGATACAAAAACAAGACCCTTATATATGCTGTCTACAAGAGACCCACTTCAGAACTAGAGACACATACAGACTGAAAGTAAGGGGATGGAAAAAGATATTCCATGCAAATGGAAACCAAAAGAAAGCTGGAGTAGCAATTCTCATATCAGACAAAATAGACTTTAAAATAAGGACTATTAAAAGGGACAAAGAAGGACACTACATAATGATCAAGGGATCGATCCAAGAAGAAGATATAACAATTGTAAATATTTATGCACCCAACATAGGAGCACCTCAATACATAAGGCAAATACTAACAACCATAAAAGGGGAGATCAACAGTAACACATTCATAGTAGGGGACTTTAACACCCCACTTTCACCCATGGACAGATCATCCAAAATGAAAATAAATAAGGAAACACAAGCTTTAAATGATACATTAAACAAGATGGACTTAATTGATATTTATAGGACACTCCATCCAAAAACAACAGAATACACATTTTTCTCAAGTGCTCATGGAACATTCTCCAGGATAGATCATATCTTGGGTCACAAATCAAGCCTTGGTAAATTTAAGAAAACTGAAATTGTATCAAGTATCTTTTCCGACCACAACGCCATGAGACTAGATATCAATTACAGGAAAAGATCTGTAAAAAATACAAACACATGGAGGCTAAACAATACACTACTTAATAATGAAGTGATCACTGAAGGAATCAAAGAGGAAATAAAAAAATACCTAGAAACAAATGACGATGGAGACACAACGACCCAAAACCTATGGGATGCAGCAAAAGCAGTTCTAAGGGGGAAGTTTATAGCAATACAAGCCCACCTTAAGAAGCAGGAAACATCTCGAATAAACAACCTAACCTTGCACCTCAAGCAATTAGAGAAAGAAGAACAAAAAAACCCCAAAGCTAGCAGAAGGAAAGAAATCATAAAAATCAGATCAGAAATAAATGAAAAAGAAATGAAGGAAACAATAGCAAAGATCAATAAAACTAAAAGCTGGTTCTTTGAGAAGATAAACAAAATAGATAAACCACTAGCCAGACTCATCAAGAAAAAAAGGGAGAAGACTCAAATCAATAGAATTAGAAATGAAAAAGGAGAAGTAACAACTGACACTGCAGAAATAAAAAAAATCATGAGAGATTACTACAAGCAACTCTATGCCAATAAAATGGACAATCTGGAAGAAATGGACAAATTCTTAGAAATGCACAACCTGCCAAGACTGAATCAGGAAGAAATAGAAAATATGAACAGACCAATCACAAGCACTGAAATTGAAACTGTGATTAAAAACCTTCCAACAAACAAAAGCCCAGGACCAGATGGCTTCACAGGTGAATTCTATCAAACGTTTAGAGAAGAGCTAACACCTATCCTTCTCGAACTCTTCCAAAATATAGCAGAGGGAGGAACACTCCCAAATTCCTTCTACGAAGCCACCATCACCTTGATACCAAAACCAGACAAGGATGTCACAAAGAAAGAAAACTACAGGCCAATATCACTGATGAACATAGATGCAAAAATCCTCAACAAAATACTAGCAAACAGAATCCAACAGCACATTAAAAGGATCATACACCATGATCAAGTGGGGTTTATTCCAGGAATGCAAGGATTCTTCAATATACGCAAATCTATCAATGTGATAAACTATATTAACAAATTGAAGGAGAAAAACCATATGATCATCTCAATAGATGCAGAGAAAGCTTTCGACAAAATTCAACACCCATTTATGATAAAAACCCTCCAGAAAGTAGGCATAGAGGGAACTTTCCTAAACATAATAAAAGCCATATATGACAAGCCCACAGCAAACATCATCCTCAATGGTGAAAAACTGAAAGCATTTCCACTAAAATCAGGAACAAGACAAGGTTGCCCACTCTCACCACTCTTATTCAACATAGTTTTGGAAGTTTTAGCCACAGCAATCAGAGAAGAAAAGGAAATAAAAGGAATCCAAATCGGAAAAGAAGAAGTAAAGCTGTCACTGTTTGCAGATGACATGATACTATACATAGAGAATCCTAAAGATGCTACCAGAAAACTACTAGAGCTAATCAATGAATTTGGTAAAGTAGCAGGATACAAAATTAATGCACAGAAATCTCTGGCATTCCTATATACTAATGATGAAAAATCTGAAAGTGAAATCAAGAAAACACTCCCATTTACCATTGCAACAAAAAGAATAAAATATCTAGGAATAAACCTACCTAAGGATACGAAAGACCTGTATGCAGAAAATTATAAGACACTGATGAAAGAAATTAAAGATGATACAAATAGATGGAGAGATATACCATGTTCTTGGATGGGAAGAATCAACATTGTGAAAATGACTCTACTACCCAAAGCAATCTACAGATTCAATGCAATCCCTATCAAACTACCACTGGCATTTTTCACAGAACTAGAACAAAAAATTTCGCAATTTGTATGGAAACACAAAAGACCCCGAATAGCCAAAGCAATCTTTAGAACGAAAAAAGGAGCTGGAGGAATAAGGCTCCCTGACTTCAGACTATATTACAAAGCAACAGTAATCAAGACAGTATGGTACTGGCACAAAAACAGAAAGATAGATCAGTGGAACAGGATAGAAAGCCCAGAGATAAACCCACGCACATATGGACACCTTATCTTTGATAAAGGAGGCAGGAATGTACAGTGGAGAAAGGACAGCCTCTTCAATAAATGGTGCTGGGAAAACTGGACAGGTACATGTAAAAGTATGAGATTAGATCACTCCCTAACACCATACACAAAAATAAGCTCAAAATGGATTAAAGACCTAAATGTAAGGCCAGAAACTATCAAACTCTTAGAAGAAAACATAGGAAGAACACTCTATGACATAAATCACAGCAAGATCCTTTCTGACCCACCTCCTAGAGTAATGGAAATAAAAACAAAAATAAACAAATGGGACCTAATGAAACTTCAAAGCTTTTGCACAGCAAAGGAAACCATAACCAAGACCAAAAGACAACCCTCAGAATGGGAGAAAACATTTGCAAATGAAGCAACTGACAAAGGATTAATCTCCAAAATTTACAAGCAGCTCACGCAGCTCAATAACAAAAATACAAACAACCCCATCCAAAAATGGGCAGAAGACCTAAATAGACATTTCTCCAAAGAAGATATACAGAATGCCAACAAACACATGAAAGAATGCTCAACATCATTAATCATTAGAGAAATGCAAATCAAAACTACAATGAGATATCATCTCACACCAGTCAGAATGGCCATCATCAAAAAATCAAGAAACAATAAATGCTGGAGAGGGTGTGGAGAAAAGGGGACACTCTTGCACTGCTGGTGGGAATGTGAATTGGTTCAGCCACTGTGGAGAACAGTATGGAGGTTCCTTAAAAAACTACAAATAGAATTACCATATGACCCAGCAATCCCACTACTTGGCATATACCCTGAGAAAACCAAAATTCAAAGAGAGTCATGTACCAAAATGTTCATTGCAGCTCTATTTACAATAACCAGGACATGGAAACAACCTAAGCGCCCATCATCGGATGAATGGATAAAGAAGATGTGGCACATATACACAATGGAATATTACTCAGCCTTAAAAAGAAATGAAATTGAGCTATTTGTAATGAGATGGATAGACCTAGAATCTGTCATACAGAGTGAAGTAAGTCAGAAAGAAAAAGACAAATACCGTATGCTAACACATATATATGGAATTTAAGGGAAAAAAATGTCATGAAGAACCTAGGGGTAAGATAGGAATAAAGACGCAGACCTACTGGAGAACGGACTTAAGGATATGGGGAGGGGGAAGGGTGAGTTTTGACAGGGCGAGAGAGAGTCATGGACATATACACACTAACAAACGTAGTAAGGTAGATAGCTGGGGGGAAGCAGCCGCAAGGCACAGGGATATTAGCTCGGTGCTTTGTGACAGCCTGGAAGGGTGGGATGGGGAGAGTGGGAGGGAGGGAGACGCAAGAGGGAAGACATATGGGAACATATGTATATGTATAGCTGATTCACTTTGTTGTAAATCAGAAACTAACACACCATTGTAAAGCAATTATACCCCAATAAAGATGTTTAAAAAAAAAAAAAAAAGTCAGAAAAAAAAAAAAAAAAAAAGATGTGAGTAAAAATATGGCTACAAAAAGGCAAAACAGGTATTTTTAATAGACTATAATGTATTCATACTGTAAATGCATTGCAGGTTTTACAGCCAATCAGATAGATCTTATATAATTGCACAAGATATCTCCAGAACATAATTTTAATAAAAAAGCAAGAAAATTTATTTCACATGTGTTTATAAGTATATAAATGTATTATTTATATAGATGCATATTTATATGTACGTTTGTTCAGTTACACTCTTCATTGCTAATCATGGTTACTTCTGTGAAAGGATATGTATCTGTGTTTTTTGGAAATTTTACACTGAGTGCATATTTTACTCGTAATCAATAAAATAAAATAAATTGTCACATGGAGCATATTACTGATGATTCTTTTTAACTATCTATTTTTATAAGTAGTATAGTACAGTGAGAAGTTATGCTTAAAGCCAGAATTATAACAGAGGTAGATGGGAAAGAAATAATATGAAAAAATATAGAAAATTTACATGGAGAAAAATTTAATTTAGATGTGAACGATTCATAAGAAACTGATCTCTAATTAATCAGTGAAATCATTATACTGGGGGCTATGAGTAAAAGTGTCAGAAAGAATGCTTTTTTTTTACTGTACTACTGGATTAAATGTCAGGTGTAATGTAGAGTTTACTTAATATTCAGGGGCTTCTCTTTCCATGATATCAGAAAAAGTGACAACAGTAATCAGGGTCAAAATCCTCTCAATTTTTATGTGATCAGTATACAGAAAAAGACTTAAAACTGTAATCTTGTTGTATAGAGTTTTCATGCCATTTCTTTTTTAATTATTAATTAATTAATTTCTTTATTCATGGCTGCGTTGGGTCTTTGCTGCTGCGCGTGGGCTTTCTCTAGTTGCAGCAAGTCGGGGCTACTCTTCGCTGCGGTGTGCGGGCTTCTCATTGCAGTGGCTTCTCGTTGCGGAGCACAGGCTCTAGGCGCGCGGACTTCAGTAGTTGTGGCACATGGGCTCAGTAGTTATGGCTCATGGGTTCCAGAGTGCAGGCTCAGCAGATGTGGCACATGGGCCTAGTCGCTCCACGGCATGTGGGATCTTCCCGGACCACTGTACGAACCCATGTCCCCTGCATTGGCAAGCAGATTCCTAACCACTGAGCCACCAGGGAAGCCCCATGCCATTTCTTATGATGTGTATGAAATGTTTAGTGAGAATTGCTGTTCTTAGAAAAATTTGTTTAGATTTAACTGTATGGAATCCAGCAATATTGCTAGATGCAGGTATTAATTCTGGTTTATTACATATAGATTATTTTGAGATATTCTAGAAACAAATGTCCAGTTGGTGAATAAAGACGTGTTCATTTCCTTCTTTCCAATTATTTATGCATTTTTAACTTTTGTCTGCTTATTGGCCCATGACCTCCATAAAATGTTGAGAAGAACTGGTAATAACAGGCAAACCTGACTCCATCCAGATCTCAGGTTGTGTTTTTCAATGTTATATCACTAATTATGATATTTGCTATAGTTTTCTGAGTTTTTCTAAAACTCATAACTGGATGGTAAATTTGCCTGATGGTTTCTCTGTGGCTGTTGTGAAAGTGACATGGTTATTTGTCTTTTGTTAAGGAGACTTGATGTTAAGATGTTAAGCCACTTAAGAATTCAGCTTTGGATTAAAGTCAATTTGTTCATGGGATATTATAATTGAAGTGTGTTTGGATTCATAAAGATTTTTTTCTTTATGTTGTCATGATGCATATCAACCATTGATCTTCCTTTCCTATATTGTCATTATCAGTTTATTGTAAAATTTATAAGGATCTCATTAAATATTTTGGTTAGTGTTTTTACCATTTCTATTCCATGTGAGGGGATGGGCGATATTGGTATTATTTATTTCTGAATTTTATGGAAAAGTTCACACAATCAGGCATCAGACCATAGAAATCATTTGTAGGAAGGTTTTTATTATGGATACAATTAAATTAAAACATATAGGATTTTGGAAATTTCTTGTTGTGTTAAGGTGTGTTTTTCTGGAATTTTGTCATGTCAAATAACTTCAAATATTACGTAAGGGTCTCAAGTGTCTATAGTGATGATCCATTTTATATTCTATATGTGTTGATAATGTATGTCTCCCTTTGTTTGTGTGTGATCAGTCTTGCCAGGAATTACAATTTTTAAACATTTTCCCTGCCAAAATAATTTTTGGATTTGTCAGTCTTTGTATTTTTCTGAATTTCATTAGCTAATTCTAATTTTCTTTTATATCTACTATCTATTCTTTTGATTTAAATCAGCTTTTTGGTTCCCAGTTTTTGAGGTGAGGTGGATTATTAGATCTTCAATTTTCAAGGTTTCTTCTTTTGCTTTTAATGCTAGAGTGTTTCTTTAGACACATTTTGGTAGATTCCACACATTTTTAACAGCTTTTCTTAGGTGTAATTGACTTAAAATGAACTATACAACATTGAAATAATGTAACTTTTGAGATATCTATATATTTGTGAAATCATCACCACAGTTAAGATGATAAACATATTCATCCCCCTCCCGGGTTTCCATGTGCATCTTTGAATTTTTCCCCCTTCTGATCCAGCCAAGCCCTTCTCTCTTTTTCAGGCTACGAACGTTTTCATACAATTCTTTGCGTGCATATACATGTTCATTTTTTTCTTGGATAAACATCAAGGAATGGAATGGTTGAGTCACATGATATGTGTTTCTTTAAGATACTTTAGAAAATACATTCATCTCATTACAATCAGTGGTTGAGTCTTTTGAAGTTTGGTCTCAGGTTTTATGAGTAGTTTTCTGTTTCAGGTTTATATTGACATTTAGAGCACAGACACTTAAGGATGTTAAATTCACCCCTGGGTTGTTTTCCAGATTCTCTCTGCCAGGGTGGGCCTTGAACCCAGTCTGTGTCCCCTGAGTTGGTGAGAGGACTGGAAGCCCTGATCAGCTGCTTAGCTTATTAGCTGCAACTTTTTTCTTAGCATCCTATGTTCTTAGTCACCTCCTTTGGATCAACAAAAGGTTTATGGGGGAAAGAGGTACCAAATTTGTTTCTCATTTCCTGGGCTTCTCTTCTGAGATTCAGTTTCTTCAAATGCTTGCTTCTTTGGGTTTTTGGTACCTTTGAACAGAATGTTTAATATCTACCAGCTTTCCTAGTTTATCTCAGTGGGATGGTTGGGCAGAAATGGCTAGTCTACCATTACTGGAAGAAGACATCTCTGCACATGCTATTTTTTGAAATATGTTTTAGTTTTAATTATTTTTCCTCCTAGAGTCAATTATCCAATCTTTTGCCAAAATATTTCTTTAGTTTCCTACATGTGCCAGGTATGCATATGAAGGTACATTATTGAAATGTAGCAGAAAGGATAACAGACAAGTAAATATGGAGTATATTATAAAAGATAAATTCTGTAGTAATCTTTTATGCTGTAATAATAGCCAGAATACCTATTTGTATTATATTTACTGGTTACTCAAAGGATTGCCACGTGGATCTTTAAGTTATCTTGGTCTATTTAGAGTTAAAATAGTACCAGTTTATGTATGTGTAGCCTCAAAACAGTATGAATCCATTTATTTTCCCTTTACTTTTTGCTCTTTTGTCAAGTATTTTATTTAAATATTCTTATTTAAAAACTTAAATTCAGTGTATATAATTTATTTTTGCCCCTTAATTTTCTTAAATTAAATATATTGTATATTCAGGTAAATGCACAAAGCTTAAGTTTACAGTTAGATTAATTTTGCAAATTATGTATTTTACATCCAAAGTACTATTTCATTTTTACTTCAAGGATTCAGCTCTTTAAGCAGAAATAATAGAAAAAAAACTTTTATATTTAGCCACATATTTTCCCTATCCAGTTCTCTTCTCTCCTTTTTGTAGATTCTATTAGGTATTTTTTCCATTGAGCCTGAAGAACTTCCTATAGGATATGTATTATTTTTGGACAGGGACAAATTGTCTCACATTTGTTTATGTGTCTGCATCTTAGTTCACTCTTAGCTTGGAAGGATAATTTTGGTGGATAAAGAATTTTGTGTTGATAGTTTAATTTTTCTTTCAGCATTGGAAAGATGCTGCTCCATTATTGCCACTTCTCCAAGGAGTCTTTTGAGAATGCAGCCATCATTTAAATCATCATTATTGGTGGCTTATTTTTCAGAAGTGTTTTTCTGGTATACATTCATACACGTCACTAATAGCTGTATATTTCACATATATGTCCAATATGTAGTTTAATGATAAAATATTTAAGCATTTTAATAGCTATTTTATCAATCCAAATTTTTCCATTTGTGTAAATAGTTTATTGGATTAACAACAGCAACAAAAAAGCCAAAAAAAAACTCATGTGAAGAAATATTTTACAACAGCCAAAATATCCAATTTTTACTTCTTATTTATATATACAAATGTCTGCACATACTGTATACAAATTAAATGATATACAAATTTTCATGTGCAATATCAAAATGGTTTGATAATTTAATGCTAATATTGACATGCATGAGAAATTGTATGAGGACAAATAAAACTCTTGATAAATAATAATGAAGTGTTTCATACTACTTAAAGCAAATATTTTATATTTGTAATAATTATATACTATGCAATAACGTTCAATTTGGCAGACATAGTCTATATCTGAAATGATTTATGTAAATATAGTACACGTTGAAATAAATTCCTAACAGACTATATATATATATGAAAGCAACAAGGATATATGTATATATATATAATTTGATTTTTCAAATATTTATGAAATGATCGACTCTTTTTTTAACAAATGGAATAGTAAAATCAAGCAAGTCTGGAAATAAATGGAGACTGTCAAAATGTGAGGAAGAAAACTCTTTATTCAGAGCTTACTGTATAGCAGGGGAGTCAGACAGTGTTATTTGTATTTGGCAGAGACACAAAGGCAAGCAGGAGAGTGGGAAAGCTTTATGGTGTAGAAAAGGGAAGGCTTCAGGTATGCCCTGATTGGAGGTTGTTGGCCTGAGGAAGGTTAGAGAGAGGCTAGCTAGAAGTGGGACATTGTACTTGTTTGCTTAGGGAATCATAACTTGGTTTCCTCTTCATCCTAAGTTAGGAGTAGGGGCAGAAATTAGGGAAGTTGGCCGTTATTGATTAGGTCCTCACTGTTTTGGGCCACTTGCTGCAGAATCTGTGGTTTGGCTTCACGGGCTGGTTGCTGCAGAGCTGTGGGTGAGAGTTCTATTTTTATATATGGTCTGGCCATTGTCAGTTTGTACATTCAGTCTCTCACAATAAAAACAAAGTAAATATAAGTGGCTAATTACTATATTGAGTATCCTCAATAGTTACTGCATTTTAAATAAATAATAGGGTATTCTTTTTTATCTTGATACCAAACTATTGAGGGAGGAAAAAATACTGGGTTTTTAAATGTTAAATTGGCATTTTAAAAGAAATTTGAAAAATTTCCTACCCTTTCTAAACAGTAATTTTCCTTCTAGTACTATAGTCAACAAAACTACTCACAAGTGTATATAAAAGTATGCTTTAAAATTAAGAAATCTATTTTTAAGTAAATTATATTGTGTTCTTTCCATGACTGTTATGTAGATTTACAACTAAACAGTTCTTGTAACTTGAAGAAATGTCCAAGTCATATTCCTAATAAAAGATAAATTGTAATTTATTTCACATGTGTGTACATGCATATAAGTATATTTCATTTGTAAGTGTTTATTTATTTGTATATTTGTTCATATACACACTTCACTGTTAATCATGGTTACTTCTGTGAAGAGATATACATGTACGTTTTTGTAAATTTTACACTCAGTACATACCAAACTTATAAGTAGTAAAAGGAAATCAAAGAAATATATGAATGTATATCATTAATGATTACTTTAAAATATTTTCCTTTTTAAAGTAGTACAGGAAAGATTAGAAGTTATGCTAAAGACAGAAATAGAAAAGCGTTTGAAAGAAGATATACAATAATAAAAATATAAACAAGTTTTGTGGAAAGAGTAATTGTGATCCACTTAAAAAAAAGCTGATCTCTAACAAAAAACTGATCTGTAATTTGTAAATGAGATGAACGAATAGGAGCCATATGTAAACTTGTCACAAAGAATGCTCATTTCATTTTTCTCTTGAGTTAAATGTCATGTGTCATCAATTTTATTTTATATTCTGGGGTGTCTATTACCATGATATCAGAAAAAAAATGACAACAATAATTGAGGTTATAATAACTCTCAAAGATTATCTGATAATTATGTTGAAAAAACCTTAAAAAAAATGTAACCTTGTCCTGTAGGGTTTTGTGCCATTTCTTAAAATGTGTATAGAAGATTTACTAAAAATTGCTTTCTCAGAAAAATGGGTGTATGTTTAACTGTATGGTTTCCGTCGATCTTGATAAATTCACTCATTATTTGTACTACATTACCTATGGATTGCTTTTAACAATAGCAGTCTACAGGTTAAAGTATATTATGGAAGATAAATTTTGTGGTAATTAGTCTGGAAACAGAAGCATGCAATTTGTGAATAAAGGTAAATTAATTTAATCCTTTCCAATATTTATACCTCTTTTTCTCTTTTTCTTGCATTGTTGCACTGGCTAGGACCTCCCTAAAATATTCAATAGAACTGTTGCTAAGTAGGCCTACTTTCTCATTCCTCATTTCAGGGAGAGGTTTTCAATATTTTGCTAGTAGGTATAGTATTTGCTGCAACTTCCTGAATATTTCTTTTCGATCATGAATGAGTGGTAAATTGCGTCACATGGTCTCTCTGTATCTGTTGTGTTAGTGACATGATTTTATTCCTTTGTTTGCCACAGTAGTTTGATTTCAAAATGAGAAGAATCCGTTCTTGGATGAAGCTCCATTTATTCATGGGCTATTATAGTTGAAATATCTTTGGATTCTGCTTGTAAGACATAAGTTTTACATTTTATTTATTTATTTATTGCCTTTTGTCATGAAGCATAAAGACTTGATATTTTTAATGTATAAGGTCCTTATCAGTTTGGTTAAAGGGTCTCATGAGACATTTTGAGAGTGTTCTGACTGTTAGTACTCTGTGGAAGAGGTTGTGCAAGATCGCTGTTATCTTTCTCAAATACATGGAAAAGATCAGGAATTCAGGCACCAGGGCATGGAATTCATTTGTAGGAAACTTCTCAGTCCAGGTGCATTTTATGTAATAAGTATAAAATTATTGAGATTTCCCAGTTTACCCTTTTGTGAGTGGTGTTTTCGTTTTTGTAATTTCACCATTTCGTGTAATTTCAAATATATTGGCATGAATTTGATTATAGTATAATGTATGTGATGCCACAATCCATAGTGATAATCCCCTCTACATTCTTGTTGATAATGTGTGTCTTCTTTTTTTTAAATTAATTTTTATTGGAGTATAGTTGATTTACAGTGTTAGTTTCTGCTGTTCAGCAAAGTGAATCAGCTACACATAAACATGTATCCATTCCTTTTTAGATTCTTTTCCCATATAGGTCATTACAGAGTATTGAGTAGAATTCCCTGCAAATGTGTGTTTTCTTGTCATCCTTGTCCAGGTCATTATCTTCCTTGTGATCCTCCTCTCTTCCTCTTTCTCCTTTTCCTCCTCCTCCTCCCTGCCCATTCCTCCCTTCTTGCTTCTCCAGTTGTTCTTCGCCTCTTCCTCTTTTTCCTCTCCCTCCCCATTCCCTCCCTCTCTTCCTCCTTCATCTTTTTGATCAGTTTTGCCAGGGTTCATCAATTGTTTTCACCATTAAAAAAAAAAAACTCTTTAGTATTATTGACCTTTTTTTTCAGTTTGATTATTGATCATAACTTTAATTTTGTAACATTTCTGGTTTTGATTTATATTCTTACTTTATTTTCCAATTTTTTGAAGTATATTATCAAACCTTAAATTTTCAGGATCTCCTCTTTTGCATTAATGGTAGAAATTTTCCTTTAGGCACATGTTTTGATGCATCCACACAATTTTTAATGGCTTCATTGAGGTATAATAGATTTAAAATAAAATGCACAACTTTAAAATAAACAATGTAAGTTTTGAAATATCTATCTGAAACCATCACCACAATCAAGATAATGTAAATATCCATCCCCTCTCACCAAACTTCCTTGTTCACCATTTAATTTCCCCTTCCTGTTTCTACTCAAGCTGTTCCCCCATTAATTTGTTATGAACATTCTTGCACAAGTCTTTGTGTGAACATATACTTTTCTTTTTGTTTCTTTGTTAGTTGGTTGGAAGAAAACATCAAAGAAAAGGGTGGCTGGAACATATGAGAGGTGTATATTTAATTTTTTCTAGAACATGTCAGAGTGTCTTGCAGTGTGATTGTACTATTTTACATCCTACTAGCAGTATGAGTTGCAGTTGTTCTACATCTTTGACAGAACTTGTTATGATAAGTATATTTAATTGTAGTCTTTCTAATCAGCATGCAGTAGTATCTGACTGTCACTCTAAATTGCATGTTACCAAATCTTAGCTTTCTGTCCCAGGCATCCCCAGTAAATGGAGAAAATGGATCATAGGCCCACACCTAACCCTTTCCCCCCATTTTATTTTGCATGTAGTTTTTGTTTTTGTTTTTGTGGGGGTTTTTTGCCTGCCAGATTTTCTGTGATATACTATAGAGATAACTGGAGACTCTACATAATTTTATTTTTGTCTTGGGAGCATTTTCTTTTTATTTTGAAAGGCAGAGTGGCATAGTTCTCATCTCAATCAGTAATTCACTCCTTTTGAAGCTGTGTGTCATGTTTTCTGAGGAATTTTCTATTTCTGGTTCATATTGACACTAAAATATAGCCCATCAGGGATGCTAAGTCAATCCTTAGGTTTTCCAGATCATCTCTGCCAGGGTGGGCCATGAACCCAATGTGTTCACTGGGCTGGTGAGGCTGCTGGAAGCCCTGTTCAGCTGCTTAACTTCTCAGCTAAAGCGTCCTACTTAGCACCTTAGTTACCTCCTCTGAATTAGTAAAAAAAGCCTGGAGGAAAAAGGGGTACCAAATATGGCTCTCACTCTCTGGGCTTCTCTTCTGAGATCCAGTTTCTTTAAACGCTGGTTTCCTTGGGTTTGTGGTGCCTTTGAACAAGATGTTTAATATCTTCCAGCTTTCTTGGTATTTTGAATCTGTCTGCTTCCATTAATGCAAACAGGCCACTGCCGCCCAACCATCTTCGCTGAGAAGAAATTTTTTTTGATATATGTTCTTGTTTTCAGTTATTTTTCCTCCTCTAGCCAATTAATGCAATCTTTATATCAATAAGATAAAATAAATTTTAGGTCAACAATCTACCCAAGCAGTGTAGCTTTTCTATCATTGTTTGTTTAATGGACTCCAATTAAATTTTTTCACTGATTGCCTAAGTGTTTCCCAAGTTCCCAACATGTGCCAGGTATGGACTGTGTGGTGGAGGTACATTCTTGAGCTATAGACTAGTGAACAACAAACAAGTAAATATTAGTATATTATAGGTGATATGTTACTGGTAATTAGTTATTCAGCAGTAGTTGCCAGAATGTTACTTATGCTACTTTATATTATGTTCAGTCATTGCTTTAGGGACTGGCATGTGAATCCTTTCCTTACCTTGGTCTCCTTCTACTGAGGATTGTACCACTCTGTGTAAATGTAACTTCATGATACTATAATCCATTTATTCCCCCTTTCCTTTGTTTTCTTTTTGTCATATATTTTAAGTATTTTATTAAAATGTTATTTGTTAATTATAATATATACTTGCCTTATAATTTTGGTTAAGGGGTTAACACATTAAATTAAAGGAACAAATCTTAAACAGTTTGATAAATCTTGCACATGATCTTTGCCATTTATAATTCTACTTACCATTTTGTTTCAAGAGTCATTTATCTTTTAATGAAATAATAGAAAAAAGTAGCCTTTAATATTTCTGCAAATAGTTTCCCCAAGACCTCTTCATTCCTTTCTGTAGTTCTCAGTTTCTATCGTGTCATTTGCCCTCCACCTGAAGCACTTCCTGTAGCTTTATTTATATTACAGGCTGCACAGTAACAAATTGTCTCAAGTTTGTTTATGTGGCTGTGTCTCAGTTTGAAAGGAAAATTTTGTTGGATGTCGAATTCTGGCTTGAAAGTTTCTTCTTGCAACATAGGAAAGATTCTGGTGCATTTTCTCTGGTTCTCCATGGCTTCTGTTAAAAAAGTGACTATCATTTAAGTAATTGTGCCTACATATGTATTAGTGTCTTTATTTTTTGGAAGTTTTTGTTTGGTATACATTTGTTCACTGATATTCCTTATACTTAATATAAACACCAAATATATAGTTTACTAATATTATTTAAAATTTCAATAACTGTTTTGTCAATCCAAATTTTTCCATATAAGTAAATAAAAAGATAACTCATTAGGTGGATAAGAGCAACGAAAGAAAGCAAAAACAAAAAATAACTAACATTAAAAAGAAAAAAGCCAAAAAGCCCAATTATTTCAATTAAGATATATAAACATGTTGGTGCAGATTACATACAAATTAAAATAATTAAGGCACATTCACAAGCAAAATACCAAAATGGTTGTAATAATTACTGATGTGTCAGTAATGTTGACATGCACAAGATAAGTACAAGAACAACTTAAAACTCTTAATACAAAATAATGAAGCAACATTTGTATTACCTATAGCAAAACATTTTATATATACTCTAATTATATAATATACAATATAATTCTTTGAAAAAACATTTTATAGGTGAAATGATTTATATGTAGTACATATCAGAATCAATTCACTAACAGGAAATGTATAGAACATAAATGAAAGTAACAGTTTGAGTATATTTAGGCCTATTATATAATGATTTTGGTATTCAAGCAATTATGAAATGACAGTCTCTTTACAATTGCAAATGGAGTTAGTAAAATGCATCAAGGATATAAACAAAAATAAGTTTAAACTGGCAAGTAATATATTAGATATGTTCAGTACTTAGTGGAAGTTAAATAAATAGCAAGATATCCTTTTTTATATCGATACTTGTTAATGGAAGCAGTATAAAATGGTCATGAGTTTTTGAAATTAATTTGGTATTTTTTAGCAAAGCTTTAAATTTGTCTACCCTTTCATATAGTAATTGACTTTCTACAACTGTAACTGACAGAGCTTGTTAAACGTGTGCCTTAAAGTATGGATTCAAAAGGCAAAACAAAACTATTTTTAAAGTAACATACTGTGTTAAAATGGTGAGTACTATGTAATTTTTATACACAATCAGGTACATCTTATAAAATTATACATTATAATTATAAAATTTATACATCTTATAAAATTAAAAATTATAAAATTTCAGAAGATACATCGAAGATATTACTAATAAAAAAGAAAGCAAATTGTACATTATTTCATTTGTGTGCACAAGTATATAAATGTATTGCTTATCTAAAGATTAATGTATGTATCTGTTCATATATTATACACAGGACTGCTAATCATGCTTACTTCTGTGAATGGATACGCATTTCTATTTTGGATGAAATTTTACACTGATCATGTGCCAAACTGTTATTTAGTAAAATAAGATCAAAGAAATAGTCACATGACGTCAAATCAATAATGATTTTTTGAAAGATCCACCTTTTTCTTTTGTAAGGTAATACAGAACAGGTAAGAGGTTATGTTTAAAGCCAGAAATAGGACAGAGTTAGAAAAGAAATAAGAAAATATGTAAAGAATTTATGTAAAGAAAATAATATAATTTAGTAGTAAAAAGTTTAGAAATAACTCTAATCAGTTGGTGAGATCATTAACCTTGGGGTCGTACGTAAAATTGGCACAATGAATACTCTTTAAATTGCTTCACAAGGATTAACTATAGGTATTTTATGAGGTTTATCCTATAATTGGGGACCTCTGTTACCATGATATCAGAAAAAATGACAACAATATTCAGAGCTATAATGATTCTTGAATTTTATCTGATAAGTATATAGAAAAAACCCTCAAAAATATAACCTTGTCTTGTAGGGTTTTGGGGTCATTTCTTATAAGGAGTATAACAAAGTTTAGTAAGAATTGCTATTCTCAGAAAAATTCGTTTAGATATAACTCTATGGGATATGGCAGTCTTGCTAAATTCACTTATCAGTTCTAACATATTACCTATAGATTGCTTTTCCATAGCCTGGAAACATGATTGTGCAATCTGTGAATAAAAGTGGTTTCTTTTCTTTCTTTCCAATCTTTTTGCATTTTCTCTTTTTCTTGCATTTTTTCCTGGCTTTGACCTCCCTAAAATGTTGAATACGACTGGTGATACTAGGCGTTCTTATTTCTTTTATGATCTTGGGGGAAGGTTGTCCATATTTCACCACTAATTATGATATTTGCTGCAGTTTTCAGAGTTTTTTTAAAACATAATTGGATGATAAATTTTGTTATATGGTTTCTCTATATCTATGGTGACAGTGACATAATTTTGTCCTTTGATTTGTTAACGTTGTTTCTTTCCAAAATGTTAACTCAACAGTAATTCATGCTTGAATTCTACCCAATTTGTTCATGGGCTTATATAGTTGAAGTATTTGGGGGTTCTGTTTGTCAAATGAATGTTTTTGTTGTTGTTGGATTTTCCTGATGGTGGGCGGTATGGTTTCCTGAGGAATATAAGTCTTTGGTTTTACTTTCTTACAATGTCCTTATCATCATGGTGTGAAGTTTATAAGGTTCACGTGAAACATTGTGGGAAGTGTTCTTACTGTTTCTATTATGTGAAGGAGCTTGTGCAAGATTGGTGTTATTTCTTTCTTATTATATATGAGGTGCGTGACTTCAGGCACCAGGGCTTGGAATTCATTTGTAAGAATTATTTTTCAGTACAGGCATAGCTTATTTATGAGGTACAGGATAATTGAGATTTCTTAAGTTTTCTTGATTTGTTAAGCAGTGTTTTCTTGGAACATTCTCATTTTGTGTAATATCATTTATTAGCATAAATTTTCTTATACAATTATGAATGTGTCTCCAGGATATGGTGTGAGGATTTCCTGTATAATGCTGATTTCATTGTATCTTTCTTTTTTAATTTTATCAGTCTGGCTGGGGGGTTATTAATTATTTTTTAATTTTTATGAAAATAAACATTTTTAGATTGGTTGATTTTCTTCTTGCTATTTTAAAAATAATCTCTCACTGATCTTCATTTTATTGTTCCATTTCCTTTTGATTCTTTAGAGTTCCTCTCTCTCTGCCTACATTACTCATCTGCTCTAGTTTTTCCATTAGAGCTCTTAGTTTAATAATCGTGGTGGGCTTCCCTGGTGGTGCAGTGGTTGAGAGTCCACCTGCCGATGCAGGGGACACGGGTTCATGCCCCGGTCCGGGAAGATCCCACATGCCACGGAGCGGCTAGGCCCGTGAGCCATGGCCGCTGAGCCTGCGCGTCCGGAGCCTGTGCTCTGCAACGGGAGAGGCCACAACAGTGAGAGGCCCGCGTACTGCAAAAAATATATATATATAAGTAAATAATCATGGTTATTTTAAATTCCTGATCTGATAACCCTAAAATATTTGCCATACCTGAATCTAGTTTTGATGCTTTTGATACCATCTCTTCAAGTTTTTGGGGTTTTTTTTTCCCCTTAAGTATGCCTTGTAATTTTCTGTTGAAAGCCAGATGTGTATTGGGTAAAAAGAACTGAGGTCAGAAATCCTTTAGTGTAAGGTTTTATCTGACTAAGAGTTAGGCTGTGTTTACTGTTTGCTATAGTTGTAGGTATCATAGGCTCAAATTTCCTCTGATGTCCTTATTTTTTTCTCCTTGTTGTCTTTGAGTTTCCCTGCAGACTTCTTAAATAAGGCCTAAGATGTGCAAATCTTTCCACTGTAATACCCTTAGTACTGGCTCCAGTGATGGGTGTCTGCTTCTGGACTTCTCCACTAAGCTGTGATTCTTTGTATTTGCCTGTCTCTCCAATATTTGGGGCAGTGTTTGGCCTTGTTAATATGAGTTCTCTGATGGATCAGGAAGAGTTGTTGATTTTCAGTTTGTTCAGCTTTTTTCTTGTTTTGAGAAAATGAGTGATGACTTTTAAGTTCCTCACATGTCAGCTAGAAACCAATGGTCTTCATTGTTTCATTTCTGTACTTTTTTGGTATTAAATTATTGTTTTTTAAACAAAATCTTGAGATATATTATTAAATAATAAATTCTCAGACTAGATTTTGCATTTATTGCTACAAGTGCTCCTTTAAGACATATATTGTTTTATCTTACACTTTATAACAGATTCACTGGAATATAATTGAATTTAAATCAAGTATATAATTTTAAACAAACATATGTATATTAACTGTATTTATATACATACATTTGTGAAACCATCACCCAGAGCAAGGTAATGTTTATATCCATCCTTTCAGTCAGGTTTTGTTGTGCAATTTTGTATTTCCCTTTCCTGATTCTGTCCCAACCCCCTTTTTTCCCATGATGTTTATGTTCTTGTACAGATCTTTGTATGGATGTGTATTTTTATTTTCTTGTGTAAGCATTAAGGAATGGTATGTATGGATCATCTGATATGTGTATATTTCATTTATTTTAGAAAATGTCAAAATATTTTACATCTTGATTGCCCTACTAGCAGTATATGAGAGTCACATTTGCTCTATAATCTTTGCTAGGGATTGTTATGATCATTGTTTTTTATTGTAGCCCTTCTAATAGTTGTGCGGTGGTATTTCAGTGTCATTCCAAATTGCATGGGTGTAAAAAAGTCATAGTTCTTTCTATCCCAGGAAACACCCGTAAGGGGAGAAAACAGATCACAGGCCTGAAGTGAATTCTTTCCTTTCCAGTAATATTTTGCACATATAGTTGTTTTTGATTGCATGCAGGAATTTGTGTAAGAAATATCATAGAGGTGATTGGAGGCTCTGGATGATTTATTTTTCCTCCTTGAAGCATATTCTTTTGCTTCTAAAAGGTGGTGGTAAGAGTGGAGTCGGGGGGTTAGGATATAGTTCATCTCATCAAGAGAGTGAGTCCTTTTGAAGCTTGAGTCTCATATTTTGGGAGGATTGTTCTGTTTCTGGTTCATATTGTCACTTAAGGCATAGCGCCTTGGTGACATCAGATGAACCCTTGGCATGTTTCCCGAAGTTTATTTTCCGTAGTGGGCCCTGAGCTCCAAATTGAGTTGCCTTTACTGGTAATACTGCTTGCTGGAAAGTGATCAGCTGCTTAGCTTCTCAGCCACAAAATTTTGCTTAGTGTCTTGCATTCTCAGTCTCCTCCTTTGCGGTGGGATACCATGTGGGAAGAAGGGATATCAAATTTGGTTCTTTTCACCAGGACTCCTTTTTTTCCCTGAAATCCTGTCCTTCTTTGACTTTGTCATATCTTCAAAAATATCTTTTATACTTTTCCATCTTTCCTAGATATTTTTCAGCAGAATGTTTGGGCTGAAATGTGTAGTCTGCCATTATTAGAAGGTGATGTCTTTACAAACACTTTTTTAAAATAAGTTTTAGTTTGTAGATGATTTGCCTCATGGCCACTTAACTCAATCTATATAATAAGAATCTAAACAATTTTTAATTAAGCTTTCTGCCTTGATAGTTCACTTTCACTTGCAAGTGTAAGAAATAACACAAAGACATCCAATGCACCCTTCTCCCATTTCCAGCCAGTTTTAACATATTACAAAACTATAGTACAATATCTCAACCGGGATATTAACATTGGTCCAGTCAAGATAAAATACATTTCAGTCACTGCAAGGATCTTATTGTACTTTATAGGCACACCCACATCTAACTCCTGCCGCCCTCCCATCCCTTCAGTCCCTGACTTCAGGTAGCCAATAATCTGTTTTTCATTTGTGTGTGTGTGTGTGTGTGTGTGTGTGTATAAATAAAATAGTAGCAAGAATATTATTGTTTATTTCAAGAATATTGTTTACTGAAATAATAGTGTGTGTTACCTTTGGGGTTTTTTTTTCACTCTGTGTAATTCTCTGGACATTTATCCAGGTTGTTGCATAGATCAGTAGTTTATTCCTTTCTCTTGCTGAGTAGTACTTCTTGGTCTGGATGTATCACGTTTAATTTAACCATTTATCCTTTTAAGGACTTCTAATTGTTTCCAGGCTTTGGCCATTACTGATAAATCTGCTATAAACATTTTTGTATAGGTCTCTGTGTGAGTAAAAGTCTTCATTTCTCTGGGATGAGTGCAGTTGCTATATCATATGATATTTGTTAGTTTAATTTTTTAAGAACCTGCCTATTTCCCATAATAATGCAACATTTTACATTTTCAGAGTGATGGGTGATATAGTTTGCTTATATCCTTGCCAGCATTTGGTGATGTCACTTATTTTTTTTTAGCCATTATGATATCTGTATAATGATACCTCATTGTGCTTTTAATTTGTATTATCTGTTGACTATGATGTTGAACATCTTTTCATGGACTTATTTTCCATCTGTATATCTTCTTTAGTGAAATTTGTTTGCCATTTTCTCATTTTAAAATTGAATGGCTTATTTTATACTGTTGAGTTTTGAGAGTTCTTCATATATTGTAGATACTAGGTTTTTTCAGATATATGGCTTGAAAATATTTTTCCCCAGTCTGTAGTTGAATAGCAAAAGTTAAATTTTTATGGAGTTTATTTTCTCAGTTTTTCCCTTTATGGATCATGCTTTTAGTGTCAAGTTTAAGGGCTTTTTGTCTTCTGCTTGATTACAAAGGTTTTCTCTTGTGTTTTTTAAAAATATAGTTTGCATTTAAATCTATGATCCATTATACCTTAATTTTTGTGTAAGGTGTGAGGTTTAAATCAAAGACCATATTTTTGCCTAGGGATACCCAATTGCCCTAGCATTATATGTTGAAAAGATTATCCTTTTTTCCATTAAATTGCCTTTGCAGCTCTATCAAGAAGTCATTTGGCCCTCCTGGTGTGCGACTATTTAGGGTTGCTGTTGGAGGAGTCTTCAAAAGGGCATAACCACTGGTTGACCCTTGAGCTGGACCCGGGCAATTGGAGTCTTCCCCCCCGCCCCATCCTTGTAGTGTACGTTCCACCTACAGTTCCCAAGGATGCAGCCTTGAGAGAGCGAGCAGTGTGTTGTTGAGACCATCTGGACTGGACACCTGACTGAACTTAGTTAAGGCCTCTATATAAACGTTTAAAATTCTGTGGTGCAGGTGTGGAGATCTACTTGTCTTGCCAAGACAAGCCTTGTGAGTAAGTTCCTTTGCTTATTAAACCTGCCACCTACCAATCTGGAGTTGTCTTCTTCTTTCTTCAATCTCTCCTTGTCATCAGTGTATGGGGGCTGGTTTGCAGACCAACAGTCCTCATGCTGTTATGTTAATCTGTGTGTCTATCCACCTGCCAATACCACATTTTCTTGATTGCTACAGCTATATAATACACTTTGAAACTGGATATTGTGATTCCTCCAACTTTATTTTTAATTCTCAAAATTGTTTCATCTATTCTGGTTCCTTTGTCTTTCCATATAAATATTAGAACTATATATATATATATATATATATACACATATCCATATATATCTTTTTAGATATATGTCTATATCTAAAAAAAATCTTGTTTTGATTTTGTTAAGATTTGTATGAAGCCAGTATATTGATTTGGGGAGAATTGAAGTCTTACTGTGTTGAATCGTCCCATCCACGAGCACTGCATGTCTCTGCATTTATTTAGATCTACTTTATCATTGTCATGAAGTTTTTAGCATATAAGGCCTGTACATGTTTTGAACGATTTATACCAAAGTATTTCATTTTGTTCACCAATTGTAAATTTTATTGTATTTTTAACACAATATATGCACATATTCATTGCTAGTATGTAGAAATATAATTGATTTTGTATGTTCATCTTACATCCTGTGTTCTCGAGGAGCTCAGTCATTAGTTGAAGAAGGTTTTATTTCTTCCTTTCAGATCTTTTATTTCCTTTCTTGTTTTTGTTGTTGCTTTACTGCCCTGACTTACCCTCCAGTATGTTTTAAATAACAGTAGAGAAAGCAGACATACTTGCTCTGTTCCTGAACTTAAGAGGAGACCATTTAGTTTTTCACCATTATACAGCTAAGAATAACATTAGCTATAGGTTTTTTGTAGATGTTCTATTTAAAGTTTAAGAAGGTTTCCTCTGTTCATATTTTTCGGAGGGTTTTTAAAAATTATGAATGCATGTTGCATTTTGTTAATTGTTTTTCTTCATGGATTTATATGATCATGTGATTTTAGCTTGTTAGTTTGGGTTAGTTTGATTGATTTTCTAATATTTAACCAGCCTGATAATCTTGGAGTTAAAACCACTTGGTCATGATGTATAATCTTTTTATATATAACAGAATTCTATTTGCTAATATTTTAATAAGGATTTTGTGTCTGTATTCAAGGCATATTAGTCTGTAGTTTTCTTTTTTGGTACTTTCTGTCTTGTATTCTTATCTGGGGGTAGAAGTCAAGTCTCCCCACATGCTATACATTAACGCTCTTTTGGATGGAGTGCTCTTTACCATCCATCAAGGATGAAAGTCCCTGCTATCTATTGAGCCATCTCTGACAACACTGGAGGGCATTTTGGGGTGACTCCTTTTCAGCCTGGAGAGGGTGGAAGTCTAGGCTCCTCATTCAGACTTTCTTGGTATGGCTGAGAATGGCATTTGGCTGTATTTGTGTGGCTGTTGTCTAAAAGTTTTCTATATTATTAGGTTGTCCATTTTCTAGCCTTTTATCTACAAAAAGCAAGCTTTTGTTGTGCCTTTCTATGTCTGAACCTTTCATCATTTCCAAGTTGCCAGATTTTTCAGCTTCAGATCTGGAGTGTAAAGTGAAATCAAAGCAAAATGAAGAAAAAAAAAAAAAAAAGGGAAAAACACCATTGTGTTGTTTATTGAATCCTGAGGTCCCTAACTAGTCTCTCATCTTTCCACCTTTCAGAGTCTTCTTATGTTTGTTTTACATGTAATTTTTAGTTGAACTTAGGAGAAACAGGGAAAGTATCTCTATCCCATCTTCTTAGAAGCAGATACCCAATGATTTTTTTTAGCCAATGATCTTCATAAACAGTAGATTTCTCTTTACCATCGTTTGCTTTATTTCTTTCCATCTAATTATTTTATTCATCCCCAAAATGTTTCTTCAGTTCCCAGCATGTGACAGGTGTGGACCATGTGCTGCAGTTACATTACTGAGAGGCAGCCTAGTGGGGAAACAGATGAGGAAATATGGACTATATTATAGAAGATAAGTTTTGTGGTAATTTCTTATGTATTAATAATAACTAGAATATTACCTATATATTTGTGTCATTTTTAGTAGCATCTCAAGGGATAGGCATTTGAATTCCTTATTTTGATGTTACACTTAGAGTTATATGGTATCACTTCCTATAATATACAATAATGTTCTGCTTTGGTATTTTACATGTAAAAAAAAGAGGTATTTTACATGTAAAATGATTTATATAAACATATGCTTATGATGATCAATTAGGTACCATGCAATATATAGAACATAAATGAAAGCAATGAGTGTTTATACATATCTATCTATGGGCTTAATATATAATAATTTTGGTAATCAATTAGGAAATGATAGAGTACTTTAAAATGGAATTAGTAGCATTCATCAAAGGATAAACAAAAAATAAATATAAATGGGCAATTATCTATTAAGCATGCTTTATACTTGACGTAAATTATTTAAGTAACAAGATACCTTTTGTGCTTTGATAACAGGTTATTGAAGGAATATAAAATGGTAATGAGTTTTTGGAAAACATTATGATATTTTTAGCAAAGTTACAAATATATCTAGATTTTACACTGTATTGGCTTTCTACAGCTAAATCAGACACAGCTACTCACATGTGCATTCAAGTATGGATTCGTTAAAGTCAAAACAGCTATTTTTTGATAAATTATACTGGGTGTGTACTATGAATAGTATGCAGTTTATAAACCAGTTAGGTAGATGTTACATATTTACAAAAGACATCTTCATGGTTTGTTGCTAATAATAAAGAAATCAGATTGTAATTTACATATAGATATGTGTACAGGTTATGTAAATATATTCTTCATGTTAATATGTGTGTATGTTTACATCTGTTTATACACACACTTCTCAACTAATCACGATTACTTCTAGAAAGGGTTATGTATAATCATTTTTTGGAAGATTTTACATACACCATGTATGTATGATACAGACTGAATGTTTGTGTCCCCCCAATAGGCACTGTTGAAACCTAACCCCCTATGTGTTGATATTAGGAGGTGGGGCCTTTGAGAGATTGATTAGGTTGTGAGTGCTCAGTGTCCTTATTAACAGAGACCCCAACTAGCTGCCTCATCCCTTCCACTGTGTGAAGTTACAAGAAGAAAATGACCATCAATGAACTATGAATCTGCTGGTGCCTTGATCTTGGACTTTCCAGCCTCCAGAACTGTGAGAAATAAATTTCGGTTCTTTATAAGCTACCAGCTATATGATATTTTGCTACAGCAGCCTGAAAGGACCGAGACAATGTGTATAATTAAAGATGTAAAATTTAAAAACCCAAGGGATAATGACATATTACTAATAATTTTTGAAAGATCTACATTTTACTTTTTACATTAAGGTAGTACAGAATGAGATAAGATGTCAGGAAGAAATTAGACAGGAGATTGAGAAAAGAGAAAGGAAAAATAATAAGAAAAATATAAACAAGATATGAGGGAAAATAATTTTTAAGTTGAACTCTTAGTAACATTAAACAGGGATCATTAAGAAATTAGTCTCAAAGAATGATCTTTTTATTCTACTAGAATTAAATGTCAAGTGTATAGTAAAGTTTATCTTACATTTTGGGGTTTCTGTTACCTTAATAGAAGAAAAAATGACAGCAAAAATAAGGGTTAAAACTCTATCAGTTTTTATCTGATCAGTATATAGAAAAAAGTCGTAAAAATATAACCTTGTAGTGTAGGGCTTTTGCACCATTTCTTATATATATATAAAAAGGTTAGTAGTAATTGCTTTTCTCAGAAAAATGTGTAATATGTGTAATATTTAACTGTATGGAATCTAAAAATCTTGTTAAATTAACTGTTTAATTCCAATGCATGATCTCAAAGGGAGGTTTTTAGTATTTCACCACTAGATATGATATTTGCTGCAGGTTGTGAGGTGTTTTTTTTTTTTAATCATGACTGGATGGTAAATTTGGTCATATTGTTACTTTCTATTATGATAGTGACATGATTTTGTCCTTTGTTTTATAATAGTTGTTTGACAACAAAATTTTTGTCTCACTAGACTCCATTCTTATATTTCACCCAATATGTTCATGGGGTATTGAAGTTGAGGTACCTTCTGTTTGTAAAGTTTATAGGAAGTCTCACAAAGCATTTTGGGGAACTTTTGACTATTTTATTTGGAAAGGCTTGCACGACACTGGTGTTATTTCTTTTTCCATCATATGGAAAAGTTCATGACTTCAGGCACCAGCGCATGGGATTCATTTGTAGGAAGATGTTTCATTACAGACACAGTTTATTTACAAGATACAGAATAATTGAGATTTCGTAAATTTTATTGCTCATTAAGCTGTCTTTTCCCTGGAATTTTCTCTTTTTGTATATCAAACTTATTAAAGTTATTTATATAATTATGTATGTGTCACCAGGATGTGGCATGAGGATTTCCTTTACATTGCTGATATTGGATATATGTTTTTCTTCATCTTTTTTTTCCCCATTAATCAGTCTAGACAGGGGTTTATGTAACTCTTTTCGAGAAAAAAAAAAGTTCTAGATTTTTCAATTTTTTCTTTTCATTTCTTTTAATATCACTCACAGACCTTAATTTTATTGTTTCATTTCTGTTACTGGTTTGGTATTGAATTACTGATTTTTCTCCAATATTTTGAGATGGATTTTCTGATCACAAATTTCAGGATTTCCTATTTTGCATTTTTTTGCTATAAGTATTCCTTTAGCCACACATATTGTTGTATCTCAGACTTTAGTAAAAGCTTCATTGAAATATAACTGAGTTTAGATAAACTTTAAATTCAGCAATATAAGTTTTGACATATGTATATATATTTGAAAGTCCATCACCAGAAGTAAAATACTGTACATATCCATCCCTCCACTCAAGCTTCCTTGTAAAATTTTGTATTTCCCCTTCCTGTTTCTATCCAACTCTTTCTCCTTTCCCCTGGTGTATACATTATTGTACAAGTCTTTGTATGGACATATATTTTTGTTTTTCTTGGGTGAACATGAAGGAATGGTATGGCCAGATCACATGATAAGTATACCTTTGTTATTTTAGAGTATGTCAAAGAGTTTTGCATTGTGATAGTACCACCTTCCATCCTACCAGCAGTGTAGAAGTCTCAGTTGCCCAACATCCTTGCCAGCACTTCTTTTGGTCATTATTTATTGTAGCCCTTCTAATAGGCGCGTGGTGGTATCTGTCTATCTAAATTGCATGGATGTAACCATGTCATACTTCTTTCTTTCTCAGGCATGCTGAGTAAATGGGAAAAATAAATCACTATGGGGAACACAGTTTGGGGTGACTCCTTGCAGCCTGGTAATGGTGAACGTCTGGGTTCACCACTGGGACTCTGCTGGTGTGAATGAGGATGCTGTTTGTCTGGTGTAGAACTTCTGTGTGCAACACTGCTGCAAGTAGTGCCTCGTCAAAGCCAGGTCATCTAGTCTTCCAGCACTTTGCCCTCTTCGTTTTTTTTTTTTGGCGGTATGCGGGCCTCCCACTGCCGTGGCCTCTCCCGCCACGGAGCACAGGCTCCGGACGCACAGGCCCAACGGCCATGGCTCACGGGCCCAGCCGCTCCGCGCCACGCTGGATCCTCGCGGATCAGGGCACGAACCCGCGTCCCCCGCATCCAGGCGGACCCCCAACCACTGCGCCACCAGGGAAGCCCTGCCCTCTTCTTATCTCAGTGGACTCTAAAGCAAAAGCTGCTGACTACCAGCTTTCTTGGTTCCAGACTGGTGTATGTCAGAGGAGGAGAGCTGGAGAGAGAAGTGAGGGTGGCTGAGCCTAATGTAATTTTTATCCTATACAACTATTGATTGATTTAAAGTCCTCTTGTCTCTTCCCTGTGGGAATGCCCTGCATTAACTAAGTCCATTTAATTTTTGTTTTATTTTGCATTTTTAATGCTGTGAAGATGAGAGAGCATTACACCTTGACCCCCCTTCATGTCACTTTTTTGGCATTATGGTATGCAGCCTGAGCAGGTAAATCTTGTTTACAAATGAGAACTATGTACATCCTTTCACTTGGCCAGCAAACAGGTCTATCTTTATAAGAAAAAAAAAAATAAAGCCTACAAATTTTCTGTGTTATTTGCCTGTGTCTTTCCTAGTCCTTTGGAGCAAGCAGGCTTTTTTTGAGGCTTTCTTTCTCTGCACCTTTTGGCATGTTCAGGTTGCCTGATTTTTCCTCTCCAGGTTTGGGATGTACGCGAGGCAAAAAGAAAACAAAACATACCCAAGAAAACATGGAAAACACCACTGTGCTGTTCCTTGGCTTCTGAGCTTCCTAGTCAGTCTTCCTCAGTCTCTCCACCTTTCAGGATATTTTTGTGTTCATTTCTACATATACTGTCCAGGGAGTTTGGTTGCAGTTAGGAAGAGAAATAGGGAAAGTCTGTCTACTCTGTCTTCTGGGAAACAGACATCCAACTTCTTTTTTAATTCAAATGATCTTTACAAGCAGTAGATTCTTTTTAAAAAAATTTTGCCATCATTTGCTTAACTTCTTTTAATGTAATTATTTCATTCATCCCATAAATACTTCTTCAGTTTTAAACATGAGCAAATGCAGATGATGTTCTGGAGTTAAATTATTGAGGGACAGCCTAATGGGAAAACAGGCAAGTAAATATGGAATATATTAGAGAAAATAAGTTTTGTGGTAATTTTTTATCCGGTAATGGTAACTAAAATATTGTCTACATACTGTTCTGTTATGTTTAGTGGTTCCTCAATGGATTTATATTAAATTCTTTACTTTTAATTGTCTCCATAGAATTAGGTAATATCACCTCCTGTAAATGTAACCTCACTACGCGATAATGCTATGTATGTGACCTTTCCTTTGTGTTCTTGTTCTGTAGGTTACATCAATAGTATCATTTATCATGTTTGATTTAAAGAGTCAGATGTCTCTCAAATAAGTAATAGAAAACATTAGTCTTTTATGTTTATCTACCTATTTTCCCTATCCTGTGTTCTTCATGCCTTCTTGTAGCCTGTAGTTCTTAGTTTCCATAAGGTGTCATTTCCCTTCAACCTGAAGACCTTCCTTGTTATATGTTGAATTGTGTCACCCAAACAAGTCCTTAGTTCCAGTACCTCAGAATGTGACCTTATTTGGAAATAGGATCTTTGCAGGTGCAGTCAAGTTAAGATGAGGTCATTAGGGTGGGCCCTAATCCAATATGACTGGTGATATAAAGGGGAGGTGTAGAACTAGATACAGATATACATAGAGGGAAGACTCTGTGAAGATACACCCAGGGAGAATGGCATGTGAAGATGCAGGATTTGGAGTAATGCACGTACCAGCAAAGGAATGCCAAAGATTGCTGGCAAAACCACCGCAAGCTGGGAAGAGGCCAGGAAGGATTGCCGTACAGACTTTAGAGGATGCATGGCCCTGCCTACAGCTTGATTTCAGACTTCTGGCCTCCAGAACTGTGAAACAATAAATTTCTGTTTTTTAAGCAATCCAGTTTATGGTATTTTGTTATGGCAACCCTAGGAAACTAATATATTCCTTAAGCATTACTTGTATTGTTTGGCCAGTGACAAATTGTCTCAGATTTGCTTATTTGGATGTGTCTTATTTCACTCTCAGTTTAGAAGGGTAATTTTGTTGAATATAAAATTCTAGTTTGGAAGGTCTATCTTTTTGTTCATCATTGGAAAAATGGTGCTTCGCTTTCTCTCATTCTCCATGGATTCTGTGGAGAAGGCAGTCAACATTTAAATCATCATTCCCAGATAGGTACTATATCTTTATATCTTTGAAGCTTTTGGTGGATGTACATTTGTTCAATTCATTAAAAACCTTTATATTTTATATAGTTGTCAAATATATAGTTTACTAATGAAATATTTCAAAAATTTCAATAGCTATGTTGTAAATGAAAATGATTCTATTATATAAAAAGGTTAAACTCTGGTCAAGAATAGAAAAAAAATTGAAAGCCAAAAAAAAAAATAAAGGTGCATGAAAAGTACCACTAATAAAAAAGAACCAATTCCTTATTATTATAATATATAAATATGTCTGCACTGTTTATATATAAATAAAATAATTTTAGCACATTTATAAATACAGTATCAAAAACATTTTAATTATTGTTTCTGATCTGATGCTAATGTTGATCTGAATGTGATAGTGTATGAGAACAGGCAAAATCTTTTGATAAAGAATAATGAAATAACACTTATATTAACTATAGAAAAATATTTTATATCTACCATACTTATATGCAATATATTTTACAGGTTAAAATTATTTATGTAATAAACACACATCAAAATCGGTTTGGTACCAGTCAATATATAGAACATAATTGTAGATAACAAGAATTTATGTGTAATTATCTGTGTATGTATGTATATATAATGTATAATAATTTGGCTATATAATTCTGTTAATGATTATGAAATGATATATTGTAGCAAATGGGATTAATAATATGTATCAAAGATGCGTGAATAGTAAAGAATATGGGTAATAATATCTTAAGTATGCTTAATAGTATAAATTATTTAAGTAACAAGATGTCTTTTTAAAATCTTGATGTCACATTACTGAGGGAGTACAAAACGGTAATGAATTTTTGGAAAGTAATTTAGTATTTTTTGAGAAAGTTGTGAATTTCTCTGCCATTTGCAACAACATGGATTGACCTAGAGGTTATTATGCTAAGTGAAATAAATTGGGCAGAGAGAGACAAATTCCACTTATACGTGGAATCTACAAAAATAAAACAAAGAACCTAAAAAACCCAAAACAGAAACAGACTCATAGATACAGAGAACAAACTGGCAGTTGCCAGAGGGTTGGGGTGGGGGGGTAGGTGAATGGACAAAATAGGTAAAGGTGATTAAGAGGTACAAGCTTCCAGTCATAAGATAAATGTCATGAGGATGTAATGTCCAGTGTAGGGAATATAGTCAACAGTATTATAATAACTTTGTATGATGACAGATGGTTACTAGACTTATCATGGTGGTCATTTCATGTTGTATATAAATGTCAAACCACCGTGTTGTACACCTGAAACTAATAATATTGTATGTCACCTATACTTCAAAAAAACTGTGAATTTCCCTACAGTTTTATGCTGTAATTTGCCTTTTAGGACTGTACCTGACACGGCTATTCACACATGTGCATTAAAGTATGGACACAAAACAGTCAAAACAGCTATTTTTTTGTAAATTATGCTGTGTTCATACTATAATACTCTATGCGGCTTTTACAACTAATCAGGTGGATGTTAAATACTTACAGGGGACATCTCCAAGATATATTGCTAATTAAAAAGTAATTCTCATTTACTTACAGACATGTGTACAATTATGTAAATAAACATTTATGTTTATATCTATATGTACACTTCACTGCTAATCACAATTACTTCTGAAGGGGAATATATATAGACCTTTTTGAAAATTTTACACTGTGTACTTGCAATATATCTGTCATAAAATATATAAATAAAAAATTAATCATGTGATAATAACATCTTTCTAATAATTTTTGAAAGATATACTCTTTGCTTTTTAACTTTAAAGTACAGAACAGAATAAGAGTTAATCTTACAGACAGAAGGCTTAGAAAAGGGAAAAAGTAAGAATAATATAAACAAGATAAGGAAAAAATTTTAATTGTGAGCCCTTTATAAGAAGCTAACCTTTAATTAGTCATTAAGATCATTAAACTAGAGACCATAAGTAAAATTGTCACGAAGAATGCTCTTTTTATTCTACCAGAATTAAATGTCAAGTGTATAGTAAAGGGCCTGTGTTGCCACGATAGCAGAAAAATTGACAACAGTAATCAGGGTTAAAACCCTCTCCAATTTCATCTGAACCATATATGGAAAAAGCCTTACAAATATAAGCTTGTCGTGTAGGGTTTTTATGCCATTTCTTATGATGTGTATAAAAAATTTAGTAACAATTACTATTAAAAATGTTTACTGGGACCCCTGGTGGCGCAGTGGTTAAGAATCCACCTGCCAATTCAGGGAACACAGGTTCAAGCCCTGGTCCAGGAAGATCCCATATGCCACGGAGCAACTAAGCCCGTGCACCACAACTACTGAGCCTGTGCTCTAGAGCCCACGAGCCACAACTACCGAGCCCGCGCCACAACTATTGAAGCACACGTGCCTAGAGCCCGTGCTCCACAACAAGAGAAGCCACCTTAATGAGAAGCCCGCGCACTGCCTCGAAGAGTAGCCCCTGGTCGCCGCAACTAGAGAAAGCCTGTGCGCAGCAACAAAGACCCAACGCAACCAAAAATAAATAAATAAATAATGTTTACTATTAGAAAATGCTAATGTTAACTCTGTGGAATCCAGCAATTTTGCTAAATTTACTGTTTAGTGTCTAATGTCTTAGTGTCTAATATCTATAGAATACTTTTATATAATCTAGAAACAAACGTGCAATCTGTGATTAAAGATGATTTAGTATCTTCCTTTCCAATTGTTACTCTTTTTAAAATTTAAAAAAAGTTTTTTTTTAGTGTCCTGGCTGTGATCGCTCTAAGATGTTGAATAGAACTTGCTGATAGTAGGTGATTCCTTGTCTCTTTTTTGATTGCAGGGGGATGTTTTCAGTATTTTACTACTAGCTATGATATTGGCTACAGTTTTTTTTTTTTTAAAATCACAACTGGGTGGTGAATTTGGTCATATTGTTTCTCTTTGTTGTAACAGTGTCATGATTTTTGCTCTTTCTTCTGTTAAAGTCATTTGGTTCCAAAACTTTTATCCCACCATAATGCATTCTTTAATTAAACCCTATTTGTTTATGGAGTATTATAGTTGAAATAGCTTTGAGTCCTGTTTTCCAAACGTAAGTTGTTTTATTTGGGGAGGATATATACCTCTTTTATGAGGGATATATTTTGATGCCGTAAGATTTCAGTTCTTATAATATCCTTATAATTTTGGTGTAGAGCTAATAGGGATCTCATAACAACATTTCAGGGAGCATTTCTACTGAAATCCTATGTGTCCCATGGACTGATGAGTCCACTGGAAACATTACTCAGCTGCCTGGCTTTTCAGTGATACCTTTCTGCTTAGCATCTTGGGTTTTCAGTCTCCTCATTTGAGGAGGGATATCTTGTAAGGGAAAGGGGTACTATAATAAATTTGGTTCTCACTCCCTTTGATAGTCTTTTTCCTGAGATCTAGTCTTTTCAGTGCTTGATTGTTTGCATTTATGATTTCTTCAAACAGATGTCTTATATTTTCCCATCTTTCAGTTTTTCTCAGCAAATGTTTGACCTGAAATGTCTAGTCTGCCATTACTAGAGGAAGGTATCTTCAAAAATACTACTTTTGAAATGTATTTTAATTTGTTTATATTTTGCCTCATATCCAATCTGTATATTAAGAATATAAACAATTTAAATTAAACTTTCTATTTTGGCGTAATTGTGCACTTGCACATGTAAGAAGTCACACAGAGATACCCTGTATACCTTTTACCCATTTCTAGCCAATTTTAACGTCTCGCATAAATAGAGTAAAATATCTCAATTGGGATATTCACACTGATATGGTCAAGATATAGATACATTTTATTCACCCCAAAGATCCCTCGTGTTGCACTTATAGGCACACCCACCCCCACTATTCCCTTCCAATCATGAATTCTGGCAACTTTAATCTGTTTTTCATTTCTAAAACTTTTCATTTCAAGATTGTTATATAAATGCAGTCATACTGTATGTGACCTTTAAGACTGGCTTACTTCATAATGAATAATTCTATAGAGTTTCATCAAAGTTATTGCATGTATTGGTAGTTCATTCCTTTTTCTTTCTGTGTAGTAGTTCTTAGTATAGATGTACCACATTTTGTTCAGCCATGTACTCTTTGAAGATTATCTGGTTGTTTCCAGTTTGGGGCTAATATTGAAAAATTTACCATAAATTTTTGTGTACGTGTTTCCGTGTGAACATAATCTTCATTTCTCTGGAATTAATATCCAAGAGTGCAATTGCTGTATCATATATTTCCAAGTTTAGTTTTTTAAGAACCTGCCTGTTTTCCAGAATGGCTGCAACATTTTATATTCCCACAAACAATGTATAAGTGATACAGTTTGCCTCTATTTTGTGAGAATTTGTTTATTTCTCTATTTTTTATTTTAGTCATTCTGCTATGTGTAATGGTATCTCACTGTGGTTTTAATTTGCATTTATCTGATGGCTGTGATGTTAAGCATCTTTTCATGTGCTTTTTTACCATCTGCACATGTGCTCTTTGGTGAACTTTTTGTTCATATCTTTTGCTCATTTTCAAATTGGATTGTTTATTTTATATTGTTGAGTTTTAACAGTTCTTTACATATTCTAGATATTAGTTCTCTATTGGGTATATGGCTCAAACGTATTTTATCCAAATCTGTAGCTTGTCTGTTCATACTCTTAACTGAGGGTGAAAGTTTTTATTTATGTATTTATTTTTAATTTTTTTTTAAGGTTGAGATTCTTTTTTTAAATTTTTAAAATTTTATTATATTTTATTTTTGGCTGCATTGGGTCTTCGTTGCTGCACGCAGGCTTCTCTAGGTGCAGCGAGCGGGGGCTACTCTTTGTTGCGGTGCGCAGGCTTCTTATTGCTGTGGCTTCTCTTGTTGCGGAGCATGGGCCCTAGGTGCATGGACTTCAGTAGTTGCAGCATGCGGGCTCAGTAGTTGTGGCTTGCGGGCTCTAGAGCGCAGGCTCAGTAGTTGTGGTGCATGGGCTTAGTTGCTCCGCGGCATGTGGGATCTTCCTGGACCAGGGATCGAACTTGTGTCTCCTGCATTGGCAGGAGGATCCTTAACCACTGAGCCACCAGGGAAGTCCCAAAAGTTTCTAAATAGCAAAATCTTTAAATATTATGGAGTCCAAAAGATCACACATTTATGGGTCACGTTTTTGGTGTCAAGTCTAAGAACTTGTTCCCTAACCGTAGACCCAAAGATTTAATCTGGCTATTTTGAAAAAAATTTTTTACATTTAAATTTATGATCCATTATGAGTTCATTTTTGTGTAGGCTGTGAGGTTTAGATAGAGGCTCATATTTTTGCCTGTGGATATCCAGTTGCTCCAGCACCATTTGTTGAAAAGTTTATCCTTTCCTCCATTAAATTGCTTTTCCAGCTTTATCAAAAATCACTTGGCCATACTGGTGTGGGGCTATTTTGGGTTCTTTTTCTGTCCCATTGGGCTATGTGTCTATCTGCTGATCAGTATCATACTGTAGTGATTACTGTGGCTAGATAACACGCCTTGAAATTGGGTACAGTAGTTCCTCCAAGTTTATTCTTTTTGTTAAAAGTAGTTTTTATCCTACTTCTTTTGTCTTAACATATAAATATTAAAACAGTCTTGTCTGTATCTTTTTAAAAAACTGTTATCATTTTGTTAGGATTAGGATTAAGCCAGTGTATCAATTTGGGGAGAATTGAAATGTTTATTTTACTATGTTGTCTTGCAATCCATGAACGATTGTGGTATGGTACATTCTCTCCATTTTTTTAACACCTTAGATTTCTTTAATCAGTCCTTTGTAGTTTTAGCATACGAGGTCTGTATATCTTTTGTCTGATTTGTGCCTAAGCATTTTATTTTTTCAGCAATTAAAAATTTTATTGTGTTTTTAATTTTAGTCTCTATATGTTCATTTCTAATATAGGGAGATAAAATTGAATTTTGTGAGTTTATTTTGTATCCTGAAACTTGCTGAACTCACTTATTATTTCTTGGAGGCAGATTTTTTTGGATTTTCTCTATCGATGTCACGTCATCTGTAAATAGGGACAATTTTATATCTTTCTTTCACGTGTATGCTTTTTATCTCCTTTTCTTCCCTTATTGTCCTGGCTAGAACTTCCAGCACCATGTTAAGTAAAAGTGGTGAGATACTTGCCTTGTTCTTTTTTTCTTTTCTTTTTCAGTTTATTTTTTATATTGGAGTATATTTGATTTGCAATGTTGTGTTAGTTTCAGGTGTACAGGAAAGTGATTTAGTTATACATATACATATGTCTATTATTTTTCAGATTCTTTTCCCATATAGGTTATTACAGAGTATTGACTAGAATTCCCTGTGCTATACAGTAGGTTCTTGTTGATTATCTATTTTATATATAATAGTGTGTATATTTTACCTTATCCTGGTCTATTCAGAGTTATGATAGTACCACTCTACATGCATGTATCCTCACAATACTTTATTCCCTTTAATCCTTTTCCTTTCCTTTGTCACATTTCCTGTATGACAAATATATTCTTGTCATATATTTTACATATACAATACTGTTTACCACTTTTGCTTCATAGAGATGTATTTCAAAAATAGAGAAAAGTTGTCATATTTATCCATGTATTTTCCCTCTCCAGTACTCTTCAATCCTTGTAGTTTATAATTTCCATGATGTGTCCTTTCCCTTCAGCCTGAAGCCGTGCTTTAGTATTACTTGTATTACAGGTTGTCCAGCAACAAATGGTCTCAGATTTGATTGTGTGAATGTGTCTTATTTCATTCTCAGTTTGGAAGGATAATGTTGACAGATATAGAATTCTGGATTGACAGCTGTATTTTTCTTACAGCGTTGGAAAAATGCTGCTCCTATTTTCTCCGGATCTCCAAGGATACTCTTGAGAAGGCAGGCATTATTTTAATCATCATTCCCAGGTAGGCAATTCATCTTTATTTCTCTGGCACTTTTGTTTTTTATTCTTTGGCTCTTAGTTTAAGTATGATGTACCCATATGAATATCTATTTTAATTTAACCTGCTTTGGTTCTATTGATCTTGGACCTGTAATTAACATATTTCTAAAAAATTGGGAAATTTTATATTGGTTTACACAGATTCATATTTAGTATATGGAAATATGATTGTTTTTATGTTTGATCTTGTATCCTGCAAGCTTGCTGAAGTAATTGTGTTCTAGAAGGATTTTTAGTAGATTGCTTGGAATTTTCAATACAGACAATGATGTCTTCTGCAAATTGGCAGAATTTTAATTCTTCTTTCCAATACATATGTGTATTATTTATTTTTCTTAACATGTTTTAGTGGCAAGACTTTCTAGCACTATACTTAATCGAGTGGTGGGAGCAGACTACCTTGCCTTGTTTCTGATATGAGAGTGAAAGTATTCAGTCTTTCACTATTAAATGTGATGTCAGCTGTAGTTTTTTTAAGATGCTCTTTACCAAATGGTACTAGATACCCTCTATTGATAACTTGCTGAGGATTTCTTTTTTAGTCTTGAATGGCTGTTGGATTTTTTCAAATGCTTTTTCCATGTTGGTTGTTATGATCATGTTTTTTTCTTTTTTTATCCTGATGATATGGTTGTTTACATTGATTGATTTTTAAATGTTGAACTAGTTTTGCATACCTGGAATGAATCCCATTTTGTCATGATGCATAATTAATTTCATACATCGTTAAATTTACTAATTTATTGAGGATTTCCACATCTACATTCATGTGAAAGAATTGGTCTGCAGTTTTATTTCACTGTATTTGTCTAGTATAGTATCAGGATAATATTGGCCATATAAAATGAGTTGGGAAACATTCCTTTCTCTTCAGATTGTCTGTTTTATCTTGATTGAGTTATGGTGTTTGTGGTTTTCAGGAATTGATCCATTTCTTCTAAATTGTCAAATTTATTTGTATAAAGTTATAGTATTCCCTTGTTAACTTTCAATGCCTATAATGTTTATAGTGATAGCCTCTCTTTCATTCCTGATAGTGGTGATTTGTGTCTTCTCTTTTTTGTCTTTGTCAGTCTTGCTATATAGGTTGACCAATTTTATTGATTTTTTTTTTGAAGAAAAAACTTTTTATCATTGGTTTATATGTTGTTTTCTATATTTGCAATTTCATTGTTTCCTCTTCTTTTGTTATTCCCTTCTGTGTGCTTTGGGATTACTTTGCTCTTCTTTTTCTACGTTTTAGCAGTGTTAACTTACATAATTGATCTGCGGCATTTCTTTTTCTTTTTTTTTTTTTTTCCTCCGGTACGCGGGCTTCTCACTGCTGTGGCCTCTTCCGCTGCGGAGCACAGGCTCCGGACGTGCAGGCTCAGCGGCCATGGCTCACGGACCCAGCCGCTCCGCGGCATGTGGGATCTTCGCGGACCAGGGCGCGGACGGGGGCACGAACCCGTGTCCCCTTGCATCGGAAGGTGAACTCTCAACCACTGCGCCACCAGGGAAGCCCTGGGGCATTTCTTTTTTAATGTAAGCACTTCTTACTAAAAAGTTCCCTTTCGGCACTAGTATTGCTATGTCCCACACATTCTCTCTGATACGTTGTATTTTCATTTTCATTCAGTCTTTGTATTTTTGCAGTTTACCTTCAGGCTTCCTCATAGACCATAGAGTAGTTAGAAATATATTGTTTAATTTCCAAGTGTATAGAGATTTCCCTGTTTTTATGTTACTGATTGCTAGTTAGATTACATTATGGTCAAATAACACACTCAGCATGAGTTCCAGCTATCTTTCTCTTATTGATTTATAGTTGAGTTCCATTGTAGTCTAAGAGCAGATACTGTATGATTTCTGTTCTTTTAAATTTGTTAACATGTGTTTTATGACTCAGAATGTGGTCTATCTTGGTGAATGTTCTATGTGAGCTTGAAAAGATGTGTTTTCTGATGTTACTGGAGGCAGTCTGTGATGTCAATTATATCCAGTTGAATGATGGTACTATTGAGTTCAACTATGTCCTTACTGATTTTCTGCCTCCTGGATCTGTCCATTTTTGATAGAGGGGTGTTAAAGTCTCCAACTATAATAGTGTATTCATTTATTCCTCCTTGCAGTTATAGCAGCTGTTTCCTCATGTATTTTGATACTCTGTTGTTAGGTGCATACTCATTAAGAATTGATGTCTTATTGGATTATTAACCCCTTTATTATTATGTCATTCCCCTCATCATCCCTGATAATTTTCCTTGATCTGAAGTCTGCTGTGTGAAATTAATGTAACTGTTCCCATTTTGTGTTGATTAGTGTTAGCATTAGCGTCCATTCCTTTGCGGAGCACAGGCTCTGGACGCGCAGGCTCAGCGGCCATGGCTCACATGCCCAGCAGCTCCGCGGCATGTGGGAGCTTCCCAGACCAGGGCTCAAACCCATGTCTCCTGCATTGGCAGGCAGATTCTTAACCACTGCACCACCAGAGAAATCCAGAAACTACGTACCCTTTAACCAACATCTGCCCATATTTGCCACCCACCTAGCCACTGGCAAATACCATTCTACTCTCTGCTTCTATGAGTTTGACTTTTTTTATATTCCACATATAAGTGTGGTTTTGTTATTTATTTATTTATTTAGGCCATGCCACACGGCCTGTGGGATTTTAGTTCCCCAACCAGGGATTGAACTCGGGCCACTGGAACGCCAGGGAATTCTCTAAGTGTGAGTGTGTGTGTGTGTGTTTTTAAGACTTTTTTGTTTTGATGTGGACCATTTTTTAAAATCTTTACTGAATTTGTTAAAATATTGTTTCTGTTTTATGTTTCGGTTTTTTGGCCGCGAGGCACGTGAGCTCTTAGCTCCTTGACCAGGGATCAAACCCACACCCCCTGCAGGCGAAGGCAAAGTCTTAACCACCGGACTGCCAGGGCAGTCGCCCTAAATGTGGTTTTTTTTTTTTTTTTTTTTGCAGTACACGGGCCTCTCACTGTTGTGGCCTCTCCTGTTGTGGAGCACAGGCTCCGGACACGCAGGCTCAGCGGCCATGGCTCACGGGCCCAGCCGCTCCGCGGCATGTGGGATCTTCCCAGACCGGGGCACAAACCCGTGTCCCCTGCATCGGCAGGCAGACTCTCAACCACTGCGCCACCAGGGAAGCCCCTAAATGTGGTTTTAATTGAGCATTATATATGTTCCATTTTCTCTCTTTTCTTAGCATATTAATTATACTTCCTTTTTATTTTTTTAGTGGTTACCCTAGAGTTTGCAATGTACATTTACATATAATCCAAGTCCACTTTCAAATAATACTATACTGCTTCATGGGTAGTGTAAGTACCTTATGACAACACAATATTCCAAATTCCTTCCTCCCGTCCCTTGTATCATTGCTTTCAATTCATTTCACTTATACATAAGCATACATTAACATATCCATAAATATATATATATAAAAATATATATTGAATACATTGTTGCTATTATTGTTTTGAACAAGTTGTTATCTGTTATATTGATGTAGAATAAGACAAAATATAAGTTTTTATTTTACTTATTCTTTTCCAATGTTCTTCCTTTCTTTATGAAGATATGAGTTTCTGACCTATTTCATTTTCCTTCTCTCTAAGGAACTTATTTTAATGTTTCTTGCAAGGCAGGTCTTCTGGCAACAAACTCTCTCATTTATTGTTTGCCTGAGAAGCTTCTATTTCTCCTTCCCTTTTTTTTTTTTTTTTCTCCTTCCCTTTTGAAGGATAATTTCACAGGGTACAGAATCCTAGGTTGGTGGTATGATATAGAACCTTTACTGCTGTAAAGCTCCATTCTCACTCACCTTTATTGTGCTGTTTTTTAGATATTATGTCTATATACTAAAATGTTACACATCAAGAAATACATTGTTATAATTATTCCTTTATATAAGTTTATATCTATTGAGGAATCTAGTGGAAAGGAAAGCACAAATACATATATAGAGTTTATTTTATTTTATACTAACTTCTTATGTCCTATTTCCTGTGTATTTGTGTTACCATCTGATTTCATTCCCTTACTCGAATATAACTTCATTCACAACCCTCTTCTTTGTGTTCTTATTTTCAGTATATTACATTTGTATGTTATATGACTAAAATACAATTTTATAGTTATTGTATTGTACAGTTGTCTTTTGAATCAGTTATGATAAGAAGGGAACATCAGTATATATTTATATTTTGTTTTATCATTATCTACATAATTGCTTTAACTGGAGGTCGTTGTTTTTTTCCATATGGATTTTATAAGTCTGGTGTCACTTCTTTCATGCTTAAGAACTTTTAGAGTTTCTTTTTTTTTTTTCTTAAGATTCATTTATTTTATTTTTGGCTGCGTCGGGTCTTAGTTGTGGCACGTGGGATCTTCACTGAGGCATGCGGGATCTTTCATTGTGGCGTGTGGGCTTCTCTCTAGTTGTGGTGCACGGGCTCCAGGGCGCCTGGGCTCTGTAGTTGTGGCACGTGGGTTTCAGAACACATGGGCTCTATAGTTTGCAGCACGTGGGCTCTCTAGTTGAGGCGTGCGAGCTCAGTAGTTTTGGCGCGTGGGCTTAGTTGCCCCATGGCATGTGGGATCTTAGTTCCCTGACCAGGGATAGAACCCAGGTACCCTGCATTGTAAGGCAAATTCTTTACTACTGGACCACCAGGGAAGTCCCTAGTGTTTCTTAGATTGCAAGATTTATAACACAAATTCTTTTAGCTTTTGTTTATCTGGGAATGTATTCATTCTGAAAGATAGCTTTGCTGGATATAAGAATCTTTATTTGGAACAGGACATAGAGAGTTTTGTTGTTGTTGTTAGCCCTTTGAGTATGTCATCCCACAGCATTATGGCAGTGTTTCTGATGAAATATCAGCTGTTGGTCTTATAGATGTCTGCTTGTACATGATGATTCACTTTTCTTGCTTTCAATATTTTGTCTTTATCTTTTGCTTTTAGTGTTTTGACTATGATATCTCTTGAGGTGCTTCTTACATTTATGCTCTTTGGAGTTTGTTGAGTTTCTTCAATGTATAGATTAGTGTTTTTCATCAAATCTGGGGAGTTTTCAGCTATTATTCCTTCAAATTCTGTCCCATTCTCTCTTGCTTCTCCTTCTGGCACTCCTATTATGTGTACGGTAGCACTCTTGATGGTGTCCCACATGTCTCTGAGGCTCTGTTTATGTTTCTTCATTATTTTTTCTCTGTGTTCTTCAGGTTATATAACTTCTGTTGATTTATTTTTTAAATTTGCTGATTCATTCTTCTGTCATCTCAAATCTACTTTTGAGCCTCCCTGGTGAATTTTTCATTTTGTTTACCATAGTTTTCTACCCCAGAATTTCAATTTGCTTCTTTTTATAAAACAATTTCTAGGTCTTCATTGATATTTTTGACCAAGTGTTCACAATTGTCTGTTTCTTACCCTCTCCTTTGTCTTCACAATATGTCAGTCAGACTTCTCTTTTTTAACAGGCCCTGAACTCTACTTGCCCCCAAGCCTGAGCAAGCAACAAAAGAAAAAAAGTGGAACATTCCCCTTTATCAGCTTATCCTGACCGCAGCATGACCGTTTTCTTGTCAAATCTCACTGGTCATTTCTCCTTGCTTGTCATACTTCCCTTCAAAGTTTCTGCTTATCTCTGCTTGCCTCCTCCTTTTTCTGTTTGATTTTGAGACATCTACATATTTTTGAGATTGGAGCATTCTCCCTATTACAATAGTCTTTCTAGTTAAAGTCTCTCCCTTTCTAAGTCTGGATTTGTTTTTATTTGATATTCTATAGTTGATGACTCATTATTATCATATATTCCTTTAATTCTTTAAACATGGTTTCCTTTAGTTCTTTGAACATATTTAGAATAACTACTTTGCAGTCTTTGTCTGATAGGCCAACATCTGGGTACCTCCAAATGCGGTCTCTATTGTTTGGCTTTGGTCCTGTGTATGTGTCACACTTTCCTACTTCTTTGCATGTTTCATAGCCCCTTTTTTTTTCTTTAAAGCTGGACATATTAGAAAATGTAGCAAATCTGGATACTGATTCCCAACAGGCTTGTTACTGTTGTCTGTTCAGTGACTTGACTTATGTAATTCTTTGCGGTCTGTTTCTATTGCAGTGTGGAGCTCCCAAAATTCTTGCTCAGATTTTCTCCATGTTTTCATCTTTTAGCCTGACTTCCTAGGGGTCCTTCTTTGGTCAGCATAACACACTTATTGGTGAAAGGCTGTACTTAAGGCCCTGAAGCAGAAGATGTTTACTTTTTACCACTGAATCTCTTTTTGGCTTGGAGACCACTTTCATAGTTATGGGTTCAAAGTTTTATCTTTTCTTTCAGCATTGGAAAGGATAGACTGAGGGTGATTTTATTTTTAGCCTGGCTTCCTAGTAGCAGTCCTGTATCAGAATAGCTTATTGTTCAGCCAGTGATTGGTCAGAGGTTATCCTTAAGAACCTTGAGGCATTAAAGATCTTCTCTTTGCTGATGGATCTGTTTGTCATTTGGAAATGCTTTCAAATCTTTCTCCACATGGTATTCTAACAGCTCCTGAGTGGTTGCAGTCTAGTACATGCAGACAGCCTTCTGGACCCCCAGGGATGAGTGTGATCTCCAAAGGGCTCTTCTTAGCTGTCTCTTTCTCTGGTTCTCATTGTTATATTTCTGCCTGCTCTATCATCTCCCTTGCTGCTACTACCTATTGCTGCTGCTTTCATGGAGCTACCAGCCCCTCCTTAATAGCTCACCACCAATATCTCCATTGTTTTTGAAGTCCTTAGGCATGAACTTTCTATGTTCCATTCCAAATAAAGTCAGTACCCTCAGGTAGAGCTGCTGAGAACAGCAGTCCTTACAGTTTGCCTCTTCCCCTAGGCAAAACCTTAGCACAACTGCATCTTAGCTAGAGTAGGAGACAGAGACCTACTTCTCCCAGAGTGATACCTCTGCTCTTTAAGTGGGCACTAGCAGGGAAGGATGGTAGTCCCAGGTCTTCTTGGTTTGCCTCTCCTCTGCCCAATAAGCCAGTCAGAGAGAAGGAAATTATCCAGGCCCAGTATCAGCAGCCTGTTACACCTGAGGCAGAAGGGTCCTTGCCATATGAGTGGGAGCTGGGTGAGGGAAATGCACCCCAGTCACCTTGACTATGCTTGCCTGGAATAGAGTTTCTGCAACAAGGAACTTGTAGGGAAGGTGGTGAATGAGAAACACAGACAGCCTGACCTCCTGTGGTGAAACTGGAGCCCTAAACTGGTTGCTGGGAGGAGATTATTGGCTACACCGTCATGCAGTAGAGATTCTGTAACTCAGAGCTGGGGGGAAGGTGTATGAAAGCTGATCCTAGCTCATATGTCACAGACTCCTGATGTTCTTACCAAGGTTTAGTGAATTACTTTGAATAATTTTTTCCATTTGCCATATGCCCTTATGTTAATTTCCAGCCACTTTAAATTATATATATTTAATCCTCATACATCCATTCCTGAGATCTGTGCCTCCAGGTTTATTCACAGTGATCTAGACAGACAAGGTATGCTCTGGTAAAACTGTAATAGCTTTTAGCATATTACAAGGAGTTACCATCAATGTCATTAACACTTTTACAAGCAGATCATTTATTTCTACCTGGCATGGTAGGTAAAGAAGAAATAGTTATAGGCCAGTGTAAAAGTATTAGGAATCAGGGCAGTGGTAAACTATGATTTAAACGGGAGGGTATAGTGATGTGAGGTGATAAAAGGAATACGTCTTCCGTATGCTTCTGGGAGTCTAACAGTGTTTCATTCTCCACCTGGGTGGTGCTTATACAGCTGTGTTCTCTTTGGCTAACCACATTGATCTGGTTAGTTGGTATTTTTGCCCTGTTTTCCATTATCATGCTTTGAAGGATAAATATATACAACATATAAATACAGTAAATACAACCTAGAAAAGCAAGAGAATTGTCATCGCCTAATTTTTGATGTGTGTGTGTGTGTGTGTGTGTGTGTGTGTGTGTGTGTGTGTGTATGTTTGTGTGTGTGTTTCTTCTCCTCGGAGGAAGCAGGGTGATATAATTGGAGAAGGGTCTGTATGAGATTCTAAAAGCATTATGTTTTTTTGTTTGCCTACTTGTATAGAAAACTTTCATATAGTAACAACTTTATTCTGAACTTGACTTCACATACAAAGTTAGAATGGCAGTTCCACTTAAAATTAACTCAATAAAAAGTTTAAATATTATAGATATGCACTATCTGAAATTCCAGAAGGGATTTGAACAGGTAACAGATATCGCTACCCATCTTTGGACAGATCCTGAAGGTAATGTTCTCTTTCAGGTGGATGTACATTTGTTCGCTTCATTAATAGTCTTCGTATTTCATGTATATGTCAGATATATAGTACTAATAAAATATTTTTTAAAAATAGCTTCATTCCACTGGACTTTTACACTATGTACTCTTTTGTGTTCAGCTTGTTTTGCTAAGTGTAATCTCTGTGTAGTTATTTGTAGGATCAGTTCATGTTTTGCTTTCTGTGCCTAACATTTTATTGCATAAATATTCCATCATACGAATATTTATCCATTATATTGTTGCCTGCCATTTGAATTGTATCCTCTTTGGGGCTACTTTGGGTAAAGTTTCTGTGTGCATTCTGGTACACATGTCCTGGTGAATATATGGACTCATTTTTTTAAGATACATACCTAAGAGTGGGGCTGCTGAGTCACAGGCTAGACAGAGAAGGTACAAGTTTAAATAACTTCTTGAGTTTTTACCATTATTAAGGGCCTGGATATTATAGTTACTAAAATGAGTCTTTCTTTTTGACACTAAAGTGGCCAGAGGATATTTATTCTCTGAGTGAATGAAAAGTGGTGGAACATACTTAGGATTTTATGTCTAGGGTTCAGAGTATAGAGTGAACAAATTTAAATAGGCAGTGGAAGGCCCAGGGAATACAATTTTTTTTCTTCTTTTGGGTCACAGATGGAGTTCTGGTTGTTAAATAAAATGGTTACATTTCCATACAACAGAGAAGCCACAATGGTGTTTTGGGATTAATTTACTTCACATAATGCAATAACAGTAGAATTGGTGCTAATATCGCCTTGCGTTACATCTCTTGATTATTCACTCTTGCAAGCAGGTTAGGCAGTGTACTCTTTATGTGATACCATTTTCTGCATTGGCCTTAGATTTATAAAAGGGTGGTGTTACGGTCACCTGCCATTTGATTATTGGTGCCAGATTCTACCATTTATAGAAGCAATACAATGAAAATAGTGTCAGTCACAGAAAGCAGGGTTATTGAAAGAATATCATATTTTGTTTCCTTAGGAAATAAACATGACCTACTCTCAGTATCAAAGGGCACTTATTTTCATCAAGAAATAATTATGTTATCAAAGTCCACATAGTACAGGCTTAAAGAAATATTCACTGTTTTGGCTTTCCTTAAACGGATATCCAAATGAAGTGATAGAATCAAAATGCCTAAGAATTGTAAATATTGACAGTAACACCTAAAAGAAAAAGGTATTATTTAAAGGAGGATGGAACCAATAATAAAAATAGGTACTAATTTTTGAGTGCTTACTGTATCTTGTGTGCTGTGCAAAAAACTTGAATTATTGCACTTAATTTCACAAACACTGACATATAGATATTATTATATGTTTTATTGCTGCTGCTGGTGTTTAAGAAGTACACAACTTGGCTATGGAAAGTGGTGGAGCTGAGAATTAGGTCTAGACACTTTAAACTCCAGAAGTTTCTCTCTTTACACCTTTATTGTAGACGTAATTTACAGATGGAATTTTTTCTTGTGAATAGCAATTTTGGTAGGGATACTGTGGCTAAAGTATCTTGATAGTTGTGTAAGAGCTTCTTTTCTCTTTTCTGCTTCCTTTGCCCTTTCCTCCTCCTCTGTCTTCTTGTCTCTTTCTTCTCCTTTTTCTTCATTACCATTATCATAATCATTATATATGAATGATGGAACATGGTTTTTCTCTACAAAGTGATGTTTGCCTACACAATCATTTAAAAAATGACAATCATTAAAAATGCAAATAAGATTTTCTGCTGTGCTGTTATGTCAGCTGTAGCTTGGTTCTCTCTGACTGCTTTGTGATGAGAGACAAACAGGCTAAGAGACAGATTATAACCTAAAAGCAATGCAGACTTTTATTTGGGAAATAGGTCAGCATTTCTCTTTGTTTGAAGAAAGGAGACCTTGTATGAAGAGAAACAGAAAAGGTTTCCTTTTATAATCTTATTTAAAAAATTCAGAGCTATTAAAAATCAAGGTGGCCTCTCTAGATCAATGTGTTAAAAAAACTGTATATACGCACACATACATACATATATGATGTATTATATACATAGATATATATTATATACTGGTACCATATTAAATTATATACTATATTATGTATTATTTTAACTATAATTATATATCATTATATATTATATATAATTAAATTACATATATTAAATTATGTAGTAACATATATATATATATCATGTTATGTGTGCGTGTGTATTATATAGTAGTAATTTTAGAGGCGTCTGTGAGAAAATGATAATGAAAAAGAAATAACCAAATCACAATCTGTAAATACGAAACAACATATTGGGTAAAAACTGTGTCATTGTATATACTAACTAGATTGTATTACTGCAGATTAAAAATATTACAGTTCCTTATTATTTAAAATATTTTGTCACTGTTGGGTGAAAATGTCTATTAAGCATATCCAGTTTCCTATGTCCTTATTTCCCATCTACCTCAAATTTCATTTATAAAACATCTACTCTTTTCCAGGTATTGTTTTATAAGGAAAAATAAGGCTTAACTTTTTCTCTTGAGTTCACAATTTAGTGAGAGGGATGGAGAAGTAAACATGTGGTGTCCATAGAGTAGGAAGTGATATCAAGTAGTGAAAAAAGGGTGCAAAACGATGCCCTGGAAGCACAGAGAACAACAGTGCAATAGCAAGGATGCTTGAAGGTCTAACGTGCACCAGATACATAACAATGGCGCTCACTGGACTGTGGGGCCATTGTTATGTATCCGGAGCACGTTAGACACAGACATAGGGAATGGACTTGAGGACCCGGGGTGGGGGCGTAAGCTGGGACAAAGTGAAAGAGTGACATGGGCACATATACACTACCAAGTGTAAAATAGATAGCTAGTGGGAAGCAGCTGCATAGCACAGGGAGATCAGCTCGGTGCTTTGTGACCACCTAGAGGGGTGGGATAGGGAGGGTGGGAGGGAGACGCAAGAGGGAGGGGATATGGGGGTATATGTTTATGTATAGCTGATTCACTTTGTTATACAGTTGTGTTAAACTAACACAACATTGTAAAGCAATTATACTCCAGTAAAGATGTTAAAAATAAAAAATGATGAGATAATCAAAGCCAACCATTGAATAGTTTGAGGTTTAAAATTATATAAGAACTCACGCTGCCACCCAAGTTAACTTTTTGAAAGTTATACTTCTCTAATATTTAGTGTAGTAGAATTCTTTGATAATATTTTTCTTTCTGGTATAAAATGTTTATAAAGTGTCTATATTAAAGTGTGTTTAGTTCAATCTGCAATATAAAGTGATACAAACCTAATCTTTGCACACTTTTGGATAAAATCACAATTTAATTTTATGATTTTTAATGCTTAAATATTGATATTGGAATTCACTACTTTAGGCTAAGTCTAACAGACCTCTGGAATCCAAGGTGACAAACACCTCGCTAAGGAATGATTGTCAGTGGTAAAATTACTCACTGCAGCTATGTTATAAATTATTTTTTACCCCTAACAAAAGTGTATTGGAAATATATCACACATTGAGACATGTTCATCAAAGGCATTCTTCTTCTTGTCTTCTGTCTCTCCACCCATTTCTTCTCCATTGGCTTTCCCCCTTAGTTTCTAAAAACCCCCAAATTAGTCATTTTGTAAATGAATAAATGATTATGAAAAATAATAAAAATTAACCGTTAACTAGGCTCAGCAGCAGACCCTTGGCCCACATTATACCCTTATCTCCCTGTGATCATCAAATATGCAATATGACTTCTCAGATGGTCACTTAAGGATGAGTAAATTATACCAGAACACAAATGTCCCAATGTAGTATGCTTATTTCTTTGGGTATCTCTCAACTCATAAAACCGAGCCTGGGAACTCTTCATTGTATTGTTACCTCTTTGATAGTATTTTAAAGCTTTTTAAACTCAGCTCATTGATAGAGATGGTATATATAACCTACTTCACTATTACCAATAGAGATTTTTAACCTGTCTAAATTAGACTTTCTTACCCAAACTCCGTGTATGTGAGCATGTACACACAAGCTCACATATACACATTTAAAGTTTGCATTTCCTTATGCTGTCTCTGGCAAGACCCGACATTTACCAACCATCGCATAAAAAATGTATAGACTCCTCTCTGTGCCTTGCTTTTTCGTCCTCTCTGACTGGTCATGAAATCCTTGGGATTCTATCCTGTAGATGTATTACACCTTTATTCCTTTTTCTCCATCTTCATTACAGCAACCTTGTTTTCACCTCACAAACTTCTCTCATTCAGGCCCTCATCACTTCTGTCATGCCCTCATAAATGATCTCAGTACCAGAAATTCTTTGAAAGAAACAAGCTCCCTTACCCTTCCCCTGTCCTGTATACATCATATTTTTCTTAATCCTGGAATGTTCTTACTCATTTGTCTCTCTTGTAAACATACACTCAGCCTTCAGTGGGCAAAGCAGGTTTCTCCAAGGTTTTTCCTGATCCTGACTCCCCGTACTTCCTATTACCTGGCATAGAGAGTATGTCTTTTTTTTTGTCTCAAATATCCTTCTGCCAAAATCATGCATGGGAAATCTGTAAGCTCTTGAAGACCCAGCTGAACTTTGATCTGGTTAGAAGTGTCCCTCATTAGCGCAGGTCAGTGATTCTCACATTGTGATCTCCAGACAAGCAACAAAGGCAGCTGGGAAACAGATAGAAATGCAAATTCTCAAGCCACATGACAAAACTACTGAATCAGAGCTGGAAGTTTGTTTTAACAAGACCCCCAGGTGTTTTGGATGCAGGCTAAATTTGAGAAACATGCAAAGACAGTATTTTTCTCATTCTTCATACTTTCACAACTTCCACACATCTTCACTTGTAGCACTTATCATATTATATTATAATTACTTTTCAATTATTAAGTATTTTCCTCTTACGTATTCTTCCATAGCATGTAGCAGTGCTTGAGTGGTAATAGAAGACTTTGCTTTGGATAATAAGTATAGGTTTCTGCCAGACAGTTTTAGCTTATTTTCACTGCACTCCCAGGCCATTCAAGAATGTCTTCACCTTAACTTCAGTGTGTTAGTTCTTTACTTGCTGTTCACATTACTAAAGGCTAACACATTCATGGAGGTGACTCATGTCCTTTATAATGCTTCGTCTCTACTCATTTAAGATTTCATTGCTTGCCAAGGAGCATGATGGAAAATTAGGGATTCTGGCCAAAAAACATGCATGATTCTTATGAGAATTATTCAGCTTCCACTCATGTTGCCATTTTCCAGTGTTACTATTGGATCTGAACATATCCCCAGCGGCTGACACACAACTTGGTAACAATGAGGGTTCCAGGCTTCCCATGTCAGTCATGGGTTTCCAAGATGTATATTTTCCATTCTGACCCTTAAGAAGGCCAGTGTAGCAAATTTTGCAAATGTTATAAGCTATGAGCACAAATGCTCTTGAAGACACAGGATTGTTGACAATGTTTGTGGGAGGGTAGGATTGGAAGGTTGTGGATTGTTAATATCCATGATATCTTGCCCAGAATTTATTCCACTCAGAGTCCTTTGGAACAATTTTCTAACTTTTGCTATAGGATATGAACAGATGACAAGGTATATGTCACCTGGTTAAGGATACTATGGAGCAAGTTGCAAAATGCAGTAAATTAATTTGACTCAGACTCACTCCCTGCCTTCATGACCTTCAGTTTCTGAAGGTCATTGCACCGCAGAACACTCATTGGGATTCCTTAATGGGTGGAATAATTGGGACTCTATATTCAGTGTTTTCCTGCTTCAAGCTTTTGTCTGGAGTGAGAAAGAATATTATGCACATCAGAATCCTGCTCTTCACCTTTACTTGGTGGCTGACTTACGCTCTTTTTCCCCACTCTCTGCCCTTTGCTGGATGACCCTTATTTGAAGGCCTTCAATTCAATTGCATTCTTTCCATTGAAACAACTCTTACTGGGTCACCCACTCAGGGCTCCTAACAGTCATTTTTTAAAAATGTGATTCAACAAGTGAACACATACTAGAAAACATACAATGTAAAAGGAATATGAACTTGCTGATGTATGAAGGCTGGGCAATGGATGCCCCAGAACCACTCACCCTGTGCTTACCACCTTCGGTATCTGCTAAACTTACCCGTTTTGGGCACTGATATCATTTTCCTCATCTCCTTGGGAGAAAACTTGTTGTAACAAGGCAGCTTTCCCCCACAAGAGGAGGATACTTTGGAGCAAGTTGTAGTACCCAGTGGATTGGTTTAACTCAGAGTCACTCCTGCCTTCATGACCTTCAGTCTCTGGTGGCCTTTGCACCACAGGGTGCTTGTTACATTTGCTCTCTAGGTTTGAAAGAATCCGGGGTCTGTGTTCAATGTATTGGTCCTAAAGGGGATTCTCTGGTACAAGAAAGAATATTATGTAAATGAGAGTTCTTCTCTTCTCCTTTGGGTCACTGGGGAACTCTCTTTTATAATCCTAATTACATCCCTTTGCAGCATGTCACTTATTTTACAGGGTTCAGAACCTGTATTATTGCCAGAATCACTCACCCTGTGTTTCCTACCTTTGGTGTCTGCTGAACTTACCCGTGGTGGGTACTGATTTCATTTTCCTCTTCTCCCTGGGAGGAAACTTGTTGTACCAAGGCAAGTTTCCCCCAGATAAGTAGGATAATTTGGAGCAAGTTGTACCCAGTGGATTGGTTTAACTCAGAGTCACTGCCTGCCTTCATGAACTTTAGTTTCTGGTGGCTTTGCACCACAGGGTGCTTGTTGCATTCGCGGTCTAGGTTGGAAAGTATCTGGTGTCTCTGTTCAATCTAATGCTCATGAATCATTTTCTGGGGGTGCAGGAAAGAATATTATGTAAATGAGACTTCTTCTGTTCTCTTTTGGGTCATTGTTGAACTCTCTTCTATGACCCTATTTACGTCCCTTTGCAGGATGTCACTTAATTTACAGGGTACAGAACCTGTATTATTGCCAGAATCACTCATCCCCTGTTTACTGTCTTCGGTATCTGCTGAACTTACTCATGGTGGGTACTGATTTCCTTTTCCTCATCTACTTGGGAGAAAATGTGTTGTACCAAGGCGGGTTTTCCCCACATGAGGAGGATAATTTGGAGCAAGTTTTAGCACCCAGTGTACTGGTTTAGCTCAGAGTCACTTCCTGCCTTCATTACCTTCATATTCTGACGGCCATTGCTTTCTAGGTTTGAAAGAATCCAGTGTCTGTGTTCAATGTACTGCTCCTAAATGGGATTCTCTGGTAAAGAATATTGTGTGAATGAGAGTTGTTCTGTTCTAATTTGAGACATTGTTGAACTCTCCTCTATTGCCCCATTTAATGTCCCTTTGAAGGAATACAATTTATAGGATGTGGATTCCCTTGCGTTCTTTTCTATTGGAATGACATTTCGTGGGTCACCGCACTGACGGCTTTAACAGCCATTTAAAAAAAAAAAGTGATTCTACATATGAACACATACTAGAACCATACAATGTAAAAGGAATGTGAATTCAGTGATGTTTGAATGCTGGGCAGTGGTTGCACTGGAACCACTCACCCTGTGGTTGCCACCTTCGGTATCTGCTGGTCTTGCCCATTGTGGACTCTGATTTCATTTTCCTGCGAGAAACGTATTGTACCAAGGAAGTTTCTCCCAGATGAGGATTATTTGGACCCAGATGTTTTATGCAGTATATTGGTTTCACTTAGAATCACCCAATGCTCTCATGACCTTCAGTTTCCAGTGGCATTTGTACCACAGCATGCTTATTATAGTTACTTTCTAGGTTTGAAAGAATTGGTGGGTGAGAGGTGGTCTGTGTTCAATGGATTGCTCCTGAAGGGTTTTCTTTGGTGCAGGAAAGAATATTATGTAAATGAGAGTTCTTCTCTTCTCCTTTGGGTCATTGGTGATCTCTCATTCAACAATGAGAGTCCAATGACCCCATTTATTGTGCCTTTGCAGGATGACACTTAATTTACAGCATCCAGAACCTGTATTATTTAGTCCAGAACCACTCACCCTGTGCTGACTACCTTCTGTATCTGCTAAACTAGCCCATTATTGGCATTGCTTTCATTTTCCTCATCTCTTTGGGGGGAAAACTTGCTGTTCCAAGTTAAGTCTGTCCACCAGGTGAGGATAATTTGGAGCAAGTTGTATTACCCAATGGATTGGTTTCACTCAGAATCACTCCTTGCCTTCATGACCTTCAGTTTCTGGTGACCTTTGTACCACAGGGTTCTTGTTACAATTGCTTTCTAGGTTTGAAAAAATTGGGGGTCTGTGTTCAATGTATTGTCCCTAAAAGGGTTTCTGTGGTACCTGAGAGAATATTATGTAAATGTGACATCTTCTGTTCTCCTTTGGGTCATTGGTGAACTCTCCTGTATGACCTCATTTACTGTCCTTTTGCAGGATGACACTTAATTTTCAGCCTCCAGAACCTGTATTATTTAGCCTCACCCTGTGTTAGCCGCTTTCAGTATCTGCTGACCTTGCCCATTTGGGGCACTGATTTCATTTTTCTCATGTCCTTAGGAGAAAACTTGTTGTACCAAGGCAATTTATATGTAACTCAGTGACTGATTTCTGATCTGATCCAAGTTATGCCCCTGAGACTGATTGTCTTCCTTTAGTACTGGGCCATGGACTCTCACTTGTGTTTGCATAGTATGAAACCTTCCTCAGGGGTTAATGGCAATGCCTTTCTCAGAATGATATGGGTAGGTTCATGCCAGAGGTGTTCAGCTTGTGTTTGCTGCACTCCCCAGCCTATCAAGATTGTCCTGTCTTTTAGTTCAAATGGTGGTGCTTCATTGGTTCTTTACATTGTGAGTCCTGACACAGTGATGGAGGTGACTCACGTCCTTTAAAGTGCTTCCCCTGTGCTTTTTAAAATTTTCGTTGCTTGCCAACAAGTGGAAGAAAATCTGAGATTCAGGCTCAAAACTACTGAACTACTCCTATGAGAATTATTTAACTTGTATTTGGTCACTCAGAGCCTCCTATTGTCATTGTCCCATATTACTGTGGAATGTGAACACCCATCCTAGAGGTTATTCCCGAGTAAAGAAATTAAGTTGCCATCCTCTGAATGCTCAGCAATGGTTTCCCCAGATCCACTTGCTGTTTACCCAAATTCATTTTCTGTTGAACTTGCCAGTAATAGGTATAAAATTCACGTTTTTCACTAGCCAGGCAGGAAAGCTGAGCTAGTCAAGTTGTAACTACTTTATAGGTTGGTTTTCAGTCTAAAATGTTTTTATGTTCTTGTGTCTATTTCTGTACTTATACGGGGAGATGAATTCTTTCGTATATTCCCGTAAATATTCCTCCCACAAAGACAATGTAGCTTTCTCATGTAAATAGTAAAGATAGGTTCCTATCAGAAGATTTCACCATGTGTTCACGCAACTCACCATGGTAGACAAGATTTTCTTGTCTGTCATTTCATGTATAGATTGTTCAGTGATGCCTAACATTGCTAAAAGTATGTCATGGTCACAGAGTCGATTACCTTCCTCTCAAAGTGATTCATTTGTACTCTTAAATTTTTATAGCTTGTATACCTGCATTATGGAAATTATGGAGGTGGTGAAATTCATTGGCTGACACTGAGAATTACTCCTCTTGTATTTTACCCACTCAGAAATGGTTTTTCAGTCATCCAGTTGTGCAATAGGATGAGAACATGAATAAAATTGTTGCCACATGTCTTGGTGATAATAAGTGGCCAGGTTTAGTATGTCAGTCATTGATTTACAAGGTGTTTTTTTCTGTGCTTATGCCTATGTAGGCCAATGTAGGAAATTTCTAACAAATGATATAGTCTGTGAACAAAGCTCTCACTAATGACACAGGCCTAAAGACAGTGATGACTCCAGTATCGCAATGAAGGGTATTGGTTAACTCCATTATAACTTGCCCTGTGTTTACTCCACTAAGGGTGGCTTTGAGTCATTGTCTAGCATGTGCTATAGAACATGAACAGAGAACCAAGTGGATGTTCCTTTAGTGAGGATAATGTAAAGCAATTTGTAGAGCACAGTTGATTTGTTTTCCACAGAACCATTTATTTTATTCACCAACTTCAGTGTCTGGGGGACTTTGCACCACATGTGTGGAAATACACTTGCTTTCCAGGTCGAAATAATTGATGGTCTGTAGTCAATGTACTGCCTTCTCAGAGTTTGTTTTGTTTGTTTGGTTTTGGTTTTAGTGCCTGAAAGAATATTATACTTACGAACCTCATAGTTGTCTCCTCAAAGAGCTTGGTGATCTCTCTTCTGTGACCCCATTGCCTGCTTCTTCGCTAGATGGCACTTATTTTGCCAGGATAGACTAGATTGGATACATTTCCATCTGGATGCCTCCCCCTGTGTTCACTCCACTCAGAGCTGTTTGCAATCATTATGGAATATGTGATGCACAATGTAAGCTTACACCCAGCGCGATACTCCCTGTGTAAGGAAAATGAAGTTGCTGTTCTTTGTAGGCCTAGTGGTTTGCCCAGAACTGCTCCTCCTGAGTTGACCACCTTCGTTTTCTGCTGAGTTTGACCATAATCGGCATTGAGTTCATGTACTTCACCAGCCCTAGAAAAATTGGTTGGTGTATCAGCTATCCGTATATGGCCTTCAGGGGTTTGATGCTGGCCCGAACAATTCATATACCCACTAGGGTGATTCTCTTCTAATACTGTGTAATGATCTCTCACGTATGTTCCCACGTGGCTCCTAATGTTACTGAAAGTATCTCAAGTTCATTAAAGTGATTCTCCTCCTCTCTAAGTGTTTCATGTGTGAAATCCTCATGCTGGCAATTAGCTTGTCGTTCTTAGCATGTCTGTCATTGGTTTCTCCAGATTCATCTCTTCTGTATTCATTCCTCCCAAGGCCGATTGTGGTAATTGTGTGGCAAATGCTGTTGCCTGTGAACACACTTCCCACTGCATGCGTTTGATGGCATTAATGTAGCCATTCTTAGATTTCTGAAAATTGCTTTGCCCCAAAACTACTCATGCTGAATTCACCCCATGCATACCTGGTTGTAGCTGGAATCCAGCATGTGATGTTGGCTATCCACACACACTCTTCAGGGAATTCCCTGTGTAATTATAATAAGGGTGCAAATCTGGGAATGCAGTGTACTTGCTTCCCCAGAATCATTCCAACTGCGTTTACCACATCCTGCTCCTGCTGAAATTGGCCATAATATCCTTTGAGTGATGAACATCACTAGTCCTGGCAAGAATGCATGGTCTATCAGGTATTGCTTATTTGGGCACTGTTGTCATACGTAAAAAAGATTATTTCTGTGGGGAGTTATCTTCTCCTAAAGTGCTTGAATCCTCTTGCAAGCCTCACTGAATGCCTTTTGCCCTCATGGCAGTTACGTTTCCTGGTTTAGAATGCAGCTATTGTGTTAACCCCAGATGTTTGTTTGTTTGTTTCTCACCTTATTCTAGGCTGCCTTTAGTCATTGTCCCATATGTCCTATAGACAAAAGATAATCAAGAAATTGGATGTCCTGTAGGTTAGCATTGTAAATATGCCAGCCTTTGAGTGCTGCAGTATAATGGTTTAGCACAGACTCATCTACCTCTACTCAGTACCTGCAGTTTCTGCTGAACTTTGCAATGAAAGTCACTTATTACAACTACTTTTTAGGTCAGGAATAATGGATTGTCTTTGAGTCATGAATTGGTGTCTTGGCGGTTTCTAATGTTCCTGAAAGAATGTTACAGGTTCATAAAATTCTTACTCCTCTCCTCATGGTACTTGACAACCTTTCCTCTAAGTCCCCATTGCATGCCATTTGCGTGTAAACCATCTTCAGCTTCTGGTGAACTTGACCACAGTTGTACCTAAATTCATGTATTTTACCAGACCTGGATAGAAATGGTGATATACCAGGTCAGTGTATTGTTTTGTGTAGTCTTCAGAAGCTCTAATGAATTTCAGGGTAATGATGCTTGATCCCCTCTGCTAAAACACTTGATGACCACTCCTATGAGGCTTTGCTATATGCCACCCTGCTTGATAACAATGAAGGTAGGTTGGGTGTTTGCTATGGTTCCTTAAGCTGGTAGAGGGCTGGAGTGGCAGAGATGAGGTTCAGGAACCTGCTTTACCAATTTTAAAGTGCCTTTGAATTTAAAATAATTATTTCTTTCAGTTTTTATAAATTCCCTGGGTGTAAACGAGGCAGTAAGAAAATTAACAGCCACATATTTAATCAGAGTAGACCTAAGATTATTGCTGTGTTCTTTCTGCTGAGTTAATCTTCCTTTTTTAAAAGAAAAATTTTAGTTCATGTCTTCAGTGTTAATCCAGTTACATCATTTTTGGTATATACTTTATTATCATTCATAGAAGTGCATTGCTTCAGAATATGAAATGTTTCACCTCTTGCTTCTTTTTATCATTTTTCCTCTCAGCTTAAGTCGCACCTTCAGAGACTACATCTCTGACCATAACTCTGGAGTATCACCCCAGGTGATCCCTGTCAGTCACCCATCTTTGAATTATTTATCAGCATCTAATTTTTAATACATTTGGTCATTTGTTTTATTTTGGTCAACACGCAGATTCCATGAGAGCTAGGGACCTGTTTTTGTGTTCTCTTGTCTTCTTTTATCACGTCATCTGGAAAAGTGCCTTGTATACTTATATTCATATACATATAACTACACATTTCTGCTGAATGAATGCATGTGTAAATGAATTAATTGTCATGTCCAGATGGGTTTCTGAGGAATGTGCAGTTGAACCACAGAAAGTACACAGTAGAGTGTAAAGGAATCGTAAATAAAATAACTATCCACACATCTACTGACTGTAACCTTACAGAGAGAAACTCACATTAGCAGTTATTTAGCAGGTTATATGAATGAGCCAAAGATGACCTCTGTATATTGGCCCTTAGGTTTTTTACTGTTTGACAGTAGGCTGAGACCCATCAGCTCAAAAGCCCACCAGCACTGAACTAAAAATTTTGCACGTTCAGTTGTTTTAAGCATAGCCCAAATAAGCAGATTTTTTTTTTACATCTTTATTGGAGTATAATTGCTTTACAATGGTGTGTTAGTTTCTGCTGTATAACAAAGTGAATCAGTTATACATATACATATGTTCCCATATCTCTTCCCTCTTGCGTCTCCCTCCCTCCTACCCTCCCTGCCCCACCCCTCTAGGTGGTCACAAAGCACCGAGCTGATCTCCCTGTGCTATGCGGCTGCTTCCCACTAGCTATCAAATAAGCAGATTTTTAGCCAATTATATCTTGCCTGCTTTGCATACCCTCTGAAACTGTGCCCAATATCTGCTGGCCATAGATAAGATAAACCCCAGGATTATAAAGACTGCGATCTGGCCTTTGAAGATCTGTGACCCAGAGACTCTGCCTTGTGACTGAGTGATACGTAAGACCCCTCTTTGAACCCCTTCTCCCTCAGGAGTTTTCTTGCCCATCTTCCAAAACATGTCCCCTGCGCCGTAGCCTCTGGACAGTCTCATGCTGTGGGGGGCTTCCCCCACATGCAAACCTGTCAAAGCGTCGTCCGAGTAAAGCTTGTGTGTGCCACCTTATTGTGGTCTTACCTTTTTCCTTGATCAGCCTCAAAATCCCTAGAACCACCTACACAGAGACAGGAATTAAGGGGGCTATAGCAACCATGGGATCTCTGATTTATGACTCTTTTTAGAACATATTGTCACATTTCGTATATGCCAAGGAGTAATAGGGTTAGGGTGAGGATATTTTGGCAAAATACTACTATTCTACAACAGTAACTATTTTGGCAGAAACCATATTTAGACCTATTAGGCTCAGCATATAGACAGGCAACAGAATGTCTTATCTATCAGTGTTTCCCTTGCACCTTGTACTGCTTTTGGCACATAGTAGATACTCAAAACATATTGGTTATTTAGTTGGTTGAATAAATGAATACTTGAAGAATTCAATGAATGTCTAAAGAGTATGATTTTTCATTTAATTAGAATATATTAAAAATACCCAAATCTGAATCCATATTTACTTGTAATTCTTGTAATGCCCAGGACTCATGATTTTAATTGTGATGTTCAATGGACAGTATGCATATATGTTTATATACACAATAAAGGAGCCTGGGTTGGGGAAACATTTTTTTCCCAATCACATATCCTAGAAAACTTTGGTTTGATTTTGTTAAATCTGTTTTATTGCCTTGTTCCTCAATTTGATATATTGGAATGAATAAAAGTTAGCATGCAGAATATGTCAAAAGAAATCAAGTGCTGTTTATTATCTTTTTATCATTATGAGTTCCTTGGTTTCTAAATAGAGGAGTTTATTCAACTAATGAAAAGTGTCAACAATTTTTCCATCTCAATAATAGTGGCAAAAAATGATCTTCTGTTTTCCATATGCATGTAAATAAAATAGAAGAGATTTTCAAAGAGGATTTCTTTGTCCAGGAAAGGTTTAAATGAAAAGAATATTTTCTCTCCCTCCCTCCCCGCCCCCATCTTTCGCGGAGTTGTTTTAGTATATGATTTATAAAGCCAGCATTTCTCCTCTGAACTTATATCTCAGCAAACCACACACTATTTTATCTTTTGTCACTAGTCTTATATAACTAAATGAGTTCTTTTCTTCCTTCTTTGAGGAAAAAAATATTGTACATGCTTATCTTTACTCGGGCAATGTACTAAATATTTATTAATTTTCTATTTGGTAATTCGGTAGAATATTGACAAATAGAATCATTTAGTACTACATTATAACATTGTATAGAAATTTGCTGAAACTGTCAATAGCAGGTGTAGGATTAAAATATAAAATATCAATTCTTCTTGAAATTATGTAAGTAATACCTTTCAAAGATTTAGAAATTTAAGGTCATTTGAACTTATAAATTAATGTTCAGCAAGAGTTTTAGCATGGGTGACTTTGTTTCAGAGGTCTTGTCCTTTACATAAACTGTTTGTTTATCCATTTTGGTAATCATTTTATTTTATTTTATTTTATTTTTTGGCTGCGTTGGGTCTTCGTTACTGTGCACGGGTTTTCTCTAGTTGTGGCAGGTGGGAGCTACTCTTCGTTGTGGTACGTGGGCTTCTCATTGCAGTGCCTTCTCTTGTTGCAGAGCAGGGGCTCTAGGCGCGCAGGCTTCAGTAGTCGCAGCACACAGGCTCAGTAGTTGCGGCGCATGGACTCTAGGGCACACGGGCTTCAGTAGTTGTGGCACGCGGGCTCAGTAGTTGTGGCTCGCGGACTCTAGAGCACAGGCTCAGTAGTTGTGGCACACGGGCTTAGTTGCTCCGCGGCATGTGGGAGCTTCCTGGTCCAGGGATCGTACCTGTGTCCCCTGCATTGGTAGGCAGATTCTTAACCACTGTGCCACCAGGGAAGTCCCAGTAATCATATTATTTGTAGTAATTTTTTTCTTTTTTCTTTTTATAAAACATATTTTTCAAAGTTTTCTGAGAAATGGGATTTGCAGTTATCTCCTACACCCAAAGAATGTTAGTTATCGTTTATCAATTGTGTGAATTTGCCTTGTTCACGAGTATTCCAAATACACAAAATTCAAGTAGCATGAACTAAAAATGTTATCTCATTATTCCTCACAGTTGTCTTTGAAGACAGTTTGGTATGTGACAGAATAAAATTTCTATCTAAATCTGAAATCTCTCTGTTCTAAAATACAAAACACCATCACTCTAAATCCGAAATCAAATAGTATTTAAAATAGTATATATAAATAGAGCAATAAACTGTATGCCCTTGAATGAAAGCCAGTGTAAATAATTATTCTGTCAGGGGAGTGTGATGGTAGAGAGCTTGTAAAACTGGATTGACTCTTTCAGATGAGTAGAAAAATCAGGTTATGTTAAGGAATGTAAGCTTAATGTGAAATATTTTATAAATTATGTTGAAATTTTTAGCCTCAAAGTTAATCTTGTAAGAACTCTTATCATGACACAGAAAACTTTGTGAAGATAGAACAGTAACCCTGTTCCCTTTTTCTTGTTGTTCCAATTCAACAAATATAACCCTAACTCCATTATTAATTAAATTTATATATTTCATTGGGTAATAAGCAATATATGATACTGGAAAATATATTTAATTTGCTATTTGTGTCTAATGACAATATAGCCCCTTAAACCAGTTTATCTGCAATGATAATATGTTGTATTTCACGAGGAAAAATTTAAATCATTATATAATATATATGACTGGACGCTTGCATTTGACTGTTACAGTGGGATGAAAGTCTAGATTTACATTAGATTCTTTTAAAATTACAAGCATCACCTTCTTTCTCACAGTATCTTTACCGTTGAAGAAGAAATAGTGGAAAGGATTTCAGGGAAAACTTTATATAAATTGCTGATAATAGATGCTGAAAATTCTATTTTCTTAAAATGGAGGGAGTCATAGAAATAATGGTTATGCCATTGTTTTATAGGTCACCAGTGAGCCCTTCAGCAGAAATTGCGTTCAACTACCTCACCTTCAGTTAAAGGTTGCAGTAGCTGTGCAATTTTAGTTTTCAATCCAATCTGCTTTTCTTTCTGAGAATTTTGTGGATTGTAATGTTAGAGAAACCTAATGTAAAGAAAAAGAAAAGGAAAAGTGTTTATGTTCCTAGGACCATCATAATAGATAATGCAGTAATCAAAAGGAATTTTCTAAGAAACAGAGTTCATCTGTAATAGAAGTATTTTTAACCATAAAATAAATCCAAACCTACTGATTAATTTATTTATTGATAAACCTCCATTGGCGTTATTCTGTATTTGATGGGCTTCCGAGAGAGACAGTGATTCTTGGAACCAAACGATCCCTTTATTTAAATGTAGAAAAGTTTCAGAAAGGGTTTGTAATGAAGATATATTTTTGTGAGAAATAATATATTTGGACTGAAAGAACTGATACGTTATTAGTTCACTGTTGTCACATCTAAGTAACCTCACTGAAGGATAGAGATTAGCAGGACAAAAACGTTAACTTTTTCATTTTCCCAAATATCAATACTTCACATTATTATAAAAGTGAGCATTTTGCAGTCTTCTTATATTTCACTTCATAGTTGAGAGTTTGTAATTAAGTCACAGAGATGTAAATCTGAAAGAAAAATTCCCTTTACTGATTCAGGGGAGTCCTAAGTTCTTTTCCCCTGCAGCTTTATTGAGATATAATTGACATATAATCTTGTGCAAATTTAAGGTGTACAGTGTGCCAAGTCTTATTAAAAAGAGGACGAATTTTCATTTCTCAGCATCTTGGGACCAGTATCAAGGGAGACTAACAATGAAGTGTGATGGCAGAGTAGACAAGAGGTCGCTGTTACTATCACTGCTTCCCTTCCTAACAGGACCCTTGGAAAATGTGTTAAAGAGTGAGAATGGAGGTCCCCACTGCCTTGAGAGCAATAAAACTATATAGATTCTAAGCTCCATGAGGTTAGTTAATACATATGTCTTGCTAAATGGTATATCTCCATCACTGACCCCATTGCCAGGCACACAGCAGATTCTATCAATGAGCCAATTGGGTATGCTTATAGCAATTGCTCTAAGACTTGAAATCAACTACATATCAATGATGGGTAATGAATTTTTATAAGACCGTACCTGCAAAGAGCATAGTGCAGTACCGGGTACATTGAATCACTCAATTGAGATAAAAGGAATATAATAATAATTAACTATATTAAAATGCAAATATACAATGAACATATATTTATAATTTCTTAAGATAAATTATAATTTTAGATTCATACCAGTGACCTGATTACTTTATTAGGCTCATTATCACAAGGATATTTGAAAGCCTTTTACCATACGATTTAATTTGTTGTCAATCAGATATGTTCTCATTTTAATATTACCAAAGATATAAATTTGAATTTCTAAAATGCCAGCAGGAGGAAGAGAAATAAAACAACATTTATTTACTGAAAGCTTTTCAATGCTCTACAGAATTTGGGTTTATTTTAAACTCATTTTAATTAAAATATATTTTGTTCATTTTAATTTTTTCCATAGTTCAGTATTTCTTGCAGAGAAACATAGGTAAAAAAGAAAAAAAAACTGTGGTAACACAGTACACATGTTGTAGGCAGTTATGCTTTTGATATTTCTGACATTGCTTTAGAGTAGTCCTTAAATCTGGTTTCTGTTCAGCACGTTGTGGTCTTAACACATTCTAGAAGCTCTTTTACCTCTAAGTCAAATCCTACTTGCAGCCTATCATTTAGCTTTGATCATTGCCTTTTTTTATTAGTATGTTTCATCTTTGTTGTATTTGTATTTAATTTTGAGGTATTTTACAAGCACCATTTATAAATATAATACAGTATGATGTTTATGTATGTATTCTCTTAAACGTGTACGAATAAACCTTGTTAACTTGGTAAGTACTAGCTGTGCCCACAATGAAGAAGTAGTTTACAGGAAGAATACTGGAAGAAGTTGAATGTCTGCTCCAAACACCCAGTGAGTGATTTCATTGTTACTTTCAATCTTCTTTCACACTTGTATCCCCCTCCCAGAGTGCTTCCCTGAAACTAAGGGAGTTAAAGGAAACTGGACCGAGACTATCCCTCCCATGCTTACTGTGCATGTGTTCTAAATAATAAATGAAAGTATGATATTTGTAGAATCAGTAGTTGACAATCTATTGAACAGGACCAGTACTCAAATATATGAGTTTAGAGCAGAGGTTGGCAAATTTTTTCTGTAAAGAGCTCAGTAATAAGTATTTTACACTTTGAGGACCATCTAGTCTCTGTCTCAACTACTCACTCTGCTGTGGTAGAATGAAAGCAGCCATAGATCATACATAAATGGATGAGTGTGGCTCTATTCCAAAAAAAAAACCAAACAAACAAATCCCAAAAAAGTCTTTTATTTATAAAATCAGACAATGGGCCATATTTGGTTTTAGGTCTTGTCAACCTGCTGGTTTAGAGGGTAGATTCTCATGCCCATATTTCCCAAGGCAAAATTCCATTGGCATAAAATCAGAACAAAATTTTATATAATAATTATTTTCAAGCTCTTCAGTGATACATGAAAAGTATATGTTTATAACTAAAAATTGATACTCAGATAGAAACAAGATTACCAGTGTAATATATAATAAATTAATTGAACAGAGGACATAATGAACTAAGGAGTAGTGGAGTTTCAAGTGGAAAAAGCCTATATAATTTTTTTATGAAAATATAGGTAATTTGAATGTTATAGATACATTTTTAAATGAATGTATATTCTGTTATAGTGAATTCATTCATATGTATCCTGTTAAGTTGACAAATGTCAATTAGAACATAGGACTCAATTTTGAATGCACATCTGAATCGGGAGTTTTAAGAATCACAAATGAAGCATTTCCATTTATGATCATGGCAGAACAACTGATAATAAAATTGCACCCCGGGCTTCCCTGGTGGCGCAGTGGTTGAGAGTCCGCCTGCCGATGCAGGGGACGCGGGTTCGTGCCCCGGTCCGGGAGGATCCCACGTGCCGCGGAGCGGCTGGGCCCGTGAGCCATGGCCGCTGAGCCTGCGCGTCCAGAGCCTGTGCTCCGCAGTGGGAGAGGCCACAACAGTGAGACGCCCACGTACTGCAAAAAAAAAAAAAAAAATTGCACCCCTACCGCCCCACCATGAATAACTAGAAAAATGCACAAAATATGTGGAACAACCCTTTTCAGACTTAAACAACTGCTAGTGCAGGATCCCAGAGGGAAGGAAAAGAACAAGGTGAGCCCTCCAGTAGCCCCCAATTTCAGTCCCAGGCATTTACTAGACTTCACTGAGCATAGCGGACTTCTCAGGCATAAGAGACAGAGACAAAAGTTTGGAGAGCTGAGGTGGCTGCAGAGTACCAGAGCAGAGAGAATTCTGCACTGAATGAGTCCTGTATATCTGAATTGGGGTCGTATGGAACATTTGGCTGAATAAGTGTCACATGCATAAGGGGAGACTTGACAAGGTTGGGCAAAACACAGCTCTCAGAGATCTATAAACTAAGCAGTCCTCACAGTTCACATGGGCCTGGAATATAACCAACGTAGAGTAGCCTTACTGATTACCCTGAGAATTCAGTAGAGACCCCAGAAAGGCCACATTATAGGAGGAAGGTTGTACTACCCCTAGAATAAAAGGTAACCTAGCTTAGCTATCTTTAAGAAGTCCTAACAAAGCTTAGAAAAAACTCTCAACAAGAAAATGCTGATATGCAAGTACATAATTGTCCAAAATGAAACTCAATATTTTTTTCAAGGAAAACAACAAAATCTAGACAACATCAACATTTATAATGTCCACTGTCCAATCAATAATTACTAAACATGTAGTTGGAAAATATGACTTATAACCAGGAAAAAATTCAGTTAAAATGACCCAGAATTGACAGATACAATAATATTAACAAAGAATTTTAAAAGTTATTATAAACATGACAGAAAATAAAGGAATCAATATAATGAGGAGAGAAATAGGACCTGTTAACAACAACAAAAAAATGGAACAGAAACGGAACGGAAAAGAAAAGGAACTTGTAGATATGGAAATTATGCTGTGGCTGCATTTCTTCTCTCTCCTTAGCCCACTTGTCCTTGACCTGTCAGTAATAAGGAAATAGTTATAGCTAATGCTCTGCTGCTAATTTTGCTTCGCTTGGCATTTTAAATGAAATGTTCTTTATAGTATATATTTATATTCACTTTTACTGGAGATTATTCCACCCTATAAAACTCAAATCTAATATACTTAACAGCTGAGATTATTTGAAAGAAGTGAACTAACTTTGACTGTTAAACATATTTCTTAAATCAAAAGTGATATGTATGTTAAAGTTCCAATGAAGCAAAATTATCAAATATTCAAAGTTAATTTTTTACAGTATATAGCTGCACTACATACTTGAAAGTTAAATCTGAGTCTGATTAGAGGATGTTTCTCCTTAATTCACTTTCATTTTCCCTTTCAGAAAGATTTGAGTACCTGTTCTATATTTGACAAGGATAATTTACTATATTTTCTCAAGCAATTTCTGGATGTTCCCAAGATATATCAGTAACCATCATATGCACCCATAATTAATGCCGGAGTTGAGTCAGCATACAGAAAGTATGGCGTTTGGATGGCAACTCCTGGCTGAACTCCTAATGTTCTGTTTCAGTTTCTGATGAGGTGGTGAAGTGGAAAGCTAGTACGATGTAATTTTGCCATGTTTCTTTTGGGATTTTGGAAAGAGGATCAGTGGCTTAAAATCACCAGATGAAACATTTCAGCTTTTCAGAGACTAGAATGAGGAAGGTCAAAGCTAATTTTTTTTAATTCTACCTGAAATATCTGAATCCATTCCAGATAAACCCAAGTAGAGTGGTAGTAATACTATTAGGACTACAACAATATGATACAATATATGTGAAGTATGGTATAATTCATACACATTCTACATTTTCAATATTAGCAACAGTTACAATGAATTTGTTTTCCAAAGATCAGCATAATGCCAAAACTTTAAAATGTAAATATTTCAGTCTAAATAAACCAAAAACATGATGAGAATCAATTTATAAATGTAACATTTTTCAATAATTACTTTTTAATAATCCCTTCAGTAATGCTAATACTTAATAAATTCATTTTGAGTGATAGTCAATGGTTCGGATTTGCTTAGTATTTCATATTTATAATGTTTGCAGAAAATGAGCATTAACTCTAAAGAACACCAGTTTCTAAATTGGTTTGGTTTCAAACAGCATTCTTTTAGTAAATGCAATAACATATACACACATTTTTTAGCAAAAAAGATTGTAAGAATGTTCTGATAAACCAACCAAATGATCAGACATTATATTTTCTAAGGCATGAGGACATTTTTAAAGGCCTTCTACTTACCCAGCCAGGATAAAGAAACTGATAGAATATTCCAAAGGAATTACTTAAAACAAAGAAATTAGGACCACATTGAAACCCCCTGAATCTTTCTTTTCCTTTTGTATTTCTGACAGGATTGATCTTATTTCGCCTATACGTTACCTTTCTGTACGTTTTGATTTTTCCATTGAGATCATTTTGTGCTTTTAGAATAATCAGAAGCTGCTATGTTCTATCCCCCACCCCCACTCTATGAAGAATGTGAACAATTAATATTTAGTCCAGCTCAACTAGGAAATTGTTCTACTTTTTGTATGAAATGTATATCTCATACAGAAAAATGTATACATTATTCATTGTGTTACGTTAGCTATGTCTTTTTCAGAAAATATATATTTATCATCACAGAAATTTCCGAGATTGTAATGGAGCCCCTGTTTATTATTACAATAGTATGACCTTTTTCAGACTTGCGTTTCCATTAACTATTTTTTAAAATGAATTTCTGGGAAGAATGTGGTTCTTGTTACCACTTGCAAAGTATTTTGCACAATTTGATCTGGTTTATTTTTTCTCAACGTTTGAGTATGAAAATTGCCAAACAGAAAATTTGAAATACTTGCATAGTGAATATCCAGATAACTACCACTTGAATTCTGCAATTGCTAACATCTTGCTATATTTGCTTTACCTCATATCATTTCTGTCCATCCCTGTAGCCATCCATCTATCAATCCATCTTACTCTTTGATGCATTTTACCCCTACACACATCAGCATGCGTATCTTTTTCTTGAGTTCAATGTTTGTTTTCAGACATTTTATTCTTAGAGGCAAACTTCACACACAGTGATGAACCAATCTTGAGTGTGCTGTGCCATGAGTTTTGACAAAAGCGTACACTCTGTAACCAACTGCTCAAGATATTAAACAGATGCAAATCCCTATCAAGATATGAAACATTTCCATCACCTGCAGGCAATTTCTGCATGTCCCTCCCAAGTCAATTCCTTAGAAGTAACCCTTTTCACATTTTCTCCATAGTTTAGTTTTGAGCTTAGCCTAGTATCTCTGCCTCCAGTTTCTCCACACTCAAGTAGTCCATTTCTCACACCGTGCTGGAACATTATACCACTTCTATAGTGAAAATCAAACAGACACAAAATAATATAAACTAAAAAGAATTGACCCCATCTATTAAATAATGGGACCATCATAACATTCCACATCCATTACAATTTGGTCCCAAACTTCCTTTCTATCATTATTTATGATATTCCCCACAATTTCCATCAATTCTGTAATCACACTGAACTATCTCTTATTCTCTGAATAAACCACAAGTATTATACTGTTATCTTGGGTCATACATAAGCATTTAATATATTTAATAGTCATGGTTTGGCTATCTGAGGATCCATGACATGTAGTAAATTTAAATACAGCTGAATGACAGATTTGAATTACAAGCTTCACAAAACTGACATGTGGAAGCAAGACCTACAGTAAGTGAATGAGCACAGCCAGCTCCGTACATCTGCCTCTCAATATAATGACATTTGTTATACATCAAGTATACATTCACTCTCACCCAGATTTTGAAGGGATCACTTAATTTGTTTCACTGTTTTAAGGAGGAAATCATAAGCTATAAGGAAACAGAGCTTACAGGATTCACAGCCTTAGGGCTTATTCCTCAGATATATAAATGTTCTGTCCTAGTTACTTCTCAGTGCTGCAAGAAATAGGAAAATAAACTTTTATTCTTATTCTAAATATATTAGTTTCTATCATAGCCTTTTATGCCTTTTCTTAATTACCTATTTACATGTTAATTCTTCCTTACAAATTAAAGAAAATTAGGAAGCATCCCACATACTTGAAATACTCTAGATTGCCTTTTAGAAAATATAATTGAGCTATTTCTTTCTTAGCGAGATAAAAAAAGGATTTTTTAGAGACCATGATGGATTGGTTATATATAGAAACTCATATCAATCTAATATCTTAAAAATATATCTTATATACATAATTATTCATTTTTCTTACATCTACTTTGAATATTTTTCTCCCTTATACTACCCCACGTGCTACATTCACACAAATTCAAGAACAAATGTGGATGGATAAGTTGGGTTTTTTGCCTCATACTAACAATTTCAGTTGATTGTATTTTAGGAATCAAGAAAAGATTGGAAACTGGTCTTCAAATATTTTTATCTCACAGGAAATTTCTTCTATTCAACTGACGATAAAACTGCCCAGCTTTGAGAGATTCATGTAGGAATTGATAAATGTATAACACATAAGTGAGACATAACAAAATATGATTTTAAAAATCATGTCAATACTATTATAGATAACTCCCTCAAAGCAAGCTAAACTGATATAGAAACAATTTTTTAAAAAGCTATCAAAAGAGTTCATGAGATGTATAATACATGATGTCATATTATCCACAGACAGTATTTGCATTAAATTAGGAAGGAGAAGTTAGAACCTCAGAGGCTCAACACAAGAGTTTATATGTCTTATGCCTGATTCAAATGTTGTTTAGCAGAGAATCTGCATATCATAGTCATTCAGGGACATAGGCTGATGGAAGCTCCAAAGTGAAATGTTTCCATCATCTCTCAAAATGAGGGATTGTGGGAAATCATGTAATGGCTTGTAAAGATCCCACTTAAAGAGACGTCTCTTCCCCTGATTTTTAATTGGCTAAAGCAAGTCGCATGGCCACACTCAACTTTAAGGTGTATATGGAAGTGCCAACCTAAAACATGTGCCTGAAAGGAGAAGAGGAGCAGAATGTAAACAGCTTCAGTGATCACTTCAGTATTTTTGGCAGTTGATGATCAACTAGTTTTTGTGAAAGCCTGAGATTTTTTCCTTTTTGCATTTGTAGTTGGGACTGTCCATCACCCCTGAAAGCAACAGTTTACTTAGGTATGTTGGGTAAGTGGGTGGGGTTTCTTTAACTCTTTTATCAAGTAACTTTCATCATTCACAATTTCTTAGCTTTTCATGTATTTACTAACTGAGTAGGGATTGCTAATCTAATGGTCCATCCCATTAACTGAGCAATAATAATGAATTAGTGATGTAATTGTGCTTTGAAAGAAATGGGCTCTTCTTTCTTTTTTGTGCCTTCTCCCATTAACATAAGGTGCAAGATGGGTCCATCAGGTACACCTTGGTGCCTTGTGTTTAACTCACATGTGTGTATATGTGTGTGTGTGTGTGTGAGAGAGAGAGAGAGAGAGAGAGAGAGAGATCTGGGAAAATGGAAATGCATACTAATAATGTCCAATGGAGTTTTGAAGGTTTCAGGAAAATAAAATAGCCCAACTGGGTCTGAAATTAAAAGTTAGAGAGGTCAGATGGTGTTAAGCTTGAAGGGCATTCTAGGACCATAGGAGCAGGAACGAGAACTGGTGTGTCTTATGCCAAAGCACCACAAGCAATTCAGTATGAGGAAGGGAGGGCTGGGAGAGACAAGAACTAGATCACGACGTGTCATATATTATGTTAAGAACTTTGGATATTACCCCATAAAATGAGATTACAATATGAACATGTTTTAAAAATTGTGAATCAGTATGTTGTACACTTGAAACTTATATAATATTGTATATTAACTATACCTCAACAGAAAGAAAAGAACATGTTTTGGATGTATTTCGTGTATCTGGTTGTATATGGCCATTAGACAGTTGGATATTTCAGTTGAAATTATGAAGACAGCTTGTTGCTGGAGAAAGAGATTTGAATGTGATCAAAATACAGATGGTGGTGATAGATGTATACTCTATCTATCTCTACTATAGATCAGCGTATAGTAGAGACTGGAAAATTTACCCATGGGAAAATTGTGTAGAGGGAGAAAAGCAGTGGTCAAATGATGAAACCAAAGATTCTTGAATATGTTATTATTTTCTATTTATACCAGTTGTAGGGAAAATTAGCTTACTTTCCATGGCAGAATCTATTGACTACAATTCTGAAAATTACTGGCAAGGAGAAGTACAGTGTTCTCTAAAAGCCATAATGACGGGAATAGGGAGAACAGAGCGTGAGCTACTCAAGCTTGTCAAATAAAAAGGAAATGACAGACAGCAGCTTGTTTATAGTGCTCACTATGTGTCATGTACCATTCTAAATTATATATATATGTCCTCGCTTAATCCTCACAACAGATTGGAACAGAGAAAGGTCAAGTAACTTGACAAGCTAGTAAGAGCTAAAACAGATTTTTTTTTTTTTTTAAGAGCAGAATTTTTACCCAGGACTTTTGGCTGCAGCATCTCTGCTCTCAACAATCACTGCCTCTCTCTGCTTAAACTAGTTCCATAGTTTTCAGAATTCAGCTAGTGATATCATGGTGATATTTTAAAATCTTATAACTTCGGCTATAGTCTTCCTGGCCTTATATTAGAAGCAGCTAATATACTACATTTCCTTGCTTGCTTCGATTTTTGATAATCGCTATAGTGATATTAACAATAACAAATGGAACGTTAAGTATGCCTATTTATTAAGTTAACTATTATTTATTGGGAAATCAGAAGCTATTTAAACTCTTTTAAAAAAATTCACAAAGGAAGTAGAAATATTAAGAAAATTTAGAATAAAGATGTCCTATGATAAAGATATCCAGCTGTTTAATCTTTGTGACATCAGTTTCCTCATCTGTGAAATGGTATCTACATTATAGAATAGTTGTGAGAGTCAAAGTTTGTGTTCATAGAACATCCCATATAATATTTGCAAACTAATTTCTCAATATTTTGTATACTTCATTTAAAAATATATATGAAATTACAACTCAAAGTTGTATTCCAAACATAATGACTGCTATAAGGAAGAGAAACATTATTGTCTAGCTATTAGTAGAACACTAAATTGTCTTACCTTCATTCACTTCACAAAAATCTAATTTCATGTAAAATTTAAATCTTAGAATAATGATACCTTAATGTCAGGTTACGAGTACTTTGAAATTTTTAGTTTCAGTATTCTAAAATTATACATCTAATTTGCACCACCTCAAAGGATGCCCATAAATGTCTTTCATACATCCAAGTTTGTGAGGTAGAGCTAATATGACTTTAAAATAACATTTTAGGCATAGGTAAAGGGAAAATAAATTTCTCAAAAATATCCCATTAAGATAAGGAAAGAATAAAGTCAGTGAAATGAAAATCCCTTCACATAATAGTCTGCTATCATGTATAATTAAAATCTCATTTGTGGACTTCCCTGGTGGCGCAGTGGTTAAGAATCCTCCTGCCAATGCAGGGGACACGGATTCGATCCCTGGTCCGGGAAGATCCCACATGACGCAGAGCAGCTGAGCCCGCGTGCCACAACTACTGAGCTTGCGTGCCACAACTATGAAGCCTGCACACCCTAGAACCCGTGCTCCTCAACAAGAGAAGCCACTGCAACGAGAAGCCCACGCACCATAATGAAGAGTAGCCCCTGCTCACCGCAACTAGAGAAAGCCTGTGCACAGCAACGAAGACCCAATGCAGCCAAAAATAAATAAATTAATTAAAAAAATAAAATAAAATCTCATTTGTTTTAGAAGTCTAGGAAAATATTCCCATTCAAACATAAGCTGCTAATAAACAACTGGGGAAGATGAAATAGAGGGCTTTATTTTTCCTAATCATATATAATGCCTGTATATGTGTGTTAGCATTTTTGAATTTGCATTAATATTGAAATATTAATTTGAGTCTGTTGAGAAAACATTTACTGAACACCTACTCTGTGTGGCACTATGTAAGGTTTTGAAGATACAAAGGAGAAAATGTACTTACCAGCAGGCAGATCACAACGTAGTGGGGGACAGCCAATCAGAAAATCAATAACTTCAAGAGCAACAAGAAGAAATTACTATGGAAACAGAGAGATGGGTGCTATATTCTTAGGGAAGTGATTAGGTAAAGCTTAATAAATGAAATGATGTTTTGCGTGGACTTTTATGTTTTCAATGGGAGGGGAATATGTGCATAGCAGTGTGAGCATAAGTAATGGGGGGAAGAAAAAAGATCAGAGAATCTAGTAAATTATATTTTAGGCAATTAAAATGTTAATAATATCTATTCATATTATATACTTATAATAGATATTTTATAAGAATTTGCAAAAATATTCCACTTACTATAAACCTTTTAAAGTTTCACAAAATGTTGATTTTGATTTAGCAAAATTAATTTAATGGGGTTACAAAGTGCTGATTTGGTAATATGTAGAAAACGATTGGAGCAAACCTGAGGAAAACGAATACCTTCTAATAGAATACTTTTAAAATAGAATTTTGTCGTTTCTTCATACTCTGGTTATGTGTGTGTGTGGTGCGGGGGGTGATTTAACATGTGTGCAGGTATGTGATGAAAAAAATTTAAAACTTGTGTGACCATATAGGGCTTTTGTAAATAATACTCCCTATCTATCTATCTATCTTCTATCTATCTACATCTATCTATCTATCTATCTATCTATCTATCTATCTAGTTTTTCTCACCAAAAAAAAGAAAAAGAATAAATATAGACTGTATGTGAGTGCCAATGGGAAACTATTTTAGCAAAACTACCTGTTCTCGGCCTTGATATAAAATTTAGAATTTGCTCACCTAACTTGTCAGAATTAAGTCATGACATGCAATAGCTGCTGGTGGCAAAGAAGATGGTAGGAAAGTAAAACTTTCTAAAATATAAAATTTTGGGAATATGTATCTTAGGGCTTAGGCATTGTAGCTGTATAGAGACAACTGTTGTAAGAAACGTGATTGTAGGCTATGTCTTAACACTTCATTTTCTTCTTCCTCCCTCTTCTTTTTTCCCTGGGAGTTAGTTATATATCAGATAGTTACCTAGAACGCTAACACATGTGCTTTTCCCATACCCCAAACCCACTCCTTGGAGATGGTTTGTATGGAGAGGCATTTTAGTGATCAGTGATTATAGAATCACAGGATATCATTCTGGAAACATAGTTACTTGATAATTTCTCATTCAAAATCTAAACTCGCTCTTAGGAAGAGCTGTTGTAGTAAATAGATCAATTGCTATTTTTATACTATCATCATAATAATCTAGAAGAAAAAGTCCCGTACTAAGCACTTTAAATACATTATATAATATGCAAAAAATATAGGCATGTAAAAACACGTGCACACACACTTTTCCAAGCCCCCCCAAAGATGTTGCTTTTGAAATATGCTCACTTATTATATCATCTTCCTGAATGAATAACTGGGAAATAGCTAAACTACTTGGCTTGAGAAACTGAATTCTTCCAAATGTGGATGTTTGAGTATAAGCCAACACTGTTAATTTTACTGGAATATCCAAATGCAAGTATCTGGATGTGAGTATATTAACAAGAATCATATTTCTATTTCAAATAGCTTAAATATTAGTTTGCAATATTATACATGTTTTAATACAAAACTATTATTACCAGTCTCTTTTATCTAAGCCACTGAACAAACCTTAGTATTCACAAATTGTCTTCATCTTCAGACTTCAAACAGTGACAGATAATGTCTGTCGTCTTTTAGCTGTCTGATACTACAGACATGCTACAGTGTGTACTGCAGGGGTTGTGTACCTCAAACTACATATTTTAAATTGCTTATTTATGTATATTTTGCTTTATTACAAAGAGGATTGGATGCAGCTTACAATCTTAGCAGATTGAACTGATGCAAATCTGCTTTGACCCCCATCTACCCCCACCACTAGCAATTACAAGCACATAGAAGTGTCGGATTAAATATACTCAAAAAAACTCAAATATTTTTGCAACTTAAAGCCAATCTCAAAAAAAAAAAAGTCTACTCCCAAAGTATCAGCAAAGAGTAAAGAACAAAAATACAACAATAAGAGAGTGGTCTTACGCCACAGAGGTTTAAATTACTAATTTTTGAACCTGAAGCTAGAATTACTACAACACGATTGAAACTCAAAAGCCTTATGCTAAGTGAAAAAACACGACTCAAAAGGTTATGTACTGGGCTACTGGTTACAGATAGAATGGAATAGACTCATTTCTCTCTGCTCCTCCCTGGTAAATACAGCTGAAGACCCTGGACTAATTATAACACAATCGTAAGAGGACTCTGAAAGGTGGAAAGAAGAGAGCATACTGGGTGGGGAATGTCTGGTCTTGAGGAATGACATGATGGCAAGTTTTCTGTGTTTTTCTTTTCTTACTTTTTCTTATCTTTTTTTAAATAAATATTTTATATATCCTGACTGGGCATTGGATTAATGTGTAATATGGAACACCAAACGGGCACATACCCAAAAAAGCCCAAAGAAAAACCTGATTTCTCAGCCAAAATGTGAGGAAAGGGGCAGCCTAGGATGATAGAAATTTTTTGACAAATAACTGCCCACCCCCAAGCAAACACCATGAGTGCCCCTCCTGACTCCCTTCCCCTGTGGGGTCAGTGGAGACTGAGTGAGGAGTCAGGACTTCACACTGTTCTCCTGGTGGTGGCAGGGGCAGCCCTTCACCTTCTTAACTAGAGAGTTGGAGAATCTCGAAGAGAGGAAGAAGCAGGAGAAAGAGATTCTTTAAACTTACAGAGGAAGCCCTGGGCAGATCCTTGAGCAACCCACATGTGAAAATGACCCAAATTATCACACCTAAGGGATCAAGAACTGAACTGTAATGTGGAATAACACCCAGGTTTTCAGAGTGATATCTTAGTGGTATACTTCATAAAAGGAGTCGATTAGAATAGCACTGCAAAGGTGCACTGCAGAGGTTCTGAAAATTAAGTTGTCGTTGGATCCACAACCGTCAAAAGTAAGTCAAGACCTACAGGCGAAACCTACACAGGGTGACTACCTGCTAAAATCGAAGATTTAAATAGGAACCAGAATCTCCTAACATAATAGTCAAAATATCCAGGATACAATTGCTAATCACTAGTCACACCAAGAACCAGTAAAATTACCACCTGAATGATAAAAGGTAGATGCTGGTGCCAAGATGACTCAGATGTAGGCAGTATCTCACAAGGATTTTAAAGCAGTTATCATAAAAATGCTTCAATGAGCAATGCTTAAAACAAATGAAACAAAGAAATTATCAGCAAAGAAATAGAAGCTATATAAAAGAGCCAGACGAATGGCTCAACCCACGGAAGAGTTAGTAACCTGAGATATAATGGACATTTAAAATATTAAGAATACCATGGAAAACTATGCCCATACATTTGACAAAAAGGTTAAAAATGAAAAACTGTGTATAAAAGTATAGCTTAGCAGTTTAACTTAAAAAAGAAATTCAGAATAAAAACAGAAAAAGCTTAAAAGTGAATCAATCAAAATGAACCATTCAAATAAAGCACTGGGATTATATAATTTTATATTAGTTATTATTCAAGGAAATATAACCTCTGTTATACAGAGTGATTCAGAAAATAGAAAAAGAGGAGAAAAGCATCATTACTGTTTGGTTAAATTTTTATCTTAAGCTGATAGGTTAAATTTTAACTTAGGTTTTTAACCGAGATTTCTTTTATAGCAGGAGTACAAATGATTTATTTCCAAATAACAAAACGCCAAACTCTACCATTCAGAAAACGTCAAACGCCCAAGGATATTTTAACCATGGGCAATATATATTACTAGGTAACTAAGTTTCTCCTTTTTTAAAAAAAATTTTTTTAATAGACTTTTTCTATGAGCTAGTGAAATGATGGAGGGCATCTAACCAGAATGGTGGTTTTGATTTAGGGATAGTTAATCAGGAACCATTATTTCTGACAGTAATTAGGAAGTGGATCCAGTTTCTGTTACAGTCACTCACATATATATTACAACAAAATATATACATCTATGACAACAGAATTATCTTTTCAGTCTGTGAGAGACTGCTCATCCTTCTATTTTCTGTACCAGAAGCAGGACAAATGAGAATACAGAACTACCCGGATAGTTTATTCAAACTGTTATAAAGTCATAAAAGCATAGTTAAAGAGATGTGTGGTGGGTGAGAATGAACGCATTCCTGTTCGCTTTATAGGACACTACAATCTGTTCCTCCAGAGGCAATACCTACTCAGCCTTCTCTCACAATAGCATTAAGGCACAGGTTCTAATCATCATCAGTAACTGAAGATCTATATTGAGTTCCCCATTACTGTTTTACTTAAAACCAATTTCCAGGGTGTGCAGGATAGTGAGGTCTTTGTGAGCTTCCACCATGGCGTACCGGGGCCAGGGCCAGAAGGTGCAGAAGGTGCAGAAGGTGATGGTGCAGCCCATCAATCTCATCTTCAGATACTTGCAAATTAGATCTCGGATTCAGGTGTGGCTTTATGAGCAAGTGAATATGCGGATAGAGGGCTGTATCATTGGTTTTGATGGGTATATGAACCTCGTATTAGATGATGCAGAAGAGATTCATTCTAAAACAAAGTCAAGAAAACAGCTGAGTCGGATCATGCTAAAAGGAGATAACATTACTCTGCTCCAAAGTGTCTTCGACTAGAAATGATCAATGAAGTGAGAAATTGTTGAGAAGGCAATACAGTTTTTCTAGGTGTCCTTTGTTAGAAGTGTAGTTAAGGCATTTATTCATATTGTTTTGCTCACCTTTATGTTATTACCAGATGACAGTAAATGCTGTGGGATTGTTTTTATTAAAATATTTACATTGGGGCTTCCCTGGCGGCGCAGTGGTTGGGAGTCCGCCTGCCAATGCAGGGGACGCGGGTTCGTGCCCCATGAGCGGAGCAGCTAGGCCCGTGAGCCTGCGCATCTGGAGCCTGTGCTCTGCAACGGGAGAGGCCACAGCAGTGAGAGGCCCGTGTACAGCAAAAAAAAAATATTTACATTGTTTCCTTCTAAGAACAAACAAACAAACAATTTCCACCTTTGGAAGGATATGCCAGGGAAATATCAATAAAAATGTCCCTCTTAGTGTAGATGTAAATGGCTGTTGCCTTTCTGGAGGCAAATGGACAGCATATATTAAAATTTAAATGTGAATAGAGTTTGAGCCAGTAGTTATTTTGTTTAAAAGCAAGGAATAGAGAGTAGTTATTAAGAACACTGCTCCTGATGCTAGATAGGATGTGTGAAACTCCCAGATCTAGCACTTACTAGCTGTGTGAACTTAGACAAGTCACTTTTTACCTTCAGTGCAATGAAAAGATAATAATAACACCTTTCTCACATAACACAGTGCTTGGCACATAATATTATCTTAAAGAAATCATTGTACAAGTGCACCAAGCGGCATATACAAGAATCTTCCTAACAGTGTTTTTCTAAAAGCTTAAAACAATAAACTACTTAAATGACAACTAGCATAGAAGTTGCTAAAGACTTACATTTAGATATCTTGGATCACTGTAACCCTGTACATAAATGAGATATATTTCATACTACAGAATATCAATAGCTTCAATACAAATTGAATGGGAAAAATTGCAGATTGACATAAATCATATTATTTAATTTTCCTGTAAAATGTAAAAAACCTGTTTGTCTTGTAGCTATTTTAATAAATGTATTTAAGTCTCTAGAAAGAGATCTAAAAGTATAAATACCAAATTGATAGCAGTAGATACTTTGGGGAGAGGACTGGAATTTTGATGAGATCGAGGCAATTTTTTTTATATATAAAGTTTTCATTTTTACAAGATATATGTGTGTGTCACTTAATTTAAACAAATTTAAAATTAAATAAAAACAGCACAAATTTTATAAGTTGTTTTCACAGTGTGGTCACGTAAAGAAATATTGACCAGAGACCATCAATGTTGCATTTGGAGAATAAATTTTGAATACGTATTTAAATGGTATGCTTGTCTGTTAAGCCAATGGACCTTTGCTTTGTGATAATAAACGAGCAGATATTTAGAAATAAGACAAATTTATCTTTTGGTCCAAGCAACCTGGACCTTATCCAAAGAGTTAATAAGCACCCTCAAAATTTGAGGAATGAAAAATCCTGCCTGGATGCTTTATATATTTAAGTTTTTTAATCAAGTATGGTACGTGAAGGAACATTTCATAGCCCAGGCAGGAGAAGCCTTTGGTATATAAAGTTCAGAGTATTGGTTTTCATTTACAAAACTTATTTTGCCAATATATGAGAAGTTGACAGTTTATATCTGGGCTCCTAAGCCCTCATTCATCAAAGTCACATGACCCATCACTAGTTCCCTAGTTTCTCATTCCTGGACTTACTGGTCAATATTTAGGTGCTGAAGAACAATTAAATGGGACACAAAAAATAAAGCTTAAAGGGCTATTTTTAAAAGATTATATATCTTAGAATGCATCAATTGCCACAAACAGGATAATGGAAAGATTGAAATAAACCTTTTCCAATTTGCCATCTATTCAACTCAAAGTAAAACCTGAAGGATTCAGAGGAGAAGCCATGTATGTGATTGGGAACAAACACAGTGCTAAGAATTTTATTTTTATCTTCAGAATTAGATTATAAAATCTTACCATTTTTCATCACATTTCTTTTTCTAATAGATCTAAAAACAAATCTGAAAACATCACAATGTCATGAAATTGTGATATTCGTAAAGCTCCATCTTGATCAGATTAATGAGAAGGCCCACATACTAAAAAGTTAATGGTACACCCTTAATATGTAATAATATATTAAAAAATGCATTAAGCCATAAAACAAGTGTAAGCAAGTATAACAGAGTTCTGCTTTTTCCTTTGATTACAAAGTTGGTGTTTTATTGAAAATTCTTAATAGAACACTAACCAAAATCACTGTGTATATTTTTCTGCTGCTCTAAACATTTAGTTTGCCTTTTGGGTAAGCTGGGATTAAGTTCTCCAAAAAAATAGAGGAACTCTACAAGCAAGTCCACTTCCATTAATAAAGGAATGAAATGGACACATAGTAGTCTCATTAGAAACTATTGTAATATTCCTAATTATACATATATTCTGATACATAATGAGATAGTCTCTGTTTTTTAACTCTGAGCTAAAACTATTTTCATATTTCAAATATTTCTTATTAACTCAAATGTCAGCTTTACTTTGTATATGTTATATATCTTTTTAATATATTATCAGTGTTTTTATTGACCAGTGTCATTTGAGAAAAAGTTGTATCATCTCATTAAAGATAATTGTAGTTGATGAATTCATGAAAAAGAGGAAGGATGTGTAAATGCATAACTAGACTGTCTTACTACATAATAATTTATATATAAAGTTCTAAAATGGACAGTGCATTCTATATTTAAGCAAGTAACTGCAAATACATTAGTTTATAAATTTGTAACATTATAATTTTAATGTGGATCACGTACATTGACTTTTCAAAAAAAAGTTTTATTCTGAAAAGTATGCTAAACCTCTTAGTGATTGCAAATAAAGTTTAGGCAAAAGAAAAATGTATCATTTCACTATTTTGAGATTTTTGAAGGATGAAAGTTTGTCTTAACTCGTTATCTCCAGCACTTTATCGTATGCAAATACTCAGAAGGTATCTACTTCTAACTAAAGTTCATAAAACTTTAGTGGAAAAATACAAGACTATTCAGATGTGTGATGATAAGTTTAGAGATGCTGATTAGCTGAACTCATATCCATTAATCCATGGTTATCAAGATATTTTAAGCCAACCTAAATATATCCAAATATACGTCTTCTTAATCTTACTGTCCTGGATTTTGAATACAAGCACATGTGTAACCCTGAATTACTGAGGTACTTATGGTTGTGTGCTGACCTGCCTAGATGAGTAGTGATTTGGGGCTCCCATTACCTTGGCATCTGTTCTGAGTTAATAAAAATAAAATTCAGCATGTTTCTTGTTTGTTTGATTTGGTTTTCTTGTTTTGTTCTTCCACACCTACAAATGTGACTATAGGAAAATCAGAGCTGTGAAAAAGTTTATGAGAAATCAGTAAATGCTAGTGACATTTACGTTTCATCACCTCATAATAGACGTCTACTTGAACTTTATCAGCCTTCTGAAAGTCGATGAAACAAATGATAATGACAGAATAATGGCCAAGTAACACTTGAAGTGAGAGTTCTATATAAAAATTATGTATATGTATATATTTAGCATGGTCAAACTTTAGGGAAAAGCTCAGATTCTCAAAGATTTAATTGTACCTGTATACTAAGAAACAAAAAATGCCTTTTAGAAAAAGAAAAAAATCAATCTAAACTGTGTTTCTCTTCACGGACTCTTTAAATACTTGGTGGCATCTCAAAGCCTGTGTTTTACTTATGTATTGAATATTACTGCATAGAAAACCATCCTAAAGTTCATGGTGCAAAGTGACAGCTATTTTATTATGGTCATGGATTCTGAGGTGCAGGGATTTGGAAAGGGCTCCTTAGGGTCAGCATGTCTCTCTTCTGTAATGTCAGAGACCTTACTTGCAAGGTAAATCCACAGCTGGAGGCTGGAATCATCTAAAGTTTATTCATTCACTAGTCTGGTGTTTAATGGTGGCTTTTGCCTGGGACCTCAGAAGGGGCTCTTCACCAGAGCTCCTACACGGGGCTTCTTCATGTGATTCTTTGTTTCCTCACTGCGTGGTGACTGAATTCCAAGAGCAAGCATCCCGAGAGAACTAGGTGGAAATGGTGTCATCTTGTGTGAACTTTAATGACATATCCCGAGAAGTTACAAGATTGCCCAAATTCAAAGAGGGACATATAGACCTTATCGCTTGCTGGTCCGTGTGTTACAATCACAATGTAAGAAAATCATGTGGGATAGAAGATACTGTTGTGGCTGTTTATGGAAAATGCAATCTGGCCCAGGCAGATTGAAGGGAAACTACACGAGAGAAAATATACAAATGGACCAATAAACAGAAGAGAAGACCACCAGGGTCATTAGTCATCAGAGAAATGCAAATGAAAACCACAACAAATTATTACTACACACCCACTGGAATGGCTAATTAAAGAGATAGAATAGACCTAGTGTTAGTATGTGGAGCAATTGCAACCCTCATATATTGCCAGTGGGAATGCAAAGAGCATAACCACTTTGGAAAATAGCTTGGCAGTTTCTCACAAAGTCAAAAATACCCTTACCATATAATCCAGCCGTTGCACTCCAAGTTTTTGACCCAAGAGAAATTAAGACATATGTCCACACAAATATTTCTGTATGAATGTTTATAGCAGCTTTTTTTCATATTAGCAAAAATCTGGAAGCAACTCAAAGCCCATCAGTCGGTGAATAAATGATCAAATTTTTGTGTTTATGGAATTCTACTCATCAATAAAAGGGAAGAAATTACCAGTACATGCAACAACATGGAAAGTTTTAAAAGACATTATGCTGTGCAAAAGGAGCCATGGAAAAGAGTGCATATGATTTCATTTCTATGAAATTCCAGAAAACATCAAAGTAATCTATAATGACCAAGAACAGACCAGTGGTTGTCTGAGACTGAGAGTGGGTAAGAGGAAAACCACCTTCTGGAAGCTGGAGTGTAAGCCTGCTTTACTTTTAGCCAATCATGTACTCCCCTTCGGGAATTTGAATCTAAGGAGATGGTGTGGTGATGGAAGGGTGGTTGAGAATTTAGTAACGCCCTTGATGGCATGCTGACAACATCTAAGTCCGGGAAAATGATGCCAAGTTAGTATCATATCCTGGCAGTTTCTGTAGCATGGCGTTGATTGTGTCTCCATTACTCAGATCCCTTTGTTTTCTAGTCATCTTCTGAGCTTGGTTCTTAAGCTTTCCTATTGATTCTGTAAGCTGCAGCTATTCTTCCAATAAATTTACATTCGGCTGAAGTTACTTTGAGTAAGCTTCTGTTGCCTTAAAAAAAGAACCCTGACTGGAACAGACTCCTAGGTGCTGAATAATGGAAATTTTTCTTATTATGCAGCAGGAAAACTTTTCAGTAAGGAATTAAATAGGAAAGTACTATTGTGTGCAGTATACCTAATGATACCATTGTTTTCAGTGCACCCTGGCTTACATTACAATCGTATTCTAAGAATCATCATACTTCATCTTAATTTTGCAGAAGATAGTAATAAATGACCTGGTTTCTTGATCTTTCATCTGTCAAGGTCCCTCATTTGGGGACGCTTAATTTTAAAACTCAGGCTCAAATCAATATCCCCCTCTGGAATAATCTCCTTTCTATTGGAGGGTTTCTTACTGTCTCAGTTAATGATTCTATTGATCAGCTTCAAGTTCACCTTTGATGCTGATTCTGCTCTTATTTCTAATAACTGGCTCTTGGCTATATACTTGGCAAAGGCTTTATCTTCTTACTCTAGATAATTCACTAGATCTTTGTCATTTCCCCATCTCTGAGCAGACATTTTAGTACTGAGTCCCTTTAATTGCTTTGGAACTACCTTAAGCCAAGCCTCCACCATGTTGAGCATTGCCTTTTAGTACTTCTATTGATTACCAGTCAACAGATTTCACTAACACCGTTTTCCTGCCAGAACATCCACTGGCTGCCCTCCAGTGGACATTGCTGATTACGTGGGCAGGCTGCCTGCTTGCTTATCTTTCTGCCTACTGCCTACTGGCAAATCCCCTAACACTCAAGTAGCCAGTCCAGATTCTCACTATTAATTGCCAGAAACTTCTCAGACCGTGTTTCCTATAGCTTGATGAAGTCTCTGGTTCCTAGGTCTCTTGGTGTGTCTACTCAGTTTTGATGGATGATTTGGTAAAATCATAACTTTTGTTTTCATTTTTAGTGTAGTTAAGATCCATTTTTATTCTTATACTTGGCCTGGTTAGATTAGATTAGGTTTCTTATATTATGTATTCTCTTTTTTCTCTCTCTCTCTCTCTCAATATAGTTAGAGAAACTTTCATCATGATTGAAGCCACCTGGGAAATTTCTGGAAACATTCTCCAAATTTTATATTTATACAAGAAGATAGTAGAGTCTTTGTAATACTGTGAATTTACTTCCTCTGTCTGAAAACAGGTACATAACAGAGGCTGAATTTCAACAGAAGGAGAGATTAGATTTTCTCAGTGTCCTACATATTTTCATTTCATTTCATTTTCTATGTTTTAGATTAGAGTTATTTTTTGATAAGATCAATATAATAATAGAGCATTGTTGGTCAAAACATGTAACATCAATATTTGGAGATAAATTTTTTTTCTCCTATTGCCTCACAAAATAAACATTTTTAAAGACCATCTTTTTAATGTATGTAAGTGTAGAAGCAAAATCTACCTAAACATTTTATACTTTTCATAATATAAAACCACTTGGAACTGGGACTCTGCCAGGTTTATGAATGCATCCATGCTGTTTATCTGGATCGGCACTTTGGAATGTTTATCAGGACAGATGTACACTCTGTACTTCCTAATGAAAGATAGGCAGATGTGGGAATATATTTTGTATTGGGATTAATATAATTTTTAATATTTGGATTAATATAAATGCCTGTTTAAAGTTACCAGAGGCATTTAATTATATTCCATTTCAAAGGACATTTCGTTCTGTTTATTTGGAATTTTATTCATAAGAACAATATCAAATTAATGTTATGTATACAGTTATGATTAGCCTTTCTTTTTTTTTTTTTTTTGGCGGTACGCGGGCCTCTCACTGTTGTGGCCTCTCCCGTTGCAGAGCACAGGCTCCGGACGCGCAGGCTCAGCGGCCATGGCTCACGGGCCCAGCCGCTCCGCGGCATGCGGGATCCTCCCAGACCGGGGCACGAACCCGCGTCCCCTGCATCGGCAGGCAGACCCTCAACCACTGCGCCACCAGGGAAGCCCTAGCCTTTCTTTATATAAGTAATTTACTATTTATCATTCATGGACAAAAGTGTAAAAACAAACTATCTATTACTACATGTATCAAGATCAGACTTCAGGACTGTTGATATGATAGTTAATGGTTCTCATCATCCCATTGATTTGGGTTGGCTGTTGATATCCCAGAACGGTAATGACCTAAGGAGCAGATTTCAGTTTACTCTTACCAAAGTTTGTTACAGAAGAATAGCTTGACAATAGCTATGCTTATATTGAAACCACTGGGCCAGCATTCTTAAGCATTGAAATAAAGATTGCAAGCAGTTCCATCACTAAGATGTTTAAGGGTGTAGTTTGTGCCCAATTCATTCAGATAGACCCACATTAGGGCAATATTCTTTTCTTTTCTACCCTCCAACACTAAATCAGATGGTTTTGATACTCTATGATTTTATTCTCAATTAAGTGAATTTCTTCACTTGCTTTTTGAACTTAGGCTAAATTGACTTTTTTTAATCTTTCCCTTCTGTCTTATGCTGTGGTATTGTGGTTGATTACACCTACGTGGACGAAAATCCAAATTTATTTTAAGGATATTGTTGATTTTGCCTATATTCATATTTGTGACATTTTTCTGTGTTAGGATATGGTAAATTTTGGAATAAGAAATGTGTTAAGTGCCTCAATTTTCACAAGAGGAAGTTATATTTATTACCTGCTTATCTGGAGCAATGAAGTATTTGCAGTAAGTAATTGTTTATTTGCATTTTAGGTACAGGTATAACTTTCCCTTAATGTCCCTAAGGACTTGAGAAAAGTACTGTTCACAAAATCCACGCTGTAGTGACAGTTTAAGAGATAATTGGTTATTCTGGGTGTTCCAATTTAGATCCCCAAAGAGCAATGCACTTGGACTACATTAACTCAGCTTCTTGAAGAAATGCTTTTGTTTTCATGGAGAGCTAGGTAAACATACTCATCTGATAATATTTCTGCAATCCCTTGTACTTTCATCTCTCTTTATTCTAAATAGCTTCTGATCTTTATTTTACTTGATTAGTTCTAACAGCCTAACATTTTTCAAACAGTTCTAGATACAGATATAAAATATCTGAACAATACTCTCTTCTCCCTGGTTGGAGGATTATCTTTTGCTATCTTATCCTAAGCCCTCCAATATGTTAACTGATTCAGAGCAGTATAAGCTTAGTTGCTTTTGCATTTTCCCATTCGCTTCATTATTTTGCCTGTTCTTTATTGAATACCTACTTACTCTGTGCAAGGTAGAGTAGAAAGTATGATATATCTTTTTTCTCATTAAATCCTTACAACTGCATATTTGGAGGCAAAATACAGATTTAGAAGTTAATCAGCTAGTATTAAATAGATAATTAAAAACAAGTGCCTGATTGTTTTTAAACAATTGGTATGATTTTTTAAAAAATAACAAATTAGCTCTCTAACATTGTCTCTAAACACGACTTCCATTTTTCTGCACTATTATAGTTAACAAAATCAAAGGCCTGGAACTTCCCGGGTGGTGCAGTGGTTAAGAATCCGCCTGCCAATGCAGAGAACATGGGTTCGAGCCCTGGTCTGGGATGATCCCACATGCCGTGGAGCTACTAAGCCCATGCACCAGAACTACTGAGCCCGTGTGCCACAACTACTGAAGCCCACGTGCCTAGAGCCCACACTCCACAACAAGATAAGCCACTGCAATGAGAAGCCTGTGCACCACAATGAAAACCCAATGCAGCCAATAACTAACTAACTAACTAAATAAATAAATAAATTTATATTAAAAATTCAAAGGCCTGAATTTACAGTAAAAGGGATTAAAAATAAAATAAGATGTATGTATGGACTGATGGCTGGGTAAAAATATGATAATGCAAATACAGCAAAATGTTATTTGTAGGATCTAGGTGGTACACATTTGAGAGTTCATTGTATAATTCTTTCAAATCTTTTCATAACCAAATGCTGGGAAAAATAAATACTTGATTTTCTCATAGTATGTTGGTCCTTGCCTACTCAGGCAGTGTGTTTGTTGCTGTATGATTTGAAGGTACCACTTTGCTGATATGTAAGTAAATAGAGCGTAGTGACCAAAAACACAGTGTCTGGAGTTGCATGTTTTTACTTACTTTCTGGCTCCTCCACTTACTAGCACTTGAACTTCAGGATTCCTTATCTGTGTACCAGGAAAAAAATAGTACCTACCCCATATGATTATAGGTTAGATGAGAATATGAATGGAAGGCACTTAGAAAAATGACTGGTACATGTTAAGAGCTCAATAAATATTAGCTATTATTATTACTTATCTTTCGGTGCAAGTGTAGATATTGCTGATTTTTCTCTGCTGTACTCTCCTTAACCAGAAGTAGGTTTCAAAAGCCAACAGCCTATGGATATTTTCCTTCTAATCCCTGACCTTACCCAAAAGAAGAAATGTTGGTAGGATCCCCATATGTCATATTTTTGTATATTTTAGCTTTTCTATTTTAGAAACAGTATTATAATCAACATGAATCTTTAATTTGGTGGTGTTCATACTGCATCTTTCTACTAAGGCATGGAAGACTATTATTAAGTTGCAGTCAACAGTGTCTTGAAATAAATAACATTAAAACTTGTGATCCACTCTCTCCAATTTCAAGTGTTAGTATGAGTTGACAGTCATTAAGTTAAACTACAGTGAGGGAAGTGAATTGCTAATGACTTTTTAAAAACTAAAGCTATTAGTTAGCATATATTGCCTAGTAACCCAATTATATATCTTTTTTGTCCAACACCAATTCTGCTCAAAGGTAGATGAATTACAACATATTTTATACAAATACTATTACAATTTTCTCCTTTGCACAATAAAATGAAAACACCTTTGTCATTTGCTTGTATAGGGATTACATCAGGTAAAAATAATATTTGCTTGGGCTTCCCTGGTGGCACAGTGGTTGAGAGTCCACCTGCCGATGCAGGGGACACGGGTTCGTGCCCTGGTCCGGGAAGATCCCACGTGCCGCAGAGCGGCTAGGCCTGTGAGCCATGGCCGCTGAGCCTGCGCGTCCGGAGCCTATGCTCCGCAACGGGAGAGGTCACAACAGTGAGAGGCCTGCGTACCGCAAAAAAAATAATAATAATAACAATAATAATAATATTTGCTTAATTAATAGGGTTGTGATATCTAAACCGTAGCAGAACTAACTAAGTATTGATTCAGGAAATGTTTACAGATTAAGTACCATATGAAAACAAACAAGCGTCTTCCTTTGCATGTCTACTCAAAACAGTATGCTATAGTTGTCAATATCTTCAAATGAAAACATCTCTTGTATTTCTTTTTTTTTTAATTGAAGTATAGTTGATTTACTTGTGTTAGCTTCTGGTGTACAGCAAAGTGATTCAGTCATACATGTATATTCTTTTTCATATTCTTTTCCATATGGTTTATTACAGGATATTGAATATGGTTCCCTGTGCTATACAGTAGGATCTTGTTGTTTAGTCATTCTATATGTAATAATTTGCATCTGCTAGTCCCAAACTCCCAATCCAACCCCCCCCCACCCCCTCCCTCTTGGCAACCACAAGTCTGTTCTCTATGTCTGTGAGTTCTGTTTCTGTTTCATAGATAAGTTCATTTGTGTCATATTTTAGATTCCACGTGTAAGTGATATCGTATGGTGTTTGTCTTTCTCTTTCTGACTTACTTCGCTTAGTATGATAATCTCTAGGCCCATCCATGTAGCTGCAAATGTCATTATTTCATTCCTTTTTATGGCTTCATCTTTTATATTTCTTTCCATTTTTCCCAAAGGCAAAACAGAGTGTGATGATCTCCAATCTAATGCCTGGTTGATCACCCATTTAATTCATATTTTAAGACCCCACCTTGTTTGCAAAAGAATCATGACCATGGAATATCTTGAACTCAATATAAATTATAACAGGGAACAAAAAGGTATTTTCAGTTTTGTAAAATTATCAGTTGTCTGATGGGTAAGTATATTTTTTTAACATTCACAGTTCTTATAGAAACATTACATACGGCTGAAAGAGAAAGGAAGGGAAAACACAGTAGGATGGTTTCTCTATGCCATATAAATCCCCATTGCAACTTCTGAAGCCAGCACACATACAGTGAGAACTCCGTAAATATTTGTTGATGATGATGATAGATGGCACATTTTGTATGCAGTACCGTCAGCGCATGAGCACATTGCTTGTGTTTCTAAAACCAAAGCAAAGCAGTAATGTTGACAAATGACCACATTCTCAGGTGCTTCTAAGTACTGGTGGTTCAAAGTCAGGGGCCTTTATCCATTTATCAAGACTGTAACTGAAATACAGCTGCAATGTGTTTGTCCAACTTGAGCATTAGCATAAACACTATTTATGGGGAGTTACTTCTTTTCTCTTTAGATAGGTCTTGAGCTCAGTCTTTTCTTTTCATGTATGCTGGACACATACAGAAACCCTGGCTTCCGTATGAAGTATGAGGTTTCTATACCCTAAAAAGTGAAAATAATAATTTAGGAAAAAACCCTCCGTTCCATCTTGTTAAGTTAAACTAGGTTATTGCAGCACTTTAGCTTTCAGTTTTTGAAAGCAGAAGAGGCGGTCTTGGAATCTTATGCTACCTGTTTCTAGCTTTCTGTCCTCAGACACATTAACTGGACCTTGTCAAGTCTTAATAAAAGTCAACTGTAAAATGCTGCTACTAAGAATTCGTATCTCACAAAGTTTGTGTGAGGATCAGGCGACATAAGGTATATTATGCATTTAAAAGAGTAGCTGGTATATATTAAGTGTTAGCTAAAATACCAATGTGCAGGTGTTTTAATACAAAAGCATCCAGGTCAGATAACTATTTTCTAACCACCACATTAGTACATTTCCTATTATTCCTGTTGTTTATCCAGTCTCTTTTTTGCCTGATCCTTTGTAACCAGTTCTTAGTTTTCCAAATGTTCTTCCATATCCAAGTGGCTTCCTTAGATTTTATGAAAGAAGAGGATCTCAACATTACCACTCTTAAAAGCTTTCTAATATGGGAATTTTCAGATGAATACAGAGCTATAGAGAAAAGTAAAATTAACTGACTCTTTGTACCATATGTAGCCTCAACAGTTATCAACATTTTGCAAATCTTGTTTCTCTATTTATTGAGAACTAAGACCATCTATATCAACATGACTTAGTTGTTTTATTTCCTTTCCAGGAAAACTTTGCTTTGGAAAGATAAGACTGTAAATTTATTAAAATAACTGTACTATTTGCCTCAGGAAATCCCAACAAATCAGTTTATCAAAGATAATAATCTGTTTCATCTGGGCAAACATCTCACTTATTAAATAACAATTTCCTTATGAATACTTGCTTTAAGACCCTTGCTACCTTACTGTGTCCACTAGTCCTAAATTATTATATTATGATCTTTGTCCAATTTCATTCAGTTCCCTGCTTTAAACCACTTGAGCCTGAGACACTGGTAAGAGTTTTTCAACATGGCGTTCTCCCTTACCAAAATGATTTTGGACAAACTTAGTGTTGCTGTATTAACAGGTTGTCAGGTGACACTTTGTGGAAATCAGTGCCCACATGTATGATGTGTGTGTGTGTATGTGTGTAAGTAAACAGTTTTTGGAGAAGTTAAAAGTAAAACAAAGATATCATGTCATTTCAACTACAGCATTTTCAGTTGGCATCCCTAACTGATCAGGGCATTTACAATAATACATTCACCATCCCATTATCATACTTAAACATAATTAACGATTATTTCTTAAATCAACTACAACTCAATCCATATTTATTTCCCTGATTACCTCAAAGACAATTTAAAATTTCTTTTTCTTTTAAATTAGGATTCAAATAAATTTCATACATTTGGTTACTAGGTCTCTAAAGTCTTATTCCATAACACTGTCCTCACTTTTTAAAAAAAAATGCCATTGACTTATTGGCTAAACCAGGTCATTTGTTCTGTAAAAAGACCTATATTCTAAGTTTTACTTTTCTTTTCTCATGGTATGCTTTTTCTTTCTATTCTACATATTACCCCCCCATATTTCCTGTAAACTTCAGATAGATCTATGGGCTTTCTTATATTCGGGAACAATATTTTAACAACATATCTTTTGGAGGTACTGTGTATTTCCTACTATATCTTATCAGTAGACATATAATGTAGGGTTGTCCAACTGTTAGTTATAGTAAGACTAATCACTGGGTTCGTGTGGTATCAGTGTTATCCCTCAGGTATAAATTTCTCCATCAGAACCTTACCTGAAGGATTGAGCATCCATTGAAGTTTACTGACTACTTCCATTATTTCATTGGATTTTAAAATTGTAATTTTATAATACTCTCCTTCTTTCTGTATTTATTAGCTAAAATTCTCTTACAAAGAACTTCCCTCATCAAGTATTTGATTACTCTGACATAGAGTTTGTATGGGAAATGGAGGATAAATTTGGATAATTTCCTTCTACTTATGAATTTTCAGAGCAATGAAATTGTGCCCTAGCAGCATCCAGTGATGATCAATAAGGATTTTTTGAGCAACATTATGAACTGCTTTTTTTTTTTTTAATGTTTGATGCATTTGCAACTAAAACAAATTGTTCCTTAAAGGCCATCAGAGGCCCTTTATTTTTTTTAACTTAAATGTAAAATTCTTAAGGACACATTCACAATTCCTGACTATACATATCAGTAAATTATCACAGTGATTATCCTTATGTGACCATCACCCATTCTAAAAAAAAATAATGAAATATTATTAATTCCCCCTTTTTGTCTCACCCTAATCTCTATAACTTCTTTTTTTTAATTACTTTTTATTGGAGTATAGTTGATTTACAATGTTGTATTAGTTTCTATTGTACAGCAAAGTGATTCAGTTATACATATACATATATCCACTCTTTTTTAGACTCTATTCCCATATAGGTCATTACAGAGTATTGAGTAGAGTTCCTTGTGCTATACAGTAGGTTCTTATTAGTTATCAGTTTTATATATAGCAGTGTGTATATGTCAATACCAATCTCTATAATTTCTTCCTTACCATTGGTTACCACTATCGTGACTTAACAGTATAGATTAGTTTTCCTTATTTTTGAACTTGAAATAATGGAACTGTCCAGTATGTATCCTTCTGTGGGTGGGTGGTTTTGCTCAACATTATTTTTGTGAGATTCATCCTTGATGACAGAAGGAGCGTCAGTTTGGTCACATTCATTGTGTTCACTCAGTTTATGAATATAATCCGATATATTAGTCTATTTGTTCACCAATACTATGCTGTCATAAATACTTCAGCTCTATCATAAGTGTTGATATACAATAACTTCTCCCAGTTTGTTAAGATTGATTTGGGGTTTTTTTCCATATAAATTTTAGAATCAGCTGGTTCATTTCCACTTAGGAAAAAAAAGAAAGAAAACCAAATTAAAACCTACTGGGATTTTTATTGTAAATTTAATGGTGCTACAGATCAGTTTGGGAAGAATTGTCACACCTATAATGCTGGATATTCCAATACATGGCTAATTCTGATTTACTTAAACCTTCACAATCCATTATACACATTCTTCCTAGTTAATGACTATTTCAAGTATTTCTGTCTGCTAAAGTGATTTTTTCCAATTTTTCTTTTTATAGATAGCATTATGTCAATTATTTATTTTTGTTCTTAAATATAAAATTATACTCTAATAGTTAACATAATTTTCTGCCTACACGTGGTTTTCCTGTTATCCCCAAATAATTTCTATTCTTATACCCCAGACCCTTGTGGATTTTTCCATTAAAGTTAATGATGGTAGATATGATACACTTAAAGTTTTAGGGAGACAAAAGGTACAATCACCAAATGACTCCATTAAAGTTTATGGTGTGTCTGCCTGTTAGATTAGGATACTGTACTGTAATAGCTAGCTATTTTTAGTGTGATGTTACTAGGTTTTTGGGTTTTTTTGTCTCTAGCTATATCTACATGATTCATGATTCCAGTGTTTATTTCACTAAATTAATTGTCTCTAAAACCATATAGATTCTGACATAGCCTTGTGCTTTCCTCATGTTATTATTCTTTCCTTCTGTCCCTTTGGGCTTGCTTTGCTTAGATTAATGCTGAATCATTTGAACTAATGTTTGAAAGGATAGAGGAAGAGCATTTTTTTTTTGTAAAGCAGCAATTATTTTGACTTGTCTCCAATGATTTCAGTAAATATATTTTAGTTATCATTTAATAGTTTTCTCTCTTCATTGCTTGGTTAAAAAGCTTTTATGTCTATTTAGCAGATAAAAGCCTAGCTATTCTTTTTCAAACTTCAGCTGTTCAAAAAGAACAAGTTCAGAGAAGACTTTACTTTTTTTCCTTAGGTTATCATGTCTGACATCAAATGTTATTTGTCACTTTCGAAATGTTTTCAGCAGCCAAACTGGCATTTCAGTTCTTTGAGGACATCCTGCATAATTTTCTGATACATCACAGAAATTTTATTTAAAATAAAGTGAACTTTGATCTCAAACCCTGTCTCTGTTGAAGATTTCAACAAAGTGCTTGATCAAAAGGTCTTGACAGTTTGAAATGGACTGTGAATTGTTGTCAGAAACTGCACAATCAGACTGAAAATTTCCTGAGGAAAAAAAATAATCTTCGTGGAGTCATAGTTCTTACTCAGGCACAAGTATCTTAAACCCCTGAAATTTCTCCTTAAAATAATTAAGGTAGGAGGGAGCCATAAGCTCAAGAACAGGGCTTCTCTTCCTCAGCACTACTGACATTTGGAGTCAGAAAATTATTTCTTGTGTGGTGTTCTTCTCTATGTTGTAGGAAGTTTAGTAGTATCTCTGGCCTTTACCCACTAAATGAAAGTACCACCCATCTCCACCCAGTTGAAATGACCAAAAATGTCTACAAACACTGCTAAATGGTCTGTGGGGGGGCCAAATCACCACTGACCGAGCACCACTACTCTAGCATGTAATAGCTGTGACTATTTATAGGAGAATTTTTTGTTAATTTGTCTCCCTGTTCCTATTAGAGAAGTGAGCTGAAGAGTAGCAGCTTAGTCTCTTTGGAAGAAGAGTTTCTGGAAGAATTAAATATCAATTCTTTGTCCCTAATCCAACGCCTCTCTGTGGGGGAAAGTAAAGATAGGTGATCTGTAAGGATATTCTCATGAATAAAGGAAACAGATCCTGAAAGATCAAAGACAGAGCATACATCAGGAAAAAATAGCCCACATTAATCCAACCAACATTTCAGAAATACCTGATAGTCAGAAAGAATACAAGAAGACAAATATTATGTGCTAAAGTGTTAGAAAGCCAGGTTTCACCATGCTCTAATGAAAAGACAAAAGTAGCTGAAAGAAGTGGTAGATAAAAGTAGGTGAAACAAGTGAAATTAGAAATAAGAAAAGATTGCAGGGCAAATAAAATTGAGTAGCAGTTTACAAATCCATTCTGGAAAAAATAAAAAACAGAATATGCAATATTGTGCATGTTCACATTTGTTCAGTGATAAGCCTTTTTGCTTTGTATTTGCTGTATTATTTAATTTTCACGACAATCTATGAATTAGGCAATATGAACCAAGGTAGTGTTAATGAGAAGTAAAACCAGATTGTAATCGCAACGCTCTATTATACATGAGTTGCTTGAGAAGTTATAAAACATCAAGAAAAAGACAAAGAGATTATTATATGCAGAGATGGTTGTTATGACAAGGGTGGGTAACGTAAATACAAAATACAGAAATAGGTGAAGGACAAAAGACAAAGAAATAATTACCAATTGATCAGTGTAACAAATGATGAGAAGTTGCTTCTTGAACAACAATAACAACAAAAAGCAACCTGAGGGTGAACATCAAAACAGTTGCTGAACACTAGCAAAATCAGTGTAAGGAGAACTACGTCTAGATACTTTGTCAAATAAGATACATTACAAAGTTAAGTGTAAAAGTCTATAACTTCCAGGAAGAGGGAGAGAGAAAGATTATCTAGAAAAGAATGAAAACAAAACTGCCTTTAGACTTTTTTTCAATGTGAAGTACCAAAAGACAGTGAATTCATACTTTTAGACTTCCTAGGGGGAAAATATGGTAACCTAAGAATCTCAGGTTAAGATCTAAGATCAATTGTTTTTCATTCATGGACACAAATAGTTTAATCCTTGAAGCGTAAAGAGTTTAGAAAATATACTGCCCATGCATCTTTCTTCAAAATACCACTTGAAGACTTTTTCCAAAATTAATTAATACTAAATTCTATACTAGTTAAATCATGACATAAATTGACTTTCCTGAACAGGCTGAATGCCCTGAATGCAATATATCTCTGGATGATTTATTGCCAAATGGGTTCTGCTGCTCAAAGTGCATGTTTTTCAATGCCTGCTGAAGTTTTCTCCCGACAATAATTACAGGATTGGTCTAGTACTAGAAGGTTTTTTATTTGTTTGTTTTATTTTGCTTAATGTCTCATGTGTCTTTCATCTCACAATTTCGTGGGAAAATCTTGTCATTTTTGAGGATGACATAAACTAATTACTTTTGCTGTCCTAAACCAGTAATTGGTAACAATGACTAAACTGTTTTGGAGACCTTGCTGGATGAAATTGCGCCCAAAATGAGTTTTCTCTCTATCCACAAGAGCACACTTGAATAGAAAATTATAATAGCCTCACTCTTTTTGTGTGTGTGTGCGTGTGTCTGCATTGGGTCTTCATTGCTGCATGCAGGCTTTCTCTAGTTGCAGCGAGCGGGGGCTACTCTTGGTTGCGGTGCGCGGGCTTCTCATTGCAGTGGCTTCTCTTGTTGCAGAGCACGGGCTCTAGGCACGCAGGCTTCAGTAATTGCAGCACGCAGGCTCAGTAGTTGCAGCTCACGGGCTCTAGCGTGTGCAGGCTTCAGTAGTTGTGGCACATGAGCTCTAGAGCACAGGCTCAGTAGTTGTGGCACATGGGCTTAGTTGCTCCATGGCATGTGAGATCTTCCCGGACTAGGGATCGAACCCATATCCCCTGCACTGGCAGGCAGATTCTTAACCACTGTGCCACCAGGTAAGTCCCTAGCCTCACTCTTGTTAGAGACATATAATGATTGTCTGCGACTGTAAATATTATATTGGATAAGTTGAGCCATTTTTTTTTTTTACTTTATTTTTGTCCCTACCATTTAAAAACTTCAATGTAGGGTTTATGAATGTTCCCAAGTTAACTCTTTTTAAAAATCCAGTATGAATAATGTAAACTATATAAAAATATGCAGTAATAAGGATAATAAAGAAATGCACTAAAATGATGTGTCATTATATCTGGATGGTGGGGTTTTGTGTGATGGTTTTTCATCATCATTATAATTTCCCATATTTTTAGAAATAACTGTTATAATAAAAGTAATAATTTATATCCAATTGATTATAAATGATATTCATTAGAGATACAGAGAAAAATGTATCAAGGCACAAATATTTTGTCAGGGTGGGAAAATGATATTTTTTCTTTCATCTGATTTTCTGTATTTTCTAACCATATCTCAAGAGTCAGCTGCCATCCTTCCCATACCAAAGAAAGCAAGTGATGCCTTTCTCCATTATACATGGGAAAAACCTCAAATTATCTCTCAGGCATTGTGCTTTTATCTTCTCTGCACTGTTTATAGTCCCTCACCCACCCCAATATATCCCTACTCTAAGGTGCTTTTTCTTCTCCATGAAAGTCAATAAGAGACTAACTGAGGAATATCGTGGTTGTCTTTACTGGTCTTTCCACATCTCTAAGACACAAAGTAATCCGACCTCCTCCTGATGACTTGGGTCAATTACCCCTGTAAGTGAGATGACTCTTTTCCTAGCCTGCCAGAAGTGGGCAGGCATCGACCATAGCTTAATGTTAAACGGGTTTCTTAGGAAATGGATTCCAAAACAAAGAGGGAGAGGGGAGAGGAAGGGAGATTTATCTTTTAACAAAAATTTTTTCCACTCCCCTCCTCCTCCCCCATCTTGGTGGTCAACAATAAAACTAAAACTATATTCTTTGATAAGGAGTTGATGCAAAATAATGATGATAATGACACCCTTAGGGAAATTTAGATTTTCAATGACTAAAAATTAATATACAGGAACAGCTAATATCCATTCACTTCTTGCTTCCGACTTACTCTGGTTCTCCTTTAAAGGTTATTGAAAATGTTAGTAAAGTTGGGATAATGGAAAACTCTAGACTGGGCTTGCCAGTATATTAGCAGTTTATAAGGTTTAGTTTAATGTGGTCTTGCTTCCTTCCTTTGATTAAGCTTGTTTGATTAGGCTAATTTATGCATGTTGCTTGGGAATTATTTTTCAATGCTACTGTTTTGTATGTCGTAAAGAGAAGATTTCTACTTTTATAGGGGTTAAATCTGTATAAATACTTTCCTTCTGATTTCTTTATATTCATTTTGTTTATTTTCTAACATTTTAAAGTGAAATTTTATTAATTTGTTTTGTAGTTTCTTTATTCTTATTAGATGTTCTCTATATAGAACATCCTCTTAGATGTTACTATGTGTTCTTATTCCCACTATTTTGGGGATATTCTTCAATGGAAGTTTTTTTTTTTTTTTTTTTTTTTTTAAACATCTTTATTGGGGTATAATTGCTTTACAATGGTGTGTTAGTTTCTGCTTTATAACAAAGTGAATCAGCTATACATATACATATGTTCCCATATGTCTTCCCTCTTGCGTCTCCCTCCCTCCCACTCTCCCCATCCCACCCTTCCAGGCTGTCACAAAGCACCGAGCTAATATCCCTGTGCCTTGCGGCTGCTTCCCCCCAGCTATCTACCTTACTACGTTTGTTAGTGTGTATATGTCCATGACTCTCTCTCGCCCTGTCAAAACTCACCCCTCCCCCTCCCCATACCCTCAAGTCCGTTCTCCAGTAGGTCTGCGTCTTTATTCCTATCTTACCCCTAGGTTCTTCATGACATTTTTTTCCCTTAAATTCCATATATATGTGTTAGCATACGGTATTTGTCTTTTTCTTTCTGACTTACTTCACTCTGTATGACAGACTCTAGGTCTATCCATCTCATTACAAATAGCTCAATTTCATTTCTTTTTAAGGCTGAGTAATATTCCATTGTGTATATGTGCCACATCTTCTTTATCCATTCATCCGATGATGGGCGCTTAGGTTGTTTCCATGTCCTGGCTATTGTAAATAGAGCTGCAATGAACATTTTGGTACATGACTCTTTTTGAATTTTGGTTTTCTCAGGGTATATGCCAAGTAGTGGGATTGCTGGGTCATATGGTAATTCTATTTGTAGTTTTTTAAGGAACCTCCATACTGTTCTCCACAGTGGCTGAACCAATTCACATTCCCACCAGCAGTGCAAGAGTGTCCCCTTTTCTCCACACCCTCTCCAGTATTTATTGTTTCTAGATTTTTTGATGATGGCCATTCTGACTGGTGTGAGATGATATCTCATTGTAGTTTTGATTTGCATTTCTCTAATGATTAATGATGTTGAGCATTCTTTCATGTGTTTGTTGGCATTCTGTATATCTTCTTTGGAGAAATGTCTATTTAGGTCTTCTGCCCATTTTTGGATGGGGTTGTTTGTTTTTTTGTTATTGAGCTGCATGAGCTGCTTGTAAATTTTGGAGATTAATCCTTTGTCAGTTGCTTCATTTGCAAATGTTTTCTCCCATTCTGAGGGTTGTCTTTTGGTCTTGGTTATGGTTTCCTTTGCTGTGCAAAAGCTTTGAAGTTTCATTAGGTCCCATTTGTTTATTTTTCAATGGAAGTTTTGACATTTTCTTTAACTTATTTATTTAGGATCCTGTATCTTTGGTTTGTTTTATCTTTTCATGCTTGTTGAGCTTTTGATACCGGTGTGACCACAAAGTTTTATCTGCTTCATGTTTACATTTTGGAATTCACTGCAGTTGTCTTTGGACCTATGATATGGTCATTTGTTTCGGTACATATATCTTTGATATCTGATGTTTAAAAAAGAAACAGGCTCAAAATGGAGTCACTTGTGCTAAGCCTCACATCAGCAGACCACAACTTAATTTAAACTAATTACAGTTTCAGCCTCTCTCAAGGGTGGAATTTTTGACCAATCAGTCTGGAGTATCCTGATCAAAACTAGTGAGGTAATCTGCATGATACTCCCCCTCCCCCACCCCAACCTTCCCTCAAAGGAAGGTGACCTTGCCTGAAAGAATTCTTTTGTTTTTTACTTCCCAGTTTCACCCCCTTTCTGCCATTTTGTACAGTTCCTTGAAGTGCTTTTCTACTTGCTAAATTGGATGCTGCCTGATTCATGAATTGTTGAATAAAGAAAAATAGATCTTCAAGTTCACTCAGTTGAATTCTGTGTCTTAAAAGTAAAAATAATTTATTCTAATTTCATTGGGCATTAAGTTTAAATGTAAATCTTTCTCATAGTTTTGTTTTTTTTGTTTTTTTGTTTTCTTTCCTTTGGTACGCGGGCCTCTCACTGTTGTGGCCTCTCCCGTTGCGGAGCACAGGCTCCGGACGCGCAGGCTCAGCGGCCATGGCTCACGGGCCCAGCCTCTCCGGGGCATTTGGGGTCTTCCCGGACCGGGGCACGAACCCGTGTCCCCTGCATCGGCAGGCGGACTCTCAACCACTGCACCACCAGGGAAGCCCTATAGTTTTGTTTTTAATATTACTTAAATCTTTATATTTTTGGTTTTTTAAATTATGATCTATCAAGAATTGAGATATTGGTATAAAAATCACATAAAAATTTAATGTTTCTGTCAATTTCTTCTTGTTTTTACAAGTGCTTTATTTTATAAATATAATGTTAAATGACCTTTATCATCATAAAGTAATTTCATTGTCCCACTTAATAATTCTGCCTTGAAATTATTGTGGGTGTTAATACTGTATCTTTTTGTTTCATTGGCATGGTGTGTCTTTATTGTTTTCATTTATAGTCAGTTCTTTCAAGGCAATCACTGAGACAATATATGTTCACCTTTTTAATTTTTTGCTTTGTTTTTTTTCCTTGACCTTGAAAGTCATATTAATTTTATATATAAATTGTATCCCCTTTGTGTTTATTGTCAAAACTGATAGGACTGGTCTTTCTTTTGAAAGGCCCATTTATTTTATTTTGTGACTTTAAGTTTCCTTTGTTTTGTTTTCTATTGCTGTGCTCTAAATTATGTAAATTGTAATTTTTGTATTTTTATCTCACAGATTTTTTTTTAAAAAGAATTAGGATGAATACATCCTGTTTGATATCCCTTGTTTCCAGATGTTAAGAATGAATTCTTGTTTAAATTAAGTTAGCCATTCCTTCTTATATACACAATTGATATTCATTTTAATTGTGAGGCTTTCTTTAAAACTATGCTCTTCATGGTACAAAAGTGACAATTTGCTTGTATCCTTGCAATTCAAGATTGTTTTTCTGTTCTCTTATTTTCTGAAAGACTAGTCAAAATAGAATTTTCTCATAAAAATCTTTCTTGTTTTGATTCTGCTGTAGAAATTACTTCATTGGCATCTAACAGTTACAGTTGTAGAAGAGAGAATTAAAGTTAATGCAGCCTTTTTTCTCTCCTTCCTGTGGTTAATATGATTCTCTTTATGTGATTATAGTATTCAGTTCTTAATATTGGAAATGTATAACTTCATAATATAGGTTTTGGGTATAGTTAATGTTTATTAAATAATCTTTTTAAGTGTTAAGACTTTCAATTGTGCATATTTATGTTTTTCTTGATTTAAAAAAAGTTTTTCCAGTATATCTGTGTAATTAAAAGAAAAATTTTCCATTTGTCTTAGTTTTTTCTTTAAGCATACTTATTTTCCTATCATCCTTTCTCTAGGAATATTCACATTTTTGTCCTTCTCAAATTCCATGGAATTTTCTCTAGTATACCTTAAATATCACTGATTTTTCTATTTTTTTAATAATAGGTTTTTTTAACATCTTTTTTTTAAATTTATTTATCTATTTTGGCTGCGTTGGGTCTTTGTTGCTGCACACAGGCTTTCTCTAGTTGAGGCAAGTGGGGGCTACTCTTCGTTGTGGTGCACAGGCTTCTCACTGCAGTGGCTTCTTTTGTTGCGGAGCACAGGCTCTAGGCATGGGGGCTTCAGTAGTTGTGGCACGTGGGGTCTAGAGCGCAGGCTCAGTAGTTGTGGCACACAGGCTTAGTTGCTCCGCGGCATGTGAGATCTTCCAGACTAGGGCTCAAACTCGTGTCCCCTGCATTGGCAGGTGGATTCTTAACTACTGTGCCACCAGGGAAGCCCCTTAATAATAGTTTTGATACTACTGATTTATGCTTTTAAAGTTTTGAAATATTATTGTCTTTATTCTTAAATTGATTTTCATAATTTACCAGTTGCTCTTGAAGGGAAGCAGAGTTTGCCACCACAAAACATGCTTCTTTGGCTAAGGGTTATTTTGACCTTGTTATTTTTAAAAAACAGCAGTCACTTGTGAAACTCTGAAAGCCAAGTAGAAGTTATCCTTTTATAAGAAATATTTACATGTATAAGGGAAATCTCCATTTGTAAGGGTGTCCTCCCTGTCTGTAATGGAAGAGAAGGATGATTAAATCTCTATAAATTATTATCAGTGGAAAAGTCAAGGACTTAAATCTGCATATCAAGCTTACCATTGTTACTTGTTACTGTGGGTTTCCCGATAGTGTCCCATTAACAGCACCCCTCCCCCAACATCTTTGCTTGCGATGGTATTTAAGGTTATGGCTTAGGCCATTTGGGGGAGTTACTCACTTTCCCTGGGTATTTCCCACGTATATATGAAGTATCTATGCTATTAAACTTCTGTTTGTTTTTCTCCTGTAAATATGTCTTTTTCACAGGGGGATCTCAGGAAAAATTATTTTTTCTCCCCTATACTTTCTCTCTCATTTAATTATTAACTCATCCCTGTCTATTTTGTGGAATCCAGTGTCAGGGAGGAAGAAATTTTCCTCTACCCTTCTAGGTTCTTATGGCTGGTCTAAGAATTAAATTGACATGAGACAGATTAACAGGAGAAAATGAAACAAAATTTAACAACATATATACATGGGAGAGACCCAGAAAAACTGAGTAACTTGCCAAAATGGCCAAAACCCTCACCTTAAATACCATCCTCAGATACAAACAAAAGAGAATGCTGAGGATGGGGATAGTTGTGGGAGATTACCAGGAAAAGTCTGATAAACAAGGGTGATTGTGAACCAGATTTAAGTCATTGCCTACTCCATTGATAAGAGTTTCTGACATTTAGTCATCCTCTTCCAGGTACAGAGAGGGAGACATACTTACAAATGGTGATTTCCCTTACAAATGTAAATGTTTTATACAAAAGGGCAACTACTCCTTGGTTTTCAGAGTAATTCCTCTGTCTGCTGTTTCTCAGAAAATAACCAGCTTAAAACAATTAATACACCAAATAGACATATATTAGGTTGGCAAATTCTGCTCCCCTACACCAGAAACATAAAAATAAAAATCTTCTCTCTCTGTTTTTTTTTTTTCTATGGTGTTTGTTGTTGTTGTTGTTTTGGAGGGAGGGGGAGCAGAGGGCAATCATTTTGTTTACTGTACCCAACTGGATTACACACAAATGTGGGTGGCATTTGGTTGACACCTCTTCCAGGTGGTGCAAACAATTTTTGAGATCAAAACCTTTAAATCTGAGCTCAGAAATTGGAAGCTGATAATTTATTTTCCATGTTTAGCTGTTAAGTTATTCAAGGTCAGTGAAAAGAAAATTCGCTACCTGGTTCCTTGCTACTGGGGTCTTTGTCTTCCTATGTTTTCTGTCTGAATATTTTACAAATTATATTATGAAAAATTTTAAACCTAAAGCAAAGTTTAAAGGATTTTACTGTGAACGTCCATATTCCCAAGACTATAATATTAACATTTAATTATACTTTTTAAATTACACATCTAACAATTCATCTGTCTACACGATTAATCCATCTTAATTTTTATGCATTTCAAATTGATGTTCAAATATTAGTACTTGGTTGTCTAACTACTTCAGCAGGTATATCCTTAACTAAAGTGAAATTTGTTTGCCATGCATGAAAAATGAAAATTCAACTCAGTAAATGTAAAGATCAAACTGACTTTATTCAATAATTCATGAATCAGGCAGCATCGCATTCAGCAAATAGAAAGGAGCTCCAAGGAGCTGTGCAAAATGGAAGGCTTTCATAGACAGGGACAAGGAAAAGCCGATTACTTAGTTTTTCTTTGGGGGATAGAAAGGGTTGTTGACTTAAAAGAGTCGCACAGTGTAAAATTGTGAGTGGAGTTTATTCAGTGTCTCACTGAGGACTGTAGCCTGGATGGCACCCACTCAGATAGCTCTGAGAAACTGTTCTGAAGAGCTAAGAGGGGAGGTCAGTATATATGTGATTCTGGTGAATGGGGTGTGTGCAACCAAGCACACATCTCGGTAGAAAATTGCTGCTAGTCACAGGAACAGATATCTTAGTTAATGGGTTTAGTGCTTTTCTAAGTATGAGAAGATACAACAATCCAGGTTCATAAAAAAATTTCTTCTGGGCTTCCCTGGTGGCGCAGTGGTTGCGAGTCCGCCTGCTGATGCAGGGGACACGGGTTCGTGCCCTGGTCCGGGAAGATCCCACATGCCGCGGAGCGGCTGGGCCCGTGAGCCGTGGCCGCTGAGCCTGCGCGTCCGGAGCCTGTGCTCCGGAACGGGAGAGGCCACAGCAGTGAGAGGCCCGCGTACGGCAAAAAAAAAAAAAAAAAAAAAAAAAAAATTTATTCTGAAAATATCTATCTGAAGGGCTGTTCTAACAGTTTTCCTAGAGCACACAGTGTGTCATTCCTGATTTCCACCTTGAACTCCTTTCAGGGTGTGTTAAAGGTTAGTGACTGCAGTAGCTAATGACTCAATCCTTATAGAGCTGGATGGTAAGCAACATTCTTTAGTCCGCAAGGTCTTAGGGGGATTACCTCACTAGTGCTGACCAGAAAATTCCAGACTGACAGGTTTAGGTTACATTCCTGGGAAAGGTTGAAACTGCAGTTAGGTTAGGTATTAAGTCTTCGTTTCCTGATGTGGGGCTTAGCACAAGTGACTCCTTTTTGGGACCTGTTGCTTCTTTTTTTAACAAGTTTTCTCTTTTGATGTGAAATTTGTTTTAAACACACATCTGGTGAATTTTGACAAGTGCATATACCTGTGTAACCCAGTCTTCTACTGAGACATAAAATATCACGAAACCACAATAAGTTCCTTCATGCCCCTTCCTAGAAAACCCTGGCCTTTACACTCCCAGATATAATTTTTTTTTTTAATTGGAGTATAGTTGGTTTACAGTGTTGAGTTAGTTTCAGGTGTACAGCAAAGTGAATCAGTTATACATATACATATATCTACTCTTTTTAAGATTCTTTTCCCATATAGGTCATTACAGAGTATTGAGTAGAGTTCCCTGTGTTATACAGTAGGCCCTTATTAGTTATCTATTTTATATACAGTAGTGTGTATATGTCAATCCCAATCTCCCAATCTGTCGCTCCCCGCTCCTTTCCCTCCTGGTAACCATAAGTTTGTTTTCTACATCTGTGAGTCTATTTCTGTTTTGTAAATGAGTTCATTTGTATCATATATTTTAGATTCCACATGTAAGTGTTTTCATATGATATTTATCTTTGTCTGACTTACTTCACTTAGTACAATAATCTCTAGGTCCATCCATGTTGCTACAAATGGCATTATTTCACTCTTTTTTATGGCTGAGTAATATTCCATTGTATGTAAGTACCACATCTTTTTTTTTTAATTATTTAGAATGATGCAAATTAGGAACTTAAATCTTCAATATAAAATGAAATAGATGTGAATATAAAGTTCACAATTGAAACATCATTATCTCTTTCATTAGTGCTTCTGTTTATATTTTCTGTCATTTCTGGTTCTTTTTTTTTTTTTTTTTGGTTGCCTTCTTTGATCTCTTTTTATGTCCAGCTATTTTTAATTGACTGCAAGTCTTTTTTTTTCTTTGAATAGGCTACTTTCTAATTTAAAAATATATTTTTTTAATTGGGGTATAGTTGTTTTACAATGTTGTGTTAGTTTCTACTGTACAGAGAAGTGGAGTTCCCTGTGCTATACAGCAGGTATACATATTAATGTATATATGTCAATCCCAATCTCCCAATTCATTTCACCCTCCTTTCCCCCCTTGGTGTTCATACATTTGTTTTCTACATCTATGTCTCTATTTCTGCCTTGCAAACTGGTTAAACTGTACCATTTTTCTAGATTCCACATATATGCGTTAATATATGATATTTGTTTTTCTCTTTCTGACTTACTTCACTCTGTATGACAGTCTCTACAAATGACCCAATTTCGTTCCTTTTTATGGCTGAGTAATATTCCATTGTATATATGTACCACATCTTTGTACCACATCTTTTTACCCCATCTTCTTTATCCATTCCTCTGTTGATAGACACTTAGGTTGCTTCCACGTCTTGGCTATTGTAAATAGTGCTGCTGTGAACATTGGGGTGCATGTATCTTTTTTTTTTTTTTTTTTTGTGGTATGCAGGCCTCTCACTGTTGTGGCCTCTCCCGTTGCGGAGCACAGGTTCCAGTCGCGCAGGCTCAGCAGCCATGGCTCATGGGCCTAGCCGCTTCATGGCATGTGGGATCTTACCAGACCGGGGCACGAACCCGTGTCCCCTGCATCGGCAGGCAGACTCTCAACCAGTGCGCCACCAGGGAAGCCCACATGTATCTTTTTGAATTAGGGTTTTCTCTGGATATATGCCCAGGAGTGGGATTGCTGTATAATATGACAGTTGTATTTTTAGTTTTTTAAGGAACCTCCATACTGGTTTCCATAATGGTTGTACCAATTTACATTCCCACCAACAGTGTAGGAGGGTTCCCTTTTCTCCACACCCTCTCCAGCATTTATTGTTTGTAGACTTTTTGATGATGGTCATTCTGACCAGTGTGAGGTGATACCTCATTGTAATTTTGATTTGCTTTTCTCTAATAATTAGTGATGTTGAGCATCTTTTCATGTGATTTTTGGCCATCTATATGTCTTCTTTGGAGAAGTGTCTGTTTAGATCTTCTGCCAGAGATAATGTTTTGATATTTTTCTCTGTACATTAGTTTTACGTGTCCTAAAATTTTATGTAAGTTGAATAGTGGAGCATATATTACACCACTTACGAATACAGGACAGAATATAATATGGGAAAGAGTGTGTACTCTTTTGTTTAAGGCCTCTTTCACTCAGCATAATAATTTTGAGATCCATCCATACTGTTGAGTGTTTCATTAAATTATTCCTTTTTAGAGCTAAGCAGTAGTCTCTTGTATTACCTGGACATACCACAGTTTGTCCATCCTCCAATTGACGGACACCCAAGATGTTTTGAGTTTTGGCTATTACAAATAAAACTACTGTGAACAATTTTTAGATCTTATTGTGAACATATGTTTTCATTTCTCTGTGTTAAATACCTGGGAAAAGAAGAGCTGTGCTATATGATAGATGATATATGGTTATTTTTATAACAAATTGCCAGAAATTTTGATTATAACATTTCACACCCCCACCAACAATGCATGCAAGTTACGGTTGCTCACACCCCCATCTATATTTGGTTTTGTCATTCTTTTAATTTTAGCCATTCTTCTGGGTATGTAATAGAAACTTATTGTGGTAGTGGACACATATTTTTCAAAGAAAATTCATGTCTGGTTTACAGGTGCCAAGTAGTTTTGTTTCCATACTTCAAAAGCTAGTACTGATCAGCCTTGTGTTTTTACCCACTCTGCTGCTCTTACTGTTCATATGTGGTTGGGAAAGAAGCTTTATAAGCCAAACAGCCTCAGGCCCTTCAATATTGGAGATGCCCAGCAGGATCCTTCAGAACAAAATCTGCTAGATTTTCTCAACAATTTTGTGTCCGCTTCCAATGTCCTCTTTCAACTGGGACCAAATTGTATTATATTTGGCATTTCCCAACATGATGATCAGAGCCTTTTCCTGTTTTAGTTATAAATGACGTTTTAGTCTCTATTTCTCATTGTTGTCACTAATTTTGGGGGAAAGTGAGAATTGTACATGGGCATTTACTTCATCATTTCCCCATCTTCTTTTAGGGAAATATTTAAAAGGAAAAGAATCAAGTTATATACAGTTTTTAAATTAAGAAGCAACATTTCAAAAAGGCCTGTTAATTCCTAAATTCATTTTTATCTTCATATTCTAGTAGTGAGAATGGACCTATCTGCAATTCATTTTCCATCACTATATTATTGAGTTTTGGATGATTTTGTTTTATTTTAATCTCTAATTGAAATTTCACCCCAAGCAGGGTTTTATTATTGAAAATTATAATGAGACTTTCCATGTAGTTGGCAGATTGGTTTCAAGGCTTTTTAATATTTTTTTCCTTCTTTTTTTTTTTTGGAAACAAGAGCAATCAGTTTCTAAGCTGACATCACAAAAGTTCTTACCAATTCCAGTACACTGAAAATACAATTGAAGTAACTTGCTAGCCTGGGAAAAAAACTAAATAAATGTGCATTATGATACTAACTTTTCATTTTTCAAGGCACAGATTAGAGTTTATGTCTAAAAGTTAATGTTCTGTTACTAAAAATTCTGATACCTAGGCAGTTTTCTAATTCAAAAGGCCAACTGGCTGTCAATGCTTGTTCTGCAAAAACACCATTCAGGATCCAACAAGCTTCTCCTCCCTTCCTTCCTCCCTCCCTCCCTCCTTTCCTTCCTTCCTCCTTTCCTTCTTTCCTCCTTCCTTCCTTCCTCCCTCCTTTTTTTCTCCCTCCCTCCCTTTCTCTCTCTCTCTGTCTTTCATATATTCTTTCTTCTTTTCTTCCTATTTTCCTCTCTCTTTTTATTTTTTTATGGCTCGCTTCCACATGTAGGCCCTGGAGGAACTCTAATGATGTTCAAAGGTAACAACTTGATTTAAAAAAAAAATCTGGCAGTGGATGGGCTCTCTTCTGGCCTAGTGGCAGGTGAAGGCACCCTCCATATCACTTCTATGAACACATTTCAATGCGCTGGTCCTTGTAAACCTTGTGATAGAGCAGCTGTTTAACCCATTCAAGCTGTAGAAATAATAAATACCAACCAAATGAGAACATTCAAAGGCTATTTAGTCAGAGCTTGCTATAGCAGGGGAGTCAGCCACTGTCACTAGAGTTTTGGCAAAGATTCAAAAGCAGGCAGATGAGTGGGAACACTTTATAGTAGAAAAAGGGGAAGGCTTCAGGTATGCCCTCCCTGACTGGACAGAGATAATGATCTGAATGCCTACAAGTCTGACAAATAGACAGCAGGCTGGCTTCCTGGGCTGGTTACTATAGATAATGAGTTGATTTCCTGGGCTGGTTGCTGCAGGTTGGGGGTCAGAGCTTTATTTTTATGTATGGCCTGGCCATTGCCTATTTGTATATTCAGTCTCTCCAAACTGAAGGGTTGAAAAAATTGTTTAATGGGTGCAGAGTTTCAGTTTTACAAGACAAGAAGAGTTCCAAAGATGGATGTTGGTGATCATTGTACAACTACATGAATATACTTAATACCACGGAACTATATGCTTAAAAATTGTTCAGATGGTAAATTTTCTGTTACGTGAATTTTAGCACAATTTTTAAAAAAATTGGAAAAAAGAAAAAGAAACCTCTGCATAGGAACACGGTATGAATGGAACATTCCTGTCATTATGCAAACAATGCATAACTCTGAACAGACATTACAAACAGCCTTCATCTCAAAGATTCCAGTGCTTATGTTGTAGTATAAGAACTGAGAAGGTGGGGAACAGCTATGAAGACTTTCAGCCAGAGAATGATCTCTTTGGACCCATTACCTTGCATTCACACTCAGATTGGATTGCCTCCCATTCTGAGCACCTCTCCTGAAGACTTTGAACAGTTTATCAATAATCTCTATGAAGAAATGTAAAATTTATATGCAGCCCATTGGAACTCTAGGGAACACCAGAATTATCAGAGAAGAGCATGTTAAAGAGCTCAAGGGCTACCGTGAAATATTTTTCTGTGGCCTGCCAGTAAAACTTGTAGAAAAGTTTCCTGTTTCTGCAAACTTAGTGTTACTTTAGATTCTGTGACAACACACAAAACCTACAAATTCATATGGGGCATTTTTTTTTTTTTTTTGGCCACACCACACGACGTGCGGAACTTCCCTGACCAGTGATTGAACCCATGCCTCCTGCAGTGGAAGCACGGAGTCTTAACCACTGGACCACCAGGGAAGTCCACAGGGGCATTCTTAAGTGCTTAAAGACAAAGAAATCTTCAAATGTCTTCTGTATCATGGCCATAACAATGATTTGTCTTTCCCTGAGAGACTCCTGAAATTTTGTCTTTGGACAAGACTTTTTGGCAGATGGCACAGGAATAGTCAGCTTTGCCAGATATGGCAGTGATATTTATCTTTCATACTGTGAATGCAAAGTTAAAAACTTGAAAAGAGATCTTCAAGTGACTCTTCAATTTTTAATAACTATTATATTCCTGAAATCTTGGGTATTTTGCTACTTCAATCCTGTAAGTGTTGAATCCATGAAATTGGACACAAATTTGGACTCTGACATTACCATTGGCTGGTGAGTCTAATGCAAGGCTCTAGCCACCTGGAAGAACCAGACCATGGGCTTCTAGACATTTGCCCCATCTACTTAGGTAAGTTACAGTGTGCTATTCATGTCAATATTGTAGAACGATTTGGAGAATAGGTGAGCTAGATTGATGATGTGATGCATCTACCAATACACCTGGAGTAAGTGAAACATAAATTTGATAATACTTGTGGAAGCCCTTGAGAAATGCAGTGAATGTATAATGAAATGGTTTTCTGCTCTCCAAAATAAAAACTTTCAAATAGGGATAATTAAAACGAAATGCTTACACATTAAAAAAAAAAATCTGGAAACTGCTGAAAAATAATTTATATATAAAATTTAATCTGATTGCATCCTTTTATTTAATGGTCTCTTTTTGCTTTCTATCATACCATCACTAGAAAAGCTGTCTGATGTGCACGGTTTATTTTATTTTATATTTTATTTTTAAATTTAATTGAATTTAATTTTTTATTTTTGGCCGAGGCACACAGCTTGTGGTATCTTAGTTTCCCGAACCAGGGATCAAACCCGTGCCCGCTGCAGTGGAAGCGCAGAGTCCTAACCACTGGATCTCCAGGGAATTCCCAATGTGCACAGTTTAAACCGTGCTACTATGCAAATCTTCAGACAAGGAATGTCTAACTTGAAGTCTACACACTAGGATGATAAATAACTGTATGATTTTACTTGTTGATTAGTGCTGGGTTAGAATATGAGGATTTTTTTCTATAAAAAATAAATATCAAGGACAAGTATACCCATACATTTCAGGGTGTGAGGCATTAGCAAAGAGATAGAAATTTGGACACTTTATATCCACCTCCTGAAAGAATGGACCCAGCTAAAAGAAGAGATACTCTCGTGGAAAAAGGAGAATCATTGATAATTTGAGACTAGGATCTTTGAGAGATGGCCTAGGTGCAGATGAACTGGATCTCTAGGGAAGAACAGACTGGGTGAGCACCCACATGCTTGAAAGCATAATGTATTGCAGCGGGGCTTTGGACATGTTGAGGGTGATGAAAAAGATGCAGTTGGTCCTGCGTATCTGCGTATTCAACCAAAGTCAAAACTATTGAGGAAAAAAATTCCAGAAATTTCCAAAAAGCAAAACATGAATTTGCTGTGTGCTGGCAACTATTTACATAGTATTTACAACGATTTACATAGCATTTACATTGTATTAGGTATCATAAGTAATCTAGAGATTATTTAAAGTATATGGGAAGATGTGTATAAGTTATATGCCAATACTATGCCATATTATATAAGGGACTTGAGCATTCGAAGATTTTGGTATCCTCGGGAGGGTCCTGGAGTCAATCCCCTGTGGATACTGAGGGGCGACAGATATTTGAGACCATAAGAAAGACATAAGTTGAGACGTTCAAAAGTGACCTGAGATGTATACAAAGATACAAAGAAGTAAATTGTACCAATATCTGCAGATGCAGATCAGTTGAACCAGAAAACTAACATGATACTCAAATACAACAGCCAGTCCAGGACACCTTCAATTACAATGGATGGACATAGTTGATATTTTCAATTCTCACCCTGAGTTCAGAGAGAAAATCTTTTGAAAACTGAGAAAATGAGATTTTATTCCAATTCAAGAGAGTACCCCTGCAGTTGTGTCAGAAAAAGGAACTGCAGTTTTGGAGTTACCCCATCACTACCATCCTCCCCATAGGATGTCTCAAATAGACATGCACAGAATTAGGTTTAATTATATACTTCTCCATAACTGTGTCAATGGTGGCAGTCAAACAAGTTTGAATTTTTAAGACTCACAAGATCCCAAAAGACAAGATTTACAAGTCTACCATTTATTGCAGGGGAAGGAAACAGTAAGTCAGAGTTTTAGTTAGGATATGCATCACAGCCACAGGCTGCCTCACAGCAAGAGTTTTGAAAGGTTGGAAGCAGGCTCCAATTGTCCTGCTTTTTTTTTGGACCAGGAATCGTCAACATTTGCATACAACCAGTGATCTCAAGATGGAGTCTTGGCCAGAGCTTCTTACAGCTTTCTGGTCATGTTAATCCTAGCTGACCAACCCCAGTGGCAGAGCCCTTGTGCAAACCATCAATACTGCTGCTGTTATCAGGTGTAAACCATCAATCAGGGGCAAACCATCAATCTCACTTTATAAACAGTGCTGGCAAGCTGGCACAAAACATGCTGAAACTTGCCTTGGACCCATGTTACAAAACAGTACTATTAATCATTATATTTCATTGATCCTGGGTCAGTACCATGCAGATGCATCCCATACTTGAGCAAAACATCTCAGGCCAGTTCCAGGCCTGTTGGAATTAACCCTCAGAGCACAATAACCAAGAACAGTCTTTTTGTTTCTAACTGATCATTTGAATGGACCCTTTTGTCCATTAATACCAAGCTTCAGTCCTCTATCTTGGTTGTCTTTCAGGGCAGCCTCCTGTGCCTCCATTATCTCATTTTATAATTGTGATTTATTGTAAGAAATATATTTGGTCTTTGATCCCACTCCTGGCACAGACCCCTTAAATCCCTTGGAATTCCCTGGGATAATATTGATTTTAATGTCTTTTGTTATGTTAATCAGGTGACTTTTGAAAAGCCTTGAGGTAACTTAAGGATGGGGGCTGGTTGCTAGGGCAACCAACATGGTGGGGAGGGGCGAGGGAGGGAAGATTAGAGGGTTGGAACTTTCAGTCCCTCTCTTCAACCTCCAGAATGGGAGAGGGGCTAGAGATTGAATCGGTTGCCAAAGTCCAATGATTATTTTTTCTTTATTCTTTTTTTATTGAAGTATAGTTAATTTACAATGTTGTGTTGGTTTCAAGTGTACAGCAAAGTGATTCAGTTACACATATATGTATAGATTCTTTTTCAGATTCTTTTCCATTATAGGTTATTACAAGATAGTGAGCGTAGTTCCATGTGCTATACAGTAGGTCCTTGTTGTTTACCTATTTAAATATAATAGTGTGTCCCTGTTAATCCCAATCTCCTAATTTATCTCTCCCGCCACCCCTCCTATCCCCTTTGGTAACCATAAATTTGTTTTCTATGTCTGTGAGGCTATTTCTGTTTTGTAAATAAGTTCATTTGTATCATTTTAAAAGATTCCACATATAAGTGATATCATATCATATTTGTCTATCTCAATCTGACTTACTTCACTTTGTATGATAACCTCTAGGTCCATCCATGTTGCTGCAAATGGCATTATTTCATTCCTTTTTATGGCTGAGGGATATTCCATTGTATATATATATATATACCATCTCTTTTTTATTCATCTGTTCATGGACATTTAGGTTGCTTCCATGTCTTGGCTATTGTAAACAGTGCTGCTATGAACATTGGGGTGCATGTATCATTTCGAATTAGAGTTTTCTCTGGGTATATGCTCAGGAGTGGGATTGCTGAATCATGGTAGCTCTGGTTTTAGTTTTTTAAGGAACCTCTATACCATTCTCCATAGTGGCTATACCAATTTATATTCCCGCCAACAGTGTAGGAGGGTTCCTTTTTCTCCACACCCTGTCCAGCATTTATTATTTGTAGACTTTTTAATGATGGCCATTCTGACTGGTGTGAGGTGATACCTCATTGTAGTTTTGACTTGCATTTCTCTGATATTAGTGATAATTGCCAACGTCCAATGATTTAATCAATCTTGCCTATGTAGTGAAGCCTCCATAAAACCCCCAAACGATGGGGTTTAGAGAGCTTATGGGTTGGTGAACACATGAATATTCAGGGAGAGAGGTAGGCCTGGCAAGAGCATGGAAGAGCTATGCCCCCTCCCCATGCCTTACCCTATGTATCTCTTCCATCTGGTCATTCCTGAGTTATATCCTTTTATAATAAACCAGTGATCTAGTAAGTAAAGTGTTTCTCTTGAGTTTTGTGAGCTGCTCTCACAATTAGTTGAACCTGAGGAGGGAGTCTTGGGAACCTCTATAGCCAGTTGGTCTCAAGAACAGGTAACAACCTCGGTTTGTGAGTGGCAGGTGAAGTCAGGAAGGGTGGAGTCTTGTAGGGCTGAACCCTTAACCTGTGAAATCTCATGCTATCTCTGGGTAGGTAGTGTCGGAATTGAAATTGAAGTGTAGGACACCCACCTGGTATCTGGAGAATTGCCTGGTGCTGTGTGAGAAAACTCCCCTCCACACATTGGAAATTGAGTCTCAGAACCATTTAAATAATATTATCATAGTATTTTTTCATTTGCTTATTTTTCAAAGTACCTTTTGCTAATCCTTCTTCAATACTCCACGAGCTCAGTAAAATGTTTTTCAATATTATTTTCTATATAGGCAAAAGTGTTAGATAACTTCCTAGTCTCTCTCTCTTGAATTATTATTATTATTATTTATTGTGCTTTCTGTTTACTGGTTTCTTTCTTACTTAGTTTACTTACATACTTTCCTGAAAAATAGAACATGAGAGGGCTTCCCTGGTGGCACAGTGGTTGAGAGTCTGCCTGCTGATGCAGGGGACACGGGTTCGTGCCCTGGTCCGGGAAGATCCCACATGCCGCAGAGCGGCTGGGCCCGTGAGCCATGGCCGCTGAGCCTGCGCGTCCGGAGCCTGTGCTCCGCAACGGGAGAGGCCGCAACAGTGAGAGGCCCGCGTACCACAAAAAAATAAATAAATAAAATTAAAAATAAAGGGGGCTTCCCTGGTGGCACAGTGGTTGAGAGTCTGCCTGCTGATGCAGGGGACACGGGTTCGTGCCCTGGTCCGGGAAGATCCCACATGCCGCAGAGCGGCTGGGCCCGTGAGCCATGGCCGCTGAGCCTGCGTGTCCGGAGCCTGTGCTCCGCAACGGGAGAGGTCACAACAGTGAGAGGCCCACGTACCGCGAAAAAAAAAAACAAACAAAAAACAGCATGAGAGAAAAGTGGTATGAGTTATTGTATGTCAAAAATATCTTTGTTTTCTTTATCCTTGATTGACAGGTTGGGCTGAATATAGTTTGCAACAACTGTCCCTCAAACTTTTTGTTTCATTTTCTTCTAGTTTCTTCGTTGCTATTGAGAAGTTCATTGCCATCCTATAGGAAAAGGTCCCTTTTTTTCACTCAAAAGCATTATGAGTATTTTCTATAAGCCATATTCATTTCTCTTATCCAATTGTTTCGGTTATTACCTCCAAAGCAATATTAATTAGTAGTACAGACCATGAAAACCTTTTTTCTTCAACATAACTCTTAGTGGAATGCTTTCAGGTGTCCCCATTAATCACATTAATCATAAAATCACCTTTGTCCTCGCACAAATGCTTTCCTATTTCACTATTGATGCCATGTAATTGGTGATCCTCTTTAATATGGTTAATTTCTACATTCATGCTCTGCCTCCTACCTGCTCTCATTTCTCTGCAAGATGCTGTCTGATTTACTTAGTTCAGCGTTTGGGTCTTTAACCTTTTCCTCTACAAACCAGTAGTGTTTTTAAACATTTGAGTTTCTCATATTAATTTTTTTTAAAAAAGCTCCTTGTTCTCAAGATGTTCTTCATGTCTCTCTTTATTGAACATGTTAAACACACTTGCAGTATCTGCTTCAAAAAATCCATCTCTTTTCAGTCAACTACATTCTAGTCTCTATTCACACTCCTGCCAATACTCTTGTCAAGAACATCAACAGCTATCTTGTTGATAAAGCCAACTTTTCAAACTTTATTTTATTTGATAAAACATAAGCATTCCAAAATGTTGATCATTTTCTTTTCCTTTTAAAAAACTCTTCCTTCAGTTTTTTATCACAACATATTTTTCTGTTTTCTTTCTATAAATTCTTGTTGCTCCCTTTCGGGTTTTTTTTTGTGGATGAATTTTATTCTGCCCGTCCCTTGAATGTCGGAGTTCTTTGGGTTTCAGTTCTAGGCTATCTCCTTTGCTTAAGTGGACAACCCTCTCTTTGGCAGTTCCACTACTCCCAGGACTTTATAGGCCATCTGTCATATAGCTAACATATAAACTAACATTTCCAAATGTTTACCTCCAGCCTTTGCCTTCATCTTCAGGGGCAAGAAGCTAGTAGCCTTATAGATATTTTCACTTGTATTTCTTATAGAAGCCTCAAACTGATTGTATCCAGCTACTATCAGAACTGTTCCTCACAAGTCTATCTTATTGAATGATAAATTCAGTTACCCTAATAATAAAATTATGCATTTTTCTTAACTGTTTTCTCTACCTTATGCCCAGTTTCCAATAAATCACCTAGTCTGTTGATTATACATTTTAAATGTCTTTATAAATCTTTCTCTTCTCAATATTTACTGCCCAGAAGAAACCAACATCCTTCTCATGAGCTGACTACTCATGACCAGATTCGAACTGAGATTTAAATCTCTTCTTGAAAATTTTCTTCGTGTCTGGCTTAGGTTGCTCTCCTGTTTTCTTAAGCACCACAGACATCTGTGTGTAATTACAGTGTATTGCACTGAATGGCAAATATTGACTTATTCATACTTTCCACTAGATTATAAACTTTGTGACTGACTGAATCTTTCTTGCTAGTCATTGAAAAACTAGCAACTAGCAAAAATGGCAATATAGTGCACTCAATAAAAATAGCTCAAATTAATTAAAGAAAGCATCTTAAGTGATTTATTAGGTGGTGTCATTGCCAATGATTATCATCGTCCAAAAGAGACAGAACATATTATATTTCCTTTAAAAAATTCTCCTGGGGGAAAAAACTTCAAAAAATGAAGAGGAGAAATTCTTAATATTATTGGGAAATCTAATAGCCAATATGTCTTTAAATTTTATTTTTGTTTAGTCATAAGTCCATACAAAATTTTCATTATTTATTTTCTAATTAAGGCAAATTTAATATCAATGTAGTCTTTTTGACCAGACCTATTACTTAGATTTAAATGAGAGCATACTCGCGGTCAATTTTGGCAAATTGAGATACTGAGTTTCATTACGTATGCAATTGAATGTGAAGAAATCCAATTCGTTCCAGTGGTGCCATCTTTAGAGATAGACAGTGATTGCCTTTACTGAAGATTGTGTGCTCCTTATATTTATTTATTTGTTCATAGTTCAGAGTATGCGTATATTGTGGTTGATTACATTAACGTCCTGATCCCTCACCTCTGCCTATATCCATGCACTTTTCTGTGTTTTTTGTAGGCTCCTGGCTCTTAGCTTGCTTTGGCCTAAGGGATATTAGCATATGTGATGTTAAGCAGAGACTTGAAATGAGCTTGCACGTTAGGTTATGCACTCTCTTGTGCCTCTGTTATTACCATGAAAACATTCCTGACCTAGTCTACTGGAGGATGAGAGACGTTTGGGCACAGCCAAGTCACCCAATACGCCCCAGCCAAAGTCAGCCTAGATCAGTTGACCACCAGATCACCTCAGAACACGTGAGTGAGGCCCGTCAAATGGGCAGAGCTGCTTAGCTGACTTCCAGTGGAGTGTGTGCACAATGAGTGTTTACTGCTGTATGCCACTGAGGTTTTGTAGTTGTTTGTTGTGCAGAAGAAGATAACTGGTACATTGCAATCATTTCTATATTCAAAGTTCATTCAAAGTAGTTTCTGAAGAAACATTAAAAGTTACTCTTATGTAAGTGGCAAACTTGAAATCAATTTCTTTAAATAATTGAACAAAGTGATAAAAAATATTCTGACCCTGTCAATAAACCATAAACAGTAGAAATTGAAGGAGTATTTAATAGTACAAAATCTCTCTTTGAATGTATTGAACATCCCTTTTTCATTACTTTGGCTCTAAAGCAGGAGCCAGGTGGCAGAAACAATGTCACCTGTAAAATATTTCCTCTTCCTGGATCCAGGTGACTTCATTTACCTTCCTCTTTTGCATTTTGGCTAGACTTGTATACTTGAGTTTTTACCTATAAGGATGCGAGAGAAGTGATGTGTTATTTATGGTTCAAGGCAGTTAAGGACGGGTATGGGTTCTCCATGTTCACTCTCTCTCCCTCATGTACAGCTGAAAGTGAATAAATTTTAGTAGTGGGTTTTTTCAAAAAGAAATCCAGATCCACAATGCACTTTTGAGGGAAAGTCACCAGGCAGAACCAATGGATCTGAATTGGACTATGACATGAGCAAGAAGCAGACTTTGGTCTATTTGTGTATTGTGGCCACTAACATTAATTATCCTAAATAATACAAGGTTACATTCTCAAAATCCTTTAAGTACTACGCAGGTGAATGTTCTAGGTGTAAAATTGTACTCATTATCTACTGCTGCATAATATATTTACCCCCAAACTTAGTAACTTGAAACAATAGTATGGATTATTTCATAGTTTCTGTGGGTCAGGAACTCAGGAGTGGCCTCAGTAGGTGGTTTTGTCTTAAGATCTCTCATGAGGTTGCATTCATCAGGTTGGTTGGGGCTGCAGTCATTCGAAGCAGGAAGATATGCTTCCAAGCTCACTCGTGTGGTTGTTGGCCAACTCCACTTCCTTGCCGTGTGTGTATCACTCCATGAGCTTCTATGGAGAGTCTTCACGACAAGGCAGCTAGCTACTCCCATAACAAATGATTCAAGAGAGAAAATGCCACAGTCTTTTATAATTGAATCTCAGAAGTGCTGTACCATTACTTCTTCTGTATTCTACTGGTGATACAAGGCAACTCTGATACAGTGTGGGCATGAATACTGGGAGAAGGGTATCCCTGGAGAATATCTGAGCATCCCTGTAGCTACCACAAACACAATAGAGAATGGGGAGGCTTGAGATGAACTGGTGAGTGAATGCCCTACTCAAGTAATTCTTTTTATACTTTTTAGAATACTGTATGGGTCAAAAAAAGCAAATCTGTGGGTCTCATTACAACTGGAAGGAAATTGGTGAGCCACGGGCTTCCCTGGTGGCGCAGTGGTTGGGAGTCCGCCTGCCGATGCAGGGGTCGCGGGTTCGTGCCCCGGTCTGGGAGGATCCCACATGCCGCGGAGCGGCTGGGCGTGAGCCATGGCCGCTGAGCCTGCGCGCCCGAGAGCCTGTGCTCTGCAATGGGAGAGGCCACGACAGTGAGAGGTCCGCGTACCAAAAAAAAAAAACAAAACACTGTATGTATCAAGGGAAAAGGTGGGTAACAGGATGTTTCAGTGAAAGAGAAAATGATATACTGTTGTAATATGTGTTATTTTCAAGTTGTATCAAGAGAGAAAAGAGAAAATGTCCTTTCTGTGTATCTTTGACTTGAAATGGTAAGATCTTCTTTTATTTCAGTTAGTGTTGAGGGGCAGGTGGTATAATTGTTTCAAGCTGAGTACTTAGTAGCTATCATTATAGGCACATTAAGATAATGTAAAAATGTAATTTGCATAAAATGTCATTATAATAATCTTTAAGTCATTTTGCCCACTGTAAAGAGGATCCAAAAGAAAGCCATATGGGTAAAATTTTAATTTTTACTGCTTGTTTAAAAAAAACATAAAAATTGTGGTCATACCTTGATTCTCATGAATGTACACTAGGTCTCCCATTTTTAGCCATATATTCAATATTTGCCAAAAAAAAAAAAAAGTAGGAGTTGGAAGAACATAACTATAAAAATAATTCCCATGTACGTGGCTCACCAATTGAGAAAGAAAGAGGTGGGTTGACTATTAAGGAATATAAAAGGAAAACAGTATATATTATAATTTCTGGAACTTGGAGAAAATAGAGGTGCATTTCTAGCATAGATTAAGTTAATGGCATCTGTAATTGATAGAGACAGAAGGAAGAATTCAGAATCTGAGGAGAGAAAGGCAAGAAAATTGGAAAATAGATTTTGTTCTATTTTAAATGTCACAATTTTTTTTCAGCTTACATATAGATCCCACATCCTTATTATTACGGATGTGTGGTGTGTTTGTGTGTATGATCTTTAATCACACAGTTAACAGTAAAACATATATATGCTTATCTTTCTATTGTGACAGAGTTCATTTTCATGTTTTCTAGAGCAATTACCAAAACTCTGTATTAGAAAAACTCTCATGGCAGATGAAGAAAATGAATTATAGCTCATATTGATATTCCCCAAAGGGAGTTCTATTAAAATGGAAATGACCATTGAAGATGTCCAGATTAGGTAAAAATACTGGATGATAAAAAAGGCAGCATCATGGTTTTTATTTGGTATAATGAATAACTACTTCAAGTTTCTGTAATGGTATCTTGGCTGTTAATAATGGCAGAAGAGCTATTCAATAAAACAGAAATTTTAAGATATCTTACATATACCTGTTTAGGTGGAAATCAGAACAGATTGTTTTAGAAATCAGTATATAGTGTTGATTTTATGCTCTATAAGCATATAATATTGACTCCACTTTCAACTTTTCATAACAGTTTGTGGGTCATCGTTAGGGTATGGGGGCAGAATACTGATCTCGGACTTGACCTAGACCTGGAGTTCCTATTTTTGGCTGTGCAATATCTGGTGATCTGAGGCTCAAATCAACAATTGTGAAATGAAGGTAATGAGGCTTGCCTCAAAGGACAGTTGTGAGAGTTAAATGAGCAACACATTTGCAAATAATTTGGAACTTGAAAAGTACTATGCAAATGTTGGTTATTAACACATATCTCCAACCTATACTGGAAAACAGTTTTTCTCCTTTTCTGCTTTATTTTCCTTCCTTTCTACCATTTTGTGCCTCTGTCACTGCTGCTGTCATAGGACTAGTATCTAAACAGTTCCTGCACTTATAGCCTACTTATAGTCTGCTGTTTCTGATATGCTGGACACTGAGAATCAAAATTAAACAAAAAGCAAACTATCTGAGTTGCTTGTTGGAATTTTTGCATTAAATAAATAAGACTGTAATTTAAAGACTCTGGTGTAAAACAGGAGGCAATAATTGTGCAGTAAACTGGTAGCCTTGTTTGGAATGATCTGGATCATCTACTATTTATTTATCTCCTGGTTCCTGCTGAGTTCCAGAAAGATGAAATCTAAGAAGTGTGAAACAAGAATAAATGAAATGTTATAGTATTGTGGATATGTGGATATTATACATGAATATATAAATATATTTGGGGATATATAAAATGACACAGCTCTTCCCTAGGTAACAATATGTCCATGTGGAGTTTGCTTACTGTTTCTCAAATCTAATGCCTTATCTCATGTCATTCTCACATCTGAATGGTCTCAAGAAAAATAAAGCAAATTTTACTTCTAAAATAATTCCCATATACTGCCACACTAAAGTTCCAGTATAATATTTGTGTCATCAATAATAGACTGAAATGTACAAGATGTTTAATAAATATTCAATCAGGTAAATAGTGTAATATATGTATTTCTGAAAACCGCTCCCATTGTCTCCTTTAGCTCCTGTGGATAGCAGTGTCAGAGAATGTCATACAGTGTCCCATACAGGATGATTTTCTTGAATGTCTCCCACACTAATCTGTAAATGCCTTTAGAGTGCAAATCACATCCCGTTCTCCTTGCATTCCAGATACTAGCATAAGACTGATATTTAGTAGTTCTCAATAAATGTTTTTGAATGGATGAATCAAAGATGAGAGCAAAGAGGAGGGATGACTAAATACAGCCAAAAGTAGTCAGAGAAAAATTCACGTATAGTATTAACACTTAACGTCTCTCTCTCATTTTGGTTTCTGTTATTTGGATTTTATTTTCTACTGTTTGCAAATTCATTTAGGAATAATTAACATATCATTGATGCCACCTATTGTAAGTGTTCAATTCAGTCATTTTTGGTAAATCTGTGCAGTTGTGAATCTATCACTACCATCCGCTTTTAGAACATTTCCATCACATCAAAAAGTTTCCATTTTCCCTTTTGCAGCCAATCCTCACTCCCACTCCCAGCCTCAGGCAGCTAACTACTCATCTACTTTCTGTATCTATAGTGTCTTTTTTTTTTTTTTCCTAAAAATCTCATATAAATTGAAAAAACAAGCGATAGTCCTTAGTGACTGTCTTCTATCACTTAGCATAATGTTTTCAAGAATCATCCATGTTGTAACATGTATCAGGATTTCATTCTTCTTTTGCTCAAATGTATTCCATTGTATGTATATATCGCCCTTTGTTCATCCATTCATCTTGGTTTTGCAGACCTACCCTTTTTTGGGTTTAATCTTTCTTTGAGCTCTGATAGTTTTAGGAGTAGTTCCTGAGTCTGGCTGGCCCCAGGTCCTGGAAGGAGCCTTTTTATAAGCTTCCCAAGAGGCTTTCTGGTTTTCACACTTAGTTTTTAATTGTCAATTAATCACTCTACGCCTCTTTTAAAAACTTTTCTCCGAGTGTCAATTATATTTAACATTATCTATTTCCACTGTCTTTTTAAAAAATTATTATTATTATTTATTATTATTATTTTATGGCTGCATTGGGTTTTCATTGCTGCGTGTGGGCTTTCTCTAGTTGTGGTGAGTGGGGGCTACTCTTCGCTGTGGTGCACGGGCTTCTCATTGCGGTGGCTTCTCTTGTTGCAGAGCACAGGCTCTAGGCGTGTGGGCTTCAGTAGTTGCAGCACATGGGCTCAGTAGTTGTAGTGCACAGGCTCTAGGGTGCGCGGGCTTCACTAGTTGTGGTGCAAGGGCTTAGTTGCTCCGCGGCATGTGGGATCTTCCTGGACCAGGGCCTGAACCCTTGTCCCCTGCATTGGCAGGTGGATTCTTAACCACTCCGCCATCAGGGAAGTCCCTCCACTGTCTTTATAAAAACAACTCCCTTCACTTTTCTCAAATGCCTGATACACAATCACACCTACTCATTCATTTCCTTTCACTAGAATACCACCCCAGTTAACCATAGTTAAAGTTTTTTTAATTTCACTGTTACCCGTTCCAGGGAATACGTGTGCTCTACATACCAAAAGTGATGGAGTCGTCATTGCCAGCTGAACAGTTGAAGATCCTATCTTAGTATTTGGTCTCTCGGACCACTCCTGGCCCAACTATCAATGGTGGGGTTCTCCAAGAAGCAGACGCTAAGATGAAGGTTAGTGTGCAAAAATTTTCTTAGGGAGTGCTCTTGGCATCAACATCTGTCAGAAGGAAGTAGAGGAAGCAGGATTTGTCAGAAGGGGAGGTTGGGCTGTGATGCAGTGTCAATGAAAGCTTCATACAACTGAATGGAGCTCTGAAGCTGAGAGGGATGGCCCTGTAAAGTTGTCCAGAGTTGAAGCAAGGGAAGCATACCCTTGTATTGATCGGTGAGAATGACTTTGAGCAAGATAACTCCATCAGTGGAGACAATTCTTAAGGAGGGCTCCTCTTTTAAGAGTAAGAGATTAGGGTTGTCTATTAACACTGCTCATTGCAGCTGGGGGGATAAATGCTTCTGTCCTGAAGGGGAATCCAGATGGTACATCACAGCATCATAGAATCAAAAGGATTTTCTCACTGATGACATGAAGGGCATAAGGTAAATTGAGGCATGAATCCAAGGTTTTTGGCCTGAGCAACTAGAAGGATGGAGTTGTTGTTAACTGAGACGGCAAAGGCAATAAGTGAAGTTTTCTGAGGGGGATTTCAGGAATTTAGTTTAGGCCATGTTGTGTGTGAGATGTCAATTAAAAATCCAAGTAGATGTGTCAAGTTGACAGTTGGATATATAAGACTGTCAAAGACTCAGGATGATTTTATGAATAACTGCCAGTATTTTTCAACTGCACTTTCCCGTTCTTGCGTTGTTATTTTGTTTTCTGGTGACCTTTGAAAATATTTTCAATCAACTTCCTCAGTACAAGTACCTGGTTGTTCCATTTACTGAAATCTTGGTCATCTAAGCATAACTTTTTTTATATTTTCACACTTGAATGGCAACTTGAGTACATATTAATTCCTGTGGAATGCGAAAATGCCCTTATTACTTTTTTCATGCATAGGTATTTATGACTATTTCTAGACTATTTCTCTTCACTTCAGCTGTAGTGTATTGTCATAGAACCCATGCTTTAGTTATTGTTTGTAGATTCATGCTCGAACATAATCAACAGCAAAAATCTACCTACACCCTGTGTTTTAAGATGCTCAGAATGTGTTGATTGATTTTGGCTTTTTTGCAATCACTGAGGCCAGTAAGAACTTACTTATTAAGATGGAGCATCTGCTGATATTTAAAAAGCTCAATAGTATTCTTGGTTAATATTTTGTCCCAATTATACAGATTTATTTAGGATGGTTAATATCAAATCAGCTGTTAACATTTTTGTCTTATCTCTGTTGTTATAAGAAGTCATATAAAATACTTCTGGCCTTAGAATATGTTCTTTTCTTATTTTTTGGTTTCAAACACTACTCTTGTTGGGCAGTTAGGAATAAGACTAGTAAATCTTTCAGTCACTCAAATATCTTAATATCAACCTAGAATTTTTAATTTGTGTATTAAAGATGAATAGAGGTTTATCACATAGATAGTGGTAAGGAATACAAGTAGCAAAGAATAGTAAGTCCTAAATAATAATATCACAGGTTATGTACAAGGAAATGTGAAGTCAGAGTGAGGATATGGGCAGAAACGGACCTATTTTTATACTTAATTCCAGATATATATAATACATTTCACATATATATTATATAAATATATATCTGGCTTTAGGTTCACAGAAATTCTTTACTCTTACACTAGCCAGGTAATAAGGAGTTTTATATGCTTACTACGCTTTCATTCATATTTCTACTGTTGAGCTTAGCATCAATAACAAAATTCCACAGCTTGGTAGACAGATCTAGGACTTTGAAAAATTACAGGCAATAATTATGGTGAATATGTTCCTACAGGTTAAATCCTATGGTCCTCTCTTAGAAATACTCAATTCAATGACACTTCAATAACAAGACCATGAATTAAATTAGGAAGAGAAACTAAGTCTTTAAAAAGGTGTTACTTTTTCAAAGTCAATGATAGTGACTATTTGGAATAGAACCCTGGTGCCTTGTGTACCAGTGCAGAGCCATTTCCAATATTCCTCATGACCACAAAATCCAAGGCTTCAATCTGACATTTATTTTCTATTGTGGATATTGATTTCCTAGGGAAAAAATGAAATGTGCTGTTGTGGTCCTGTGTGCTTTATTGACCAAATAAACTCTAATTGATTAAGAAGGCTTATGTACTGTCCTTTAGTTTGTATATTACTGCAAATTTATTTCAATAAGCTTCTTCAGTGATGGTTGATTGCAACTACGTATATTAATAAACAGTACTACTAATGTACAAACAGTTATCACAGATTTATATGTTTTATAAGCCTGCCTTAGCCCAAATAAAACCTTCAGTGTATTTTATAGTACTTCATGAGGAGCTTTATAATTAAGCTTATGTTTAATTGGGAAGAGGCATGACAATACAATGCAGTTCCTCGAATCCTTTGATTTTTGCTGACTGCATTGAAAACTACAGAAGCCAAAGAACGCTACCAGATATATTTATGACTAAGTTATAAATGATGTCTTTCATTAAATATTTTTCTAAAAATGTAATATCTTGGTTAAGTTAAAATATTTTTATCCCACCCAAGATATTGAAGACTCAAAAACTATTACATTTCTCTTCAATATTTCTTATCCCCACATTTCATTTAATATTAGCTCAGTTAATTTTTCCTGTGTATTGATTATTATGGGCAAACTGGGTATAATTCAGTTTACTTAGGTATGCTAAATTAACCATTCTTGGCTACAAACAAAATTAATTTAGTGTAAACACGTTTTGCGGGGGGGAGATATAATACTAGCCACTAGATGGAGATAAAGATGAACTCCTTTATGATTTTCCTAGTCTCCACTGACAGTGTCCACTGCAATAGTAGAAAAACTGAACGGAAAAATGATTTTGTTACCCTGTGCAACCTTGACTGTTGCTTCTTATTTTATCTCCCCTAAACTGTGTTAAATACAAAAGTAGGGATAGGATATGGAAAATATCCAGCAGCAAATGAAGTGTATATTGGTTTTAAATATTTTAAACTACAGGCTTATTTTGACAATCATGGTGAATTGCCCTGCTGTCATAAACTATATATCCAACTTCGAATTGTAAAACACTACAGGGCACACAAAATCAACTTTCTTAACTCAATCATTCTGCATTGCTATGACTCCTACTGAACGGCATGATTCAGGTCTGTCTACTTCATTGAGCAATACCATTAAACAAGAGAATATAATCAATATTTTTAGAATACTTCAGCCCACAGCAGAATACACCTTTTTTCCAAGTCCACAGGAACATATTCCCAGACAGGCCATATCCTAAGCCACAAAACTAACCTCAAAAAATGTAAAGGAATTAAAATATAACGTATGCTCTTTGACCATCAGGGAATCAAACTAGAAATCAATAACAGAAACAGGAAAATGTTCAAACACTTAAAATTAAATAGCACACTTCTAAGTATTTTATAGGTCAAAGAAGAAAGCTCAAGAGAAGTAAAAAATACATCAAACTAGGGCTTCCCAGGTGACACAGTTGTTGAGAATCCGCCTGCCGACGCAGGGGACACGGGTTTGTGCCCCGGTCCGGGAGGATCCCACGTGCCGCGGAGCGGCTGGGCCCGTGAGCCATGGCCGCTGAGCCTGCACGTCCAGAGCCTGTGCTCCGCAACGGGAGAGACCACAACAGTGAGAGGCCCGCATAGAGCAAAAAAAAAAAAAAAAAAAAAAAAAAGTACATCAAACTGAATGAAAATGCAAGATATCAAAATTTGTGGGACACAGATAAAGCAGTACTGAGAGTGAAGTTTATAGCACTAAATGTTTGCATTACAAAAGAGGAAAAGTCTTATCAATAATCCATGCACCCATTTCAAGCAACTAGAAAATAACAAAATATATCCAAAACAAGCAGAAAGTGAAAATAAAGATAAGACCAGAAATCAATTAAATTGGAAACACAAAACAATAGAGGAAAAGAACAAAAGCAATTGCTGGTTCATTGAAAAGATCAATAAAATTTATAACAACCATAAAATGGAGAGGAAAATATTTTACTAGTATCAGGAATGAAACAGTAGGTATCATTACAGATGAATAAGGGGATACTATGTGCAACTAACAAAATCTGTGCAGGGTCTGTATGCAGGAAACTACAAAATCCTAATGAAATAAAGAGAATCTGAGTAAATGGACAAACATGCCATGTTCTTGGAAGACTGACTGACCATAGTAAAGATGTCAGTTCTCCCCAGATTGGTCTATAGGCTAAACACAATTGAATCTATCGTTATTTAAAAAACAGAACAAGAGGAGAGCTTCAAGATGGCAGGGGAAAAAGACGTGGAGATCACCTTCCTCCCCATAAATACATCAGAAATGCATCTACTTGTGGAACAACTCCTACAGAGCACCTACTGAATGCTGGCAGAAGACCTCAGACCTCACAAAATGCAAGAAAATCCCCACGTACCTGGGTAGGGCCAAAGAAAAAAGAATAAACAGAGACAAAAGAATAGGGACGGGACCTGCACCAGTGGGAGGGAGCTGTGAAGGAGGAAAGGTTTCCACACACTAGGAAGCCCCTTCATGGGCGGGGACTGCAGGTGGCGGAGGGGGGAAGCTTCGGAGCCACAGAGGAGAGCACAGCCACAGGGGTGCAGAGGGCAAAGCGGAGAAATTCCCACACAGAGGACCATTGCTGACCAGCACTCACCAGCCTGAGAGGCTCGTCTGCGAGTGCTCACCCGCTGGGGTGGGCGGGGGCTGGGACCTGAGGCTCGGGCTTTGGTCAGATTAGAGGGAGAGGACTGGGGCTGGCTGCGTGAGCACAGCCTGAAGGGAGCTAGTGCACCACAGCTAGCTGGGACGGGGTCAGGGAAAAGTCTGGACCTGCTGGAGAGGCGAGAGACCTTTGTTTCAGGGTGCGCAAGGAGAGGGGATTCCTTCCCCATGTGCCCACAGAAGGCAGAGCACCACCTCAATGAGCTCCAGAGATGGGCGCAAGCCATGGCTATCAGCTCGGACCCCAGAGATGGGCATGAAGTGCTAAGGCTGCTACTGCTGCCACCAAAAATCCTGTGTGCAAGCACAGACCACTATCCACACCCCTCTGGGAGCCTGTGCAGCATGCCACTGCCAGGGTCCCGTGATCCGGGGACAACTTCCCTGGGAGAACGCATGACCCACCGCAGGCTGTTGCAACGTCATGCCAGCCTCTGCCGCCTCAGGCTTGCCCCACATTCCAATTATGACGACCGTACCCATCCCTCCCCCCTGGCCTGAGTGAGCAAGGAAGCCCTAATCAGCTGTTGCTTTAACCCTCTCCTGTCTGGGCGGAAACAGACTCCTGAGGGCAGCCTACATGCAGAGGTGGGGCCAAAACCAAAGCAGAACCCCAGAAGCTGTGCGAACAAAGAAGAGAAAGGTAAATTTCTCTGTGAAGCCTCAGGAGCAGCACATTAAATCCCCACAATCAGCTTGGTAAACTCTTCATCTGAAGAATACCTGAAAAGACAACAAATGTTCTCAAAATTGAGGCAGTGGACTTTGGGAGCAACTGTAGACTTAGAGCTTGCTTTTTCAGTCTAATTTGTTTCTGGTTTTATGTTTATCTTAGTTTAGTATTTAGAGCTTATTATCATTGGTGGATTCATTTATTGGTTTGGTTGCTCTCTTCCTTTTTTTTTCTTTTATATATATATCTTTTCCTTTTTCTTTTTTCATGCCTGTGTATGTGTATGCTTCTTTGTGTGATTTTGTCTGTGTAGGTTTGTTTTTACCATTTGTCCTAGGGTTCTGACTATCCGTTTTTTTTGGTTTTTTGGTTTGTTTTGTTTTCTTTACTTTCTGTTGTTTTTTGATGGTTGTTTTGTTTTTCTTCCTTCCTTTTCTTGTGAGCTGTGTGGCTGGCAGGGTCTTGGTGCTCCAGCCAGGTGTTGGGCTGAGCCTACAAGGTGGGAGGGACGAGTCCAGGACATTGGACCACCAGGAACCTCACGGCCCAATGTAATATCAATCGGCGAGAGCTCTCCCAGAGATCTTAGTCTCAACACTAAGACCCAGCTCCATCCAACGGCCAGCAAGCTCCAGTATGAAGCCCCATGCCAGACAACTAGCAAGACAGGAACACAATCCCACCCATTAGCAGAGAAGCTGCCTAAAATCATAATAAGTTCACAGACACTCCAAAACACACCACTGGATGCGACCCTGCCCACCAGAAGGACAAGATACAGAAGCACCCACCAGAACACAGGCACCAGTCCCCTCCACCAGGAAGCCTACACAAGCAACTGACCCAACATCACCCACTGGGGGCAGACACCAAAAACAATGCGAACTATGAACCAGCAGCCTGTGAAAAGGAGACCCCACACATAGTAAGTAAAACAAAATGAGAAAAGACAGAAATGCAGCAGATAAAGGAGCAAGGCAAAAACGAACCACAGCAAACAAATGAAGGGGAAATAGGCAGTCTACCTGAAAAAGAATTCAGAGTAATGATAGTAAAGATGATCCAAAATCTTGGAAACAGAATGGAGAAAATACAAGAAACGTTTAACAAGGAACTAGAAGAACTAAAGAGCAAACAAACAATGATGAACAACACAATAAATGAAATTAAAAATTCTCTAGGAGGAATCAATAGCAGAATAACTGAGGCAGAAGAATGGATAAGTGACTTGTAAGACAAAGTAGTGGAAATAACTGCCGCAGAGCAGAATAAAGAAAAAATGAAAAGAATTGAGGACAGTCTCAGAGACATCTGGGACAACATTAAACGCACCAACATTCGGATTATAGGGGTTCCAGAAGAAGAAGAGCAAAAGAAAGGGTCTGAGAAAATTTTGAAGAGATTATAGTTGAAAACTTCCCTAACATGGGAAAGGAAATAGTCAAGTCTGGGAAGTTCAGAGA